>NW_024962262.1:45810883-45894408 GCF_019238085.1 Lagopus leucura | reverse complement strand
TCCCTTCCTTCCTTCCTTCCTTCCTTCCTTCCTTCCTTCCTTCCTTCCTTCCTTCCTTCCTTACTTCCTTACTTCCTTACTTCCTTTCTTCCTTCCCTTGAAGTAAGCTTCAAGTGTAACTTCAATATCCATTATGTCTAAACAACAATAATTCAGACTTGCCTATCAGCTATCAAATCATTTTTAATTTTCTATCTCTGGGAGTTCATGATAAGACCATCTGAAGCTTCTGCAATGGGCTTTGGGCTACTTGTAAATCACTACTAGTTGTTCCATTTTTTAGGGCTTTCTGGTTAAAAATAATCATACCTATGATCATGCTTAGCTAGTGAAAATTCATATGGAAAAACTCAAACAATACAACACAAGATCTTTGAATTTTTTTTTACCTATACTGTGCCTTGAATATAAAATGGGACTGCAAAGCTTTCTTCTTCTTCTTTTCTGTCTCTTTCTCTCTTTCTCATTCCCAGACATGTCTCTCTTTATATTCTACTGATTCCAGTTGAACTGCCATCTCCCTTGAGAGATGGTAGTTCAGCCTAGGAAGCACTATAAACAGGTTTGTACAGATAACAAATCAATCTACTGGAATTGAATACGCATCTTAGTGGCTCTCATATTGCTGTGATTTTTTTTTTAATGTTCAGCTAATTATGTCTCAGTTCAGAATCAACAGCCATATGAAGTTTTGATGCTTCAGATCCAATATTTCTTCATATAATTATAGGAACATTTAATTTGGAGAATCTGAATTTTATAATTATAAACTCAATGTTAAATATAACATTATTGTCATTATTTGTGAGAAATAATATATATAAAGAGAGGAAAAATCAAAACAAAGTAGAGGCCATTTATTTCTCACAAAATTAGTTTTCTTCTATACATCATATATTTGCACTCTAAAGGAGGTGTCCTTACTCCTTTAAGGAGTAACTGCAGTAGTGCTGTGTTGGGATGTGAATTGAGGTTGTTTAATAGTCCTGATGCAGCAAAACATTTGAGTATAAGCAGTAATTAAGGCTGAAAGTAATTCATGTTTATCCATGTGCTGAAGGAGGTAACTCATGTATAGTTGTTTTTTTCTGAGCAATGTCTACAGCCACTTTTGCTATTTAAATGGTATAAGATAAAATATTAAAATAAAATAAAATACCAGTGAACTCCAAGATTTCCCCTCTAAAATTGCTACTATGGAAAGAGAAAAAAAGAATTCACACCGCTTAATCACAGATGCCTATTTTAAGAGACTATCATACTCCCTCCACCATGAACTCTTAGAGACAATTCCCCCCAGCATATGATTCAGAGCTTCTGCTTAGGCACTAGCCTTAAGCACTTAAGTACTCAAGTTACATGCCTAAAATTAGGCAGCGTGAAACTCCTGAAGTCTATTGATAGCCATAATGTCATGACTCATAAATCTATTTAAGTCAGTGCAGTATTCAGTACAACTGAGTCTCAAATGGAACTTCGAGGTACTAGTATGTTATGTACGGCCCATAAATAAATGAACCATGTCACCTAAATTTAACCACATAAAAGATCAGCATTTCCAATTAATTCTGCCTTATATATCTATTTTAGAATAGGATCAACTGTCCTTTGAAAGTGCATACTTTTCTGCTGGCAGTAAATGGAGAATAGAAGATTAGACTAGATAACCAATTGTCAGCTGGTTTTAGATGAGTTGAATCCAACCTAGCATGATTACAAATACAACTTTGCTACATAAAATGCCAGAACTCAGAGACTAGCCCTAATGCATATTAACATAATGTCAAAAGTCACTAACTAAAAATAGCCTTTGTTTCCTGAGACTGCTGAACAATGATCATATGAACGTTACAATAATAAGGTAAGTCAGTTTGAGTAGATAATAGGTATTGCCACGTACTTGTACGAGTCAGAGTGGTACCATATAACATCCACTTTGCATTTGTTTAAATGACACCAAAACCAGTTTCTCTCAGCTTTCTCTCTAAGAACAGAGAAACATATACTCTGATCCTCTAAGAGTAAAATGGAGGTTCTATAGCATCTTTTTTTTTTTTTTTTTTTTTTTTTTCTATTTCACTGACAAATAAAGGACCCTTCTTTCATTGACTTGGGAGTAGGAAAGGAAATGTTTGAAGGATTAATAGGGAGAGAAACCTCCTGACCTCCTTCCTGTACAGGCAAGGTTACAGGAATGTCCCCTTTCAGAGAGCATGTGGCAGAGAGCCCATCTTAAATAAAAAACAGGTAGAAGAGAAGGAGGAAAGCAACTTTATTAAGTGGCTTTTCTCCACTTGATTGCTACTCAGAATGTAGAGGGCAAGCCTGAATCACTACCCAGTGCATTTATTTTGCAAAAAATAGAAGATAAAATAAAAGGAAACAGGAACTTCCAACTTTATTAAACCAGTAGTTGAGTGAGTGAAATAACTACAAATCCTGTTGGGCTGAATAACAGGAAGGAAATACACTGAGGGACAGGCACTGAGTAAAATCTTGTTATGAATGGTGATGGTTGCCCAATGGTCTATGCTGGCTGCTGATTTCTAGAGAATCTTATCAACACAGAACACACACACAAACATACATGTAAACGTACGTGCAAACTCTCAATGAATACATTTAATGACTTGTTTTTCAGAGCTGGCAAAGGTAAAAGATCTTTGGCATATCTCTAATGCTAAAGCGTATGGCGATGCTGCAATGTAATATGCAAAAGACATATTAAAACCAGCTTAAAAAATAGCTAGTTCATATGCCACAAACCTTCTTGCTGGGACAGCAGGGAGCTCAGCAGGAGCTTAGTGACTGAATATTCACCCACCTACTCTGGCAGGCAAAGCTTCAACCTGTGCTGAACTGTTAAACTGCTCTTGGTGTTGATATTAGCTAGTCTGGTTGTGCCTCTGTTTTGTTGCAGTGATGGTTGTATGGAAGTATATTTGGCTCATTGGCTGTAGAGCTCTAAAAGAACCACCAGATATTTTTGCCATAGCAGGCAGCTTGTATGTTTCAATCCACAGAGAGCTGTCACTGAGGAAGAAGTTGCTATTTTATTGTCATCAGGATGGAACAGGACTTCATACCCATTTCCAGCTACAGTTCCCTGCACAGATGTTAAGGATGTCAGCCTACATTTTTTCTGTAATTTTTCAAGAAGAAAAGCTTTTGTTTTAAAATCCAAACCACCTGTGTCATTTTTTTTGAGGGGAGGGAAGAGACTCTCCTTTGAGACTACATCAGATCCAAAGATCCTTGAGGATCAGTATACTTATAGTGCATGGATCATTTACAGGCTAGACCATATCATCTCCTTCAGAGTCATCATATTCTAATATCAAGGCCTCCTGTTCACATATTGCACAACATTATTACAGACTATTGTGTCAGGGATGCCTGTAAGAGTGGGGAGCACTTGAATGCATGGATTATTGACGCAATAAACTGTAATGGTATGTCAATTGTGAAGGCCTGTGTGGGGATACTTTCCTATGCGGATCATTAACAAAGAAGCTGACACTCTATCATGTCAGTACAGCTGCCAAGTGCACACACCAACTCTGCATATTAACACTCCTTATGAAATTCTGAACAAGGAGTGTGTGTGCCCACTCCTGGCACTTGAAATTCACTCCATTTATGTATATTTAATAATTACATACGTGATCATGCTGTAAAAAGCTAAGGAAGCATAGAGAAAGTGGAACCCCTTTAAAAAAAAATTAAGCATGAAAGATTATAGTAAGGAGTAGTGTACTGCTGTTCTGTAGCACATTTCAACAGTGATCTCAGAATGCTTATGAATTAAGTAGCTTAAGTAATCACCAGGTGACTTGTGCTACTCCTATTTTACAAAGAGAGATCTGAGCCACAGAAATTAGTTACTTCTGAGACCTGGCTCACAGTTCTTGTTTTATAAAAAAAGTGGGAAGTGAGATATGCATTGAGATAGAGCACATTTCTCTCTTTGCCTCCTGCACACTTCTAATCAAAGAGTTTATATATAAATAAAAGAATTCTCTTTGTATTTACAGATGTTCTATGAAATGTTCCTTTCTATGCATTTCTCCTTTCCTCTCTCTCAGTTAGAAAAGCATCTCTTGTATCCAGTAGATTACACTACAATGATCGTGCACTTTAATGACCATAGAAAGCAAAAAATGAAAATTCTGGCTGCAGAATTTTTGTCCAGATTTTTCTAATTATTGATATAGCCTTATATCACTTATATGAGATTAGATTTTAAACATGCACAGTGCATTAATACCACAGATTTTCAGCTTATGGAGATACATTATCATACCAAAGATGATATGTTTTCTGTAGGATTGAGTATTAGTTCTTTTGTAGTGGAATCAAGAATGACCTTCCCTTAAAGGCGTGACTTAGTGATAATAATCTGCATCAAGATGTTACCTGGACAATCTCCATTCATCCCTAAATATTGGAAATTACTAAGTTGATTACCATGTTAGTAATAAAAAATGATCCTTATATTTCTAGCACTAAAAACAAAGGCTAAAGTCAGAGAAGAGGCCTGCTGAGTCAAACAAAAAGCTTTCTATTGCTGTCTAGTGGACATGGCCTCAAGACCTGGGTTCAGAAAAGCATTTATACAATATCTAGAAGATGAAACAGAGAAGAGACTTGCTGAACTGTCTGAAATTAATACCGCTCTGAAATGCATTTACTTAAAGACGTTTACAAAAAGTAAAATAAATGAAAATTTTGTATCCAGTCTGTACTTTTTTTTTAATAGAATATCCTATTCAGTAGCTCTGTTTTTAGTGTTTTGATTTGTTTCTCTTTTTTTTGTTTGTTTGTTTTTGTTTTTCAGTAGTGAATATGGCCATATTCTGAGTATGATATCAAAAGAAATGGAAAAAATCCATTGTGCATAAATATCTTTATTAGAATCCTATTTAGATGAGTACTTCTTTCTTAAAAAATTTAAATCAAAGTGAGTTGTTCAATCTCATTGGAATGGAACTTACCTAGTCATTGGACAAAACCTAGCACAAAGTGCTTAACAAAGCAGTTTGAATTAAAAAATATGAAGATACACAGCAGCTAACATTTTCCAGCAGTCTACTGAGATTGAAAAGAAGAAATATAAATCTATTAAACGAAAGGAGTAAAAATAATAAAGAATTCCAATTAATTAATGCTGAAATTTATTTGCTCAAAGATGGGGTGACAATAGGGTAAATCCAACAAAGGACAGTATAAAATAAAAAGTTGATATCAGGCTAAATGAGCGATAAGAAAAAGATAAGGCAGAAGCTTCAAAGGAGGCTGATGTTAAATAGTAACAAATTCAGCTGCCTATATAAAGTTTCTGTGATCTTGTTGCAAAAATTTAGGTTGGGAGGCTCCCAGGAAAAAACATTTCTCATGAGATTATTTTCCTATTTCTCACTTCACTTATTCTAAGAAATACTCTGGGGAAAACATTTTTCGTTGTATCATTTTTGACTTAACTCGAACTAGAAAAGAATAAGGAAGGAACAGTCCAGATTTTTCTTACAACTTGTTTCTGGGAAAATAGTACTATCTTACTACCTTCTCTCTAAATAATCATTTTTACCAGAAACATATATTTGCATATTGTATTTTGTATAAACGAGTACCCAGTGACAGCTGGCAGCAGTGGGAAATATTTCTTTAAGTACTGTTATGAAAACAGATTTGACTGACTTTTTCATTCTTACAGTACTTCCTTACAGATGTAGCAAATCCTCCCATATTCAGAAAACCCCTTTTATACATTTCTAGGAATGTGTTTGGGTTAATGGGATTGTAACTGAAACTGATTTTATGAAAAGTAACAAAAAAACAAGTAAAGAACTACATTTCTATGGTAGAGGTTTCCTGGGAACATGACCGACTGACCGTTAGAATTTCAGAATTTACCAACCAAATCAGTAAGCTTCTCAAACACAGGGATTCCCTCAGAGAGAAAAAAACCAGACATTACATCATATGACCAACTAATTTCCCCTTGTTTTTCCAGTATCTTTGATTTTAATATTTACCAGTGCTAGTGCCTGAGAAATAAATAAAGAGATTTCTCCTGACATTTATAAGGAATTTCCTGCCTTTCTGCTTATATCAACTGACTCTTGAATTGCCACTGAATGCAACTGAGGTACGCTTGACTCCACTGTCTTAAATCTATCAGATATTTATATGCATGGATAATATCCCTCTGACCCTTCTCTTCTTTAAGGTGAAGAGTCTCAGCTCTCTAAGCCTTTTCTTAAGAATCACAGAATCAGAGCATGGCTCAGATTGGTAGGAACCTCTGAATACACCTGGCTCAACACTGGCTCAAGCAGGGCCACCTAGAGCAGGGTGCTCAGATCTATGCCTGTACAGCTTTTAATGATCTCCAAGGAGGAAATTCCACAAGCTCTCTGGACAATCTGTGCTAGTGCTACATTATCCACACAATAAGGAAGTGCTTCCTGATGCTAAGATGGAACATCTTTTATTCCAGTTTGTGGCTATTCCCTTTGTCCTGTCACTAAGGACCATGGAAAAAGGTCTGGCTCCATCTTCTTTGTATCTTCCCTTCAGCTATGTGCAGACACTGATGAGATGTCCCCAGATTTTCTCTTCTCCCAGCTGAACAGTCCCAGATCTCTCAGTCTCTCTTCATAGACAAAATGTTCCTTGATCGTGTTGGTTGTCCTCTATTGGACTCTCTCTGATAGCTCCATGTCTCTGTTGTACTGGGGAGTGCAGAATTAAACAAAGCACTACAAGTGTGACTTCATTAATTAGTAGAGTTGTAAGATCACCTCTTTTGACCTGCCAGTGATACTTTGCCTAATACAGCATTTGCATAATAATGTCATTAGCAGCAAGGGCATGTTGCTGAATCGTGTTCAACCTGAATCCTTTTCTGCAGACCTGCTTTTGAGTTGGGTGCTATCTCCTGGTCTCCTACTAGTCTTTGCACCACTGATCAGCGTGCTCTGAGACTGACCATTCAGCCAATTTTCAATCCACTTCACTGTCTGCTCATCTAGCCCATACTTCAACAGCTTTTCTTTGAGGATTTCATGGAAGACAGAATCAAAGGTCTTAATGAAGCTGGGGAAGACAACATTCACTACTTCCTTCTCATACTTAAAACTGGTGATTTTATTGTAGAAACTTATTAGATCAGGCATGACTTTTCCTTTGTGAATTCATGATGACTATTCCTTATGGTTTTCTTCTCCTTCATGTGCCTAAATGTTTTCCAAGATATTGCATCATCTTCTCGTGGATAGAGGTGGGGCTGAGGAGAGATGTTCCAGTCCTATAACTATCTTCACAATGCTTTACTGGACTCACTTTAGTATATCTACATCTCAAAGTTCAGACCTGGACCCAACACCCAGAAGAGTCTCATCAGGGCTGAACAGAGGGTAAGGGTCATTTCCCTTGACCTCCTGGCAATACGTTGGTCTTCTTTGACACAGGAGCACTGTTGGCTCATGGTCGACTTGGTGCCCAACAGTGCTCCCAGGCATTTTTCAAAGCTGTTTTCATGCCAGCTGGTCCTCCATATGTACTGAGACATAGGAGTCATTTATTCCCAAATGTAAGCCTTGACATTTCTGTTTGTTGAACATTATGAAGTTCCTCTCAGTACATTCCTCCAGACAGCTAAATGGCAGCATATTCGTGGTGTATGATCCACTCTTCCCAGTTGTGTATCATCTGCAGAATTCTTAAGACATATTCTACCCTATCATCCAAGACATTAATGAAGGTGTTAGATATTATTGTCCTCACTATCAACCCACTCACTATCAACCTACTATACTACAAGTGCTGCTCTTAAAATAATGCCTTCTATTTTGTTATGCCGGCCCACAGTGTCAGAGATTAATTTTGGGATGGCAGTAGAGATTTAACTTTCCCACCAATATGCTGATGCATTTTGTTGCTGTGTGGCAAATGGCATCAGAGGGATAGTCTTAACGAAATGGCATCTGTTGGGGAAGTGCATAAGATACAAAAGTGTGGAACTGAATTTGTCCATGCAGAAAAAAAAATGACACCCATTGAAATTCATCAACAATTGCTAAACCTTGATAGAGGCTGAACAGTGGATGTGAGCGCAGTGAGATGGCGGATGGTACTTTATAGCAGTGGAGACAGAATTGTGAAAGACAATGCACAGCTGTCATGAAGAGCATCTTGATCAACTCATCCATGTGAATTAGCACATCACAATGAGGGAACTCTATACAGAGCTGAATATCAACTTCAGTGCATTGGAAACAATGGTGGCAATGCTGGAATATCAGAAAATTTTCATCAGATGAGTCCTCCAAAGGAGCACAGTATGTAAGTTTGTCAGGAACTACTGAACAAATATGAAGCTGAAGGTGAAAGTTTTCTGGATAGCATCATTACTGGTGATGAGACATGGTGTCACCACCATGAGCCAGAGTCAAAGCAGCAGTCTGTGGATTGGAAACATGTGAATTCCCCACTGAAGAAAAAGTTCAAGATGCAGCCCTCAGCTAGTAAAGAGATGTGCAATATCTTTTGAGATAGGAAAGGGGTGATCCTTCTGGATTTCTTGGAATACAGATAAATCAGTAAATCTGACACTAAGGTGAAGGCTCAAACTCTCAGAGTCAGGCCAGAGAAGAAGACATTTTTCTTGTATTACAATAGTACCAGGCCTCATACCACTTTGAAGATCATGGAGCACATTTGCAGTCTTAGCTGAACTGTTCTACCAGACTCACCATATAGTCTAGATGTTACACCTTCTGACTTCCATATGTTTGGACTGATGATAGTTGAACAGCTTGGACATTTTCCTAGCAATGATATCATCACAGCAGCTGTGAAACAGTGAATCACCTCCACTGGTGCAGTGTTTTAGAGCATAGCATGCAGATGCTTGTTCCTAGCACATGAAAATACGTAGGTAATAGTGGAGACTATGTTGAAAAATAGTGTTTGTAGCCAAGAATTTGCTCTATCAAACAGTGTTACTGACCTCCTTGTTTCAGTTTCCATGTAAATATATGGGAGACATTACTTTTTGACTGACCTACATAGTAGCAGACCTCCACTGGACTTCATGTTGACGATCACAACACAATAGACCTGGACAGTTCAGACCATTTTTAATAGACATAATTGTGTGTTTCTCTAGCCTGTCCTTCATCTCCTATGAAACAGACTGAAAGAGCTGAGACTGTTGAGCATGGAGAAGAGAATACTTTGAGCTGACTTGATAGTGGTCTTTCAGTATGTAAAGGGGTGTTGCAGGAATGATGGGGACAGAGTCTTTAACAGGATCTATTGTGATAGGACAATGGGAAATGGTTTCAAACTTAAAGAGGTTAGATTTTGGCTAGAAAGGAAAAAGTCTTTTACAGTGAGGGTGGTGAGGCATTGGAACAGGTTGCCCAGAGATGTGGTGGATGCCCCATCCCTGGAGGGTTTTCAGGTCCTGGGCAACCTGATCTAGCTGTGGATGTCCACCTTCATTGCAGGGGAGTTGTACCTCTAAAGGTCCCTTCCAACTCTAAAGAGATTCTATGATTATATGAGCTTCCATCAGTTTTTCAGTGAGGATTTTATGTGAGATGATGCCCAAAGCCTAGCTAAAGTCAAGGTAAGAGACATCCATTGATCTTCCCTGTATAGCCCCTGTGTTTTAAATTTCTTTAAGAGTCACAACTCAATCAAAACTCATACATGAAAGTTTGTAAATTAAAAATAGTTAGATAATACTTTCATCTCAAATATATCTATGGAATCATACCTTATTTATTCACATGAACTAATTTTGAGGAATGGTGTTGTCTGGAAGGACTTTGGATGCACATGTATCCAGATAGATGGATCTTAAATCAGCTACTGAAAATAGACTCAGTTGAGTGGAGTCAATACATGAGCCAATTGAATTCCATCAGTTTATGATGTTCTGGAGATTTCCTTGAGTGTTAAGTACTGCCATTGTTGTTAGTCATTTCAGTAAAATTAGGTATGTTTAGTTCCTAGGCCATTTTTGATAATGCCAGTGAACATCCATGCATGTGAAACTTCCAGAATTGACAGAAGTTTCCAGTATTTCTCAGCTGTTAAACAAATGCCCAACATCAGATACATAGTAAGCTAACATGTTATAGAGAACCAAATTCACCAAAATAATTGTGGAATTAAAAAAAAAAAAAAAATTGTACAATCATTACTATTTTATGAGAGCTACATGAAATATAGTATTCTATTCCATGCTAAGGAAAATAGTATGTGGTGCATGGGACATAGAAATGCAAAAGGCACTTCTAGCTCACTTCCAGTGAGCTGTGGCTGATTAATACTTATTGCAGTGTTCTAGAAACTCTGTTTGGTAAAGGACTTCTGTTTAACTGTATTTGCTGGAGATAAAAAATGTGCTTAGACTACTTAAGTGTTCAGACAACTCCATCAGTTGTCTGTAAATTAATATATTGATTTTTTGATTACTTGTTTATAAGAGTGTAAAGTAATTGTTTACAGGATACTTATCATGATACTTATCAGTTACTATATGTCCTCTCCCTTGCAGTCAGCATCTACAAGGTATAGTCAAGTTATAGTGGTTCTCAGAAATAAAAAATTTAGTCAGAATAAGTGCACGTTGTTCATTCCCTTGAGGCACTAAAAGATTTGAAACACTCTCATTGGAAATCAGAACTAAGAAACTCTGCACTGCTCTTTTTTAACAGCTAACTTGCTTGATTATTTCAAGTTAATCATCATTCTGTGGACCTCTTATGTATATATATGAATAACACTCACATAAACCAATGTTTTTTATAGTATCTTGGAAACATTTGAATTTGCCTTGCACATTGCATGTGTCTTAAAAATAATTACTTTTCTTTCAGACAAATGGATAACTCGAGCCCAAATATTCTAAACATCAATAAAACTAATCAGGGTTAATACTGAAATGAGTATTAAACTGAAGATTAAGCTGAGAAAACAAACTGAAAAGCAGGTTCTTCTTATTCCTGAATTACGAACTGAAAGTGAAGAAGCTTATCATAATCAAGTGATGAGTTGAACTTAGCACTTACAGTGCCTAGCCTTATGAGCAAATAGTGATATTTATTGATGGTATTAATGTTTTTAAATAGGCTTAGACCTTTTATAATACCAGCGACATTTCATTTTATGGAACATGGAACGTGGAGGCTGTAAAGTCATGATTAATATTGCTAACAGTAATAAGTGGAAATGTAATAGTCATTTTTGCTCGTATTTGCTTATATTATGTGAATGCCTTCAGTGTCTTAAGAAACTCTATAGGGATACAATTTTCCCCAGGTTTGGAAATTGATTGACTTATGAAAACATTGCACAGAAGGACACAAAAGAGTTCAGATTATTTGCTTTAACTGTTAACTGACCAAGGACTGTGATAGACACTTTGAGACATGTATTCTAACTACACAATTAACTGTATTATTTAATCCTTCCCAGCATGTGAAGCTGTGCAGTGGGGGATTTGAATGTGTTAAGCATCTCAGTTCAGCATAAAAGGACACTAATCATCTGAAGACTTCTGAAAGAATATAACAAGGTCAAAATATAACTGAAATAAAGTTGCAAGCAAACAAAAGAAGATATACCCTAGGCTAGATTCAAGAAAGCCATTGTGAGTTTTTGACTGCTGCAACCTAGCAGTACAATGAGAATTCTTTGTGTGATTTGCCTAGATTGTCACTTTACAAGTCCATCTATTCACATGAATAAACAAAATATGTGAAATTCTGAAGACTATCAAATAGTAGAATAGTATAAAAGGACAAAGGTAATAGGATTGTAAAGGACTTTTACTACCTAACCTTTGGCTTTACCTGAAGAAAGCCAATTATCAGATTATCTATGTCTCAGTGACCTGCATTCTACTTTTTGTTTCATGTTTCCATTTTCTGGTTAAGTGAATCTCAAAACAATGATGAAGAAATATGTTCAAAATCACATACAAATTATAGACTGTACTTTCAATTAACTCTAGTAATGGAACTTAAATTTCAATATATTTTTGACTTATTTCTCTTCTTTTTTATTTATGTGTTTATGCATGAACAGGTCCACTTAGCTGTTGACGAAAAAATAAAGGGTAAGGCATCTCTTGTATCTGAGTATTTTAATTATATTAATAGGGAACAAAATGAGAATTTTTGCAATATAATTGAGCAAATCTTTATCTGTTGGAGCTGTTAAAATTGTCTATAATATCAGGTATATGTTCAGTGTCTTGTTGTAAAACCATTCCTCTTTTTCTTTAGTGTAAGATAATGAAAGTCTGTTTGACGTACAGAAACTGCTGTGAAACAATGGCAACTCACTTCAAAGAATATAAAGAAAATTCTAATTCTTGAATTACGTGCTTCTGTGGCTGTTTTTCAGAATGGAATAGTAATCAGGGAACGTCACTAGAGGTGTAGTACTGTTTGATTTCTTGGCTAGTGGTACCATTCTGTCAGTAATATCTCTATCCTCTTCCCTGCTTTCAACCAGGATTGTAGGTACTCTTATTAAAAAAGAAAAAAGTCATCACATTTACTCTGATGTTTAGAAACTCTTAAGGCACAGGCTATCCTCTCAGTACATGAGTCAGTAACCCCTATTATTACTAATGGGACTTGAGGAAAATGTGTGTAGAGCTCGCAGTCCTAAAAAGCTAGAGTCATTCAGCTATTTGCTGTTACTTCTATAAGATAAAAGCTTGAAGATGCCCTTGCAAATAAAACCATTTATATAGAGGCTTGTAAATGAGATGCCCAATATTCTGTGTACATGAGATTAAGTTCATATATGTTGTAAATACATGTTTTGATTCAGTTTCTTAGCTCTTTCTCCCTTTTAGTGGGTAGTGCAGTTATAAGGGCTTTTCAGGTAGAAATGATCTTACCCATTGCCTTTTAGCAATAGAATTTTTATTTGTTTAGTTGACAAAAAAAGCATTTGGTAAGTAAGAATGCCATAGCATTTCTACAAGGATGAAATATTAACCAAAAAGAGAGAAATATTCCTTCTATGGAGCCACTGTCTGCACGTTTGGTCTGCTGAGGAATTTCACATGGCATAAGCTGAGCTCCTTTTGATTTTAGTACTCCAGATAGCACTTAAGAGTATTATACATATTTTATATCTGCAAAATAATTTTTAAAAGTGTTTTGTATAAACTCATATATTTATCTACTGACATAATGGACAAGGGGGAATGGTTTTAAGCTCAAGGAGGGAAAGTTTAGATTGAATATCAGGGGGAAGTTCTTTACAGAGAAAGTGGTGAGGTGCTGGAACAGCCTGCCCAGAGATGCTGTGGATGCTCCATCCCTGGAGGTGTTCAAGGCCTGATTGGGTGGAGCTCTGGGTAACCTGGTCTAGTACCAGACCTGGAGACTTGTGGCCCTGCCTGTGGGAGGGGAATTGGAACTTGATGATCCTTGGGGTCCCTTGCAACTCAAAACTTTCTATGATTCTATGAGTCTATGATATTCATTTTAAAATCTTCACTTCTGAGTATGATTAAGGGCATTTTGCAATATTCCTCTGAGAGAGAGTAAAACAATTAGATCTGTTTTGCAAAGATGAAAGGAGATGAATAAAATCAAAATAGTACCTAACAACTTTTCACAAAAGTTAGCTTTAGTCAGACATTTCCAGAATATGATCCAGTGTTTGAAGATAGATTTTAACCCCTGGAGTCTCTCTTTCTCTCTCTCTTTGGAATGTATGGAGATCCTGGGATGATTAATCCCCCTAGGGGATAGGTGTCCAACCATTTGGCTTGCCTGGCCCTCATTGAGTGAAGAGGAATTGTCTTGGGCTGCATATGAAATACACACTGTCATTAATGTATATAAGTAGCAAAAGTTATTTTTTTATTAAAATATTTTTTGAAAGACGAAAAAACCATAAAACTAGTGGGATTTTTGACCTTGTTTTATGGAAACCAATGCATCAGTCTGGTCTGATGGATTGCAATTCCTAGTGAGTTCTCAAGGTGTTTATCAGAAATTTTAGATGCAGTTTTACTCTTCCTGTGCTTCATCCTTGAAAATAGTTGCTCACACATATGTGTACTGCAAAAACAAGAAACAAACAAATTAACAAAAAAAAAGAAAAATTATGTGAATAAGATGTGATTGTGAAGTGAGAGATATAATTTTCTGGTAAAATAGGGCCCGTAAAATCTAGTAAAAAGACATGAGGAAATTTTTTTACTTGAATATCTCATTGCAATCCTTTATATTCAATTCGAATATTCCCAGGCAGTGACATCAACTGAAAATTGAGTAGCAAATATGCAATACAATTGATGATTTTTTCATCAATCTGGAGAACTATTCTCAAGTTCCTTTTTCAAAACAGAAAACATGCATTTTTCACTGTTCATAGAACTGTGCCTAGCTGATGTATCAAAATGTATAAAATTTTTGCCATACCTTGAATTAGCACTGCACTGTGCCCTCTCCACACTCTGGTTTCAAGCTCAGACAGTGCTGATCACTCACTGATGTGTGGTCGTTGTTGAGCAATGG
Organism: Lagopus leucura; assembly: GCF_019238085.1. NCBI lineage: Eukaryota > Metazoa > Chordata > Aves > Galliformes > Phasianidae > Lagopus > Lagopus leucura. The sequence goes on along the minus strand of NW_024962262.1, from coordinate 45,879,841 downwards.
ATGTGCACCCCAGGACAAGATGGGCCACTTGACAGGGCAGACCTGCCATATGATGGTGTGGGGTTGGTAGTGGACCATGGGTTGGGCATGCTTGGGATAGGGCATCAGTATTATTTTTAAAGATGAGTAGAGGTTTGTCTTATCAATTCACTGAAATTTCAGTTAACTGTGAATAAATAAATAAATAAATAAATAAATTTTTTTTTTTTCAAAAAAGAGTATCTGTAGTAAGTACAAACTCAGGATTTGAATTACCAGGAGTTGAGAAATCTCTCCTTCTGAGTGTGTTATGTGCACACACAAATACTTTAACATATAGCAGCATATATGTAGTGTAGTCAACTGTCAAATGCTGAGTGGGAATGACCATGAAGGAAGATCAGAAAGATATGACAAAGGTAATCATCTAGGAATCCAGATCAGACCTATTTGACTAGAGGACTCATTCATTAATTAAAACATAATATAAATTTCTTAACTCTTGTGCTTTATCACAAAGTATTCTTCAGCCGCCGTGCACTGAGCAAGATCCCCAGCTCTTCTGGAAAGGAAATTTCTGCAGAAGGCTGAGTACGTGTTGAATCAATGACTTCCATCACATAGTTGTTCTTTTATTCATTTAACAGAAAATGCAAACTTGATATTATCCAACCCAAGCTGACCAAGTGTCATGCCTTTTACAGACATCACCTCCTTGTTCTCAGTTATTTTGTTAGCTGAGATAACAAGTTTTTACTCCTTATGAATGAAGTCAATATCAGTAGAGGAGTCAGGAGTTAGATGTGATGATCCTCAAGTGTTCTTTCCAACTCACAATATTCCATGATTCTATGATTCTATACGATGACGAAAGAGGACACATATAGTTGAGGAATATGTACTATCACTTTTAAATAAAAGTGGTATTTGACATGATAGGCAGTAAGGATAGTAAGGATATCTAAAATAATTATATGAATATTAATGGGAAGTCTACATTCAAATGTTAATCTTGAATTAAAGCAAATAGTGTATGGGAATGAAGCATACTCAATCAAGCACAAGGCTACCTTTTCATTAACATTACTTTCTGAATATATTATGAAAACCAGAGACTGAGAAGAATGTTTTGCATCTGTTCCCATAGGTAGATTTGAGGAACCATCCCTTGGGATTCTTTCTCCTGCCACCAAAGCCCCAAATGACCTTTAGTGTTCAGCACGGGAATTTTTGTCACAGACAGCAGCTCACAGAAATGAATAATGACTCTGTCAAACTTACATTTTTTTCCACATCCAGTCCCAGACTCTCCAACTTAATTTCAGACACATAAGCTTCCACCTCATCAAGAGTCCTGGGATAAAAAATGCAGATCAATTAACATTGTAGGTTAACATTGTAAAACAGCTTTTTTAGAATCATAAATTTGTATTATCACCCCACAACAATTTTCCTGCTTTGACAAACATATTATGATTCATCAATATTGCTCTAATGAAATTTCACCTGTTTCAGTGCCTCCTACCTCCTCTTCATGCACTATTTTGTGCAACTTGAGCATCAGACTTTTAACGTCAGTGGGAAGAAGCTAGCAAGAAACAACCATCATTTGGATTCTATATGAATGGCATAACAAGTGTGGAGTTTTTATCTTGCAGCAGACTACAGAAACAGTTAAAATTATCTGTACAATGATTTCTAAAATCAGATTTAATAAAAATGAATTTGACAGATGAGTCAGATCATTGGTCTGAGCTCGACTCTTGGTATATTGCTCAAGTTACCAGGATTGTACTTGCTTCTCAGATAGGAATTGCAGAGGTGATTTTCCAGTCACTTGGGAAGATGGGGAGGAAATACTGGAAATTCAGATGCATAAATATATTTGCAATAAATAACTACACATGCCTCATACAGGGGCTTCCCATATTACAAAATTTCCCAGTGCTTCACAGAAAATTAAGCTTTACTGATCTGAGTGGGACAAGCATCTTCTTCTAAGCTCTACATTTCTCTACCACCTTCTCCTTTCTATTACATGTAGAGCATATTATGGAGATTATTTTCTCTAGTCAAACATTTTAAGAAAAAAATAAATATTCCTCTCTTATGTCATAAGCATTAGAGTTCTGTTTGACACTATGGAACATTTAATGCAGAACCCTTCATGCTTTCCTTTGTAGCATATTTATTTTAGTAAAATTAGGGGGTGGGGAGACAAATTGCAGTAATAAGGGTCTGAAAGGTGTCTAAAACATAAGGCAAATAAAGTAATTTTCCAGTGAGTCTGTGATATTGCCATTTCCCTTAGCAGCACTGAGTCTCCTTCATAATAGAAGTTGCTGAGGGCTTAGAGTACTAGAAAATATAAAATACCTATGGGACATATTCCAGTACTGTACATTAAATTTGAGGATTTTACATGTGATAAAGTATGTCAGTGTTGCTTACAGGGAATTCCAGTGATACCTCAGCTTTCTTGGACTTATTATAAATCCTTTGTTGGAATTATTGCGGCTGGTTCAATAATTCAGATTAGCCCTCATGTTTATTAATGCACTACATCTGTGCAAACAACATGTCAAGCAGAGAGTTTATTGTAATTGCCTGAGCAAACAGAACCTGAAAGAAGCAATTTCCAGTTACAATGTGCTATGACAAGTAATGAGGTAATTGGCATTCTGTCCTGATTACTTCCACCTTCCTTTTCATCAGGTCTATATTGTGTGTGATAGATAGTTTTATAAGAAATGAAGGTGTTTGATAATATGGTCTGCTGCTGCTTAAGGTTAGTGATTAAAGACAATCATAATTTTCTCTCAGAGATCCTATTAGCTTTAACATTATTTATTCATATGTGTAAGATGTGGGCTCAGAATCTCTCTTTCAGTGCTATACATGCACTTAAAATGTAAACTCCACCACAATCCTACTGAATGCTAAATATCTTTGAGGTTTCCAAGCTCATATTACATGTCAACTTTTTATGATGAAATATGTGCTTAATCAGACCGATTAAGAAGAACTATTTCATGTCTATGGTTAAACATAAGCATTTTTGTTATAATACACATCTATTAATGCATGAGGGCTGCTCCAAAAGTAATGCCTCCTATTTTACTATGTTGGCCCAAAACCTCAGAAATGGCTTTTTGTGGTATAGCAGTAGAGTTTGAACCTTCCTGACAACATTCCATTACATCTTGTTTTGCGACAAATGGCACTGTAGCACTAATGGCACTATGACAAAATGTTATCTGACATGGATGTGTCTATGAAACAAAGGTGTGTCATTGAATTCCTACATGTGAAAGAAATGGCGCTAGTTGACATTCATCCACACATGCTGAACATTTTTGGAGATTGAACAGTGGATGTGAGCACAGTGAGATGGTAAGTGGTGCTTTTCAGCAGTGGCAACAGCTCTGTGAAAGACAAGCCACATTCCAGACAGACATGCACAGCTGGTGCAGATTTTTACAAGCGCAGCATGCAAACTCTTGAAAATGCGTAGCTAATAGAGGTGAATATGTAGAAAAGCAACATTATGTAGCTGAGCATTTGCTTTATCAAATAGCCCAATGTGCTCTTCGTTTCTGTTGTAGTTTCCATGGAAGAAAATAGGAGGCATTACTTTTGGAGTGACCTATGTAATATTACAATTTCAGTGTAGCAATATTAACAAAATAGTGAAGGGTATGATCTATGATTTTAAAGAGAATGTCTTTTGGGGGGGAAGTTTAATGTTCCAGAAAAATAATTTTTGTTCACTAGCTTTTGTATAAAGTTTAGAATTATAGAATCATAGAATCATCAAGGTAGAAAAAGACCTCTAAGATCATTCAGTCTAAACGATCACATATCACCAATATTTCATGCTAAACAATTTCCCTCAGTACAATGTCTAAATGTTTCTTGAATACCTCCAGGGACAGTGACTCCATCACCTCCCTGGACAGCCCATTCCAGTGCCTGACCACTCTGTTGGAGAAGTATTTTCTAACTTCCAACCTGAACCTCCCCCAGCACAACTTGAGACCACTCCCGCTAGTTCTATTTCTAGTTACATGGGAGAAGAGGCCAACTCACACATCATCACAACCTCCTTTCAGGTCTTTGTTGAGAGTGATAAGGCCACTCCTGAGTGTCCTCTTCTCCAGACTAAACAATCCTAGCTTTCTCAGCTGCTACTCTTAAGGTCTGTTTTCCAGACCCGTCATAGCTTTGTTGCCTTTCTCTGGTCATGCTCCAGAGCCTCACTACAAGCCTTTCTTGTAGTGAAAGCACAGTACTCAAGATGTGGCCTCACCAGTGCTGAGTATAGAGGGATGATCTTTTCCCTGCTTCTGCTGACAGTGATATTTCTGATACAAGCCAGGATGCCCTTGGCCCTATTGGTCACCTCGGCTCACTGCTGGCTCATGTTCAGCTGAGCACTGACCAATACTGCCAGGTTTCCTCTACACAGTCTTCCAGCCACTCTACCCCACACATGTAACATTGCCTGGGGTTCTTGCAGCCAAGACCTGCCACTTCATCTTGTTGAATTTCACACCACTGGCCTCAGCCCAGACATCCAGCCTGTTCAGATTGCTCTGTAGGGCCTTCCTAACCCCAGGCATCTAAAAACTTCCCGGTAAATTTGTGTCATCTGCAAACTTACTGAGGGTGCACTCAATGTCCTCTCCCAGGTCATCAAAAAAGATATTGCAGAGGACAAGCCCCAGTACTGACCCCAAGGGAACACCATTCATGCCTGGTGACCAGTTGGATTTAACTCCACTCACTCTCTGGGCCCAGACATCCAGCCAGTTCTTTACCCAGCGAAGAGCATATCTGTCCAAGACAAGGGCAGCCGGCCCATGGCCATTTGGTTTGTAAATATTTAAGAATTAAGAATTTGAATTATTTACCTTTTCTAATTAAGCATGTTCATGGAGTGCTGTCCTTGTGACAACAAGAACCAATAGAGATACAGTCGTAGTAAAAAAAAAAAGAAAAAAATTGGACTCTAATTCAAAACAAGCACATAAAATTTCATTTTTATTAGGACATTTGTGCAACTAAGAGATGCAATTTAGGAATACACAAAAAATAAGCATATACATAGAAAGATAGATGTACCTTTTCATTCAAGTTTGTAGTGTATGAATGTTGCTATCAGTGAAAAAGAATTGGTGAAGAGTGCTTCTTCTCAGCTCAACTAAAAGTAATATTTATCCAAAAGGTACAAAAGCACTCCCATTTACAGCACTATAAGTGCCCTGTAACGCAGCATGATGGTGCAAGATCTCTCCTATATGGCCCTTATTGAATGCTTTGGGTCATACAGTCAGCTGAAAGTAAAAAGAACATAAAGATAAAATAATTAAGTCCAGAATTAAATATGTATATATATATTCCAGGGAAACAGTAAATAACAGGAGTTATGATCAGTTGACTTGTCCTGTACATCATCTACCATTTTGTAACTGTGTCTGATTTAGCAGCTTAACAAGCCAGAATTCTTCTCACAGTAGTCCTCTTACTCATCATGTTTAGCAGATGTAGTGAATGGTGGCAATATTTTAGTTCATTACTTTCCTCTAGAGAATTAACTAATGCCAATTTATTTCATACCTCCAGGAGTGTGGTATTATTCTAAGATTTGCTATTTTTTCTACCACTTCTTTGTATAGTAAACTTAACCCATTATATTCTATATTTGCTCCCTTTAATAAAAAAAAGTGGGGAACATCTGACCACTATATATAGTACTGATTATATTGGCTAAAATTTTTTATACTATAAACATAAACGTCCTATGTTCTGCTAGATGTTTCCAGTTGCAACACTATGGTACTCAAGATTATGATTTTGGAATTCTGGTCCTATTTCACCAGTTCTTATGATGGTTGAATTCCTGATGTGAAGATAGTGATAGAAGATGAAAATGAGGTATGATATCCTTAAACATATCTGCAGCCAAAATACAGGAAGTAGAGAAACGTTAACAATCCCAGCTGTTTTCTGCAGACATGGTTAATAAGAAAGGTGCACTGATAAGTATAGCAGTTCAATAGCCCAAGAATGCAGTGTTTATAAGGATAAGAGATTTGTGTCATCAGCTGCTGGAAAAGCCAAGCTGTGCTGGTGTAAGCCTGACTAAGCCAAAAGAGTAGTAGTACGTGAAGCTGTAATACTCAAATAATAACCATCTTGATCTCTGACTCATGTTGGTTGTTTTATTTTTCAGTGTGTAATGGAAGCACAAGTTCTGGTCATTCAGACTATCCATGATAAATTGTCGCTGTACTCTATCAATGAAAATTTAGGAGAGAACAGTAGAGTTGTCAATTCCTAATTGTTCTGTTAATAAAAATGTGCAAGACTCTTCCATTAGCATAGCTGTTCTTGAACCACTGCACAACTTTACGTACTTCCACTGGGAACTGATCCTTTATGTTATCAAAAGCAGTAGGCATTTCCTCAATTGGTATGAAGGCTAAGGCTTGTAGGTAATGGAGCTTCAAATTGAATTCTGGATTAAATCCATGCTGAGTTGCCAATCCAGCACTTTGTGTTCTTTGCCAATAGCTTTGGCTCAAGTGAAAGAAGCAGGCTTTGTTCTAAACTGGTGCAAATTCCTTGGTTGCTGTGATTGTAGCTTGTTCAAAGTGAGTGATCACATATGTGAGTCTTAAGTAGAGCTGTGCAAAACTTGGCAGCTTGAGCGCACAAGGGGTTTGGTGAACCTTCATTTGGCTTGTGTGCTTATGGGTTGGAATTAGTGTTAGGAAAATTAAAGGATGAGGTGGGAGATTCGCTGAATAGAAGCATCTCAAGAAATAAAATGAATTACAGGAAGACTTGTCTGAAGTAGATGTGAGGGACTGGAAAAATCATGTTTACTGTAATTTAAATACAGCTTTGTTGTTTAAAAACTTTTGCTTTATTCATATACAGAAATACTCAAGTATACAACCTTTTTAGTTATTATTTTTATGGGAGTTAATCACCTATTGGAAATACAAACCATTTCTTGAAAGAACATTGACAGTGATTTACTGAACTGCACTGCTCATACTACATTTTATAATTTGCACATCTTTGCCAGAATGTTCTTACTCATTATCTGTTTCAAATTCTTTTCAGTTTAAGATCTACACATTAATAAATTCTGTGTAAGTAGTAGATGATGTTATATGATTCTCCTAAATAGCAGCCTTAACATCAAACAGGGTTGGAGTAGAATGGGATCTTTTAATGTTGTTTTTAATGTCTTCTTTCTCCTCCAATATTTCATAAGTGTGACAAAATGGTGGTAGTTAGAAATTCCTACCATGGATGGTGCGAACATTTTGGTAGACTGAAAAATATACTTCAGATACTTCATATAGCTAACATGTGGCACTATTTTCCTCATCTGCTCTGAATGTTGGCTTTAATTTCATAATTGCAATGATGATGAGACGCCTTGATGCAAGTCAAGCTTTTCATGAATTACTGTGTTCTCCTTGGAAAGAAAATACGATACTACTACTGTCTCTCTTACAAGAACGGCTCTGAAAGTAATGCCTCCTATTTTATTGCACGGCCAGAGGTGAATGGTATCCTTCAATAAACCAAAAGACAAAATACAGAAAAGTTAACAACACCAGCCTTTTTCCCCAGACACATTTAATTAGCAAGATGCAGTGGTAAGTACAGCAGTTCAATAACCCAAGAATGTACTGTTTACAAAGATAAAAGATGTCAGAGGCAAGTGTTGGTGATATGACAGTAGAGGTTGAACTTTTCCACAAATATTCTGTTACATGTTGTTGCTCTGTGACAGGTGGCATCAGAGAGTACTCTGATAAAATGGTGTATGGCGTATGGCATCTGGCATAGAAATGCATATGAAGCAAAGCTGTGGAATTGAGTTCCTCTACGTGGAAGAAATTACACCTATTGACATTCATTACACCTATTGACATGCCTGCTGAATGTTGATAGAGACCAAACAACGGATGTAAGCACAGCCAGGTGATGGGTGGTGCATGTCAGCAATGGCAACAGCAATATGAAAGACGAGTCATATTCCAGATGGCCATGCACAACTGTCACACCACAAAATAAAGAGCATCTTGATCAACTCATCCACAAGAATCAGCAGATCACAACTGGGAAACTCCATATGGAGCTGAATATCAGCTTCAGTGATTTGGAAATTATGGTGGCAGTTCTGGAAAATCTAAAAGTTTGCATCAAGTGAGTCCCACAGATGTTTGCACAGGAAATGAAGGAACACAGTATGCAAACTTGTTGGGAATCATTGAACTAATGCAAGGCTGAAAGGGACAGTTTCCTGGATTTAATTATTATTAACGATGAAACATGCCATCACCTCTATGAGCCAGGGTCAAAGCAGCAGTCCATGCAATGGTGCAAATTCCCCATTGAAGAAAAAGCTCAAGATGCTGCTTTCATCAAGTAAAGAGATGTGCACAGACTTTTGGGACAGGAAAAGGGTGATCCTTCTGGATTTCCTGGAATCCAGACAAATCATTAACGTTGACCACTACATCATGACACTTACTAAGCTGAAGGCTCAAACACAAGATCAGGCCAGAGAAGAAAACATTTCTCTAGCAACATGATAGCACCAGGCCTTATACCACTGTGAAGAGAGCCGAGCACACTGCCAGTCATGGCTGAACTGTCATACAACATCCTTCACATAGTTCAGACTTTGTGCCTTCTGATTTCCATCTGTTTAGGGTGATGAATGTTGAACTGCATCAGCAACATTTTCCTAGCAATGATGTCATTATTGCAGCTGTGAAAAAACAGATCACCTCCAGAGGAGCAGATTTTATGAGAGCTGCACTCTTAGTCCTTGCATGTGAAAATGCATTGCTAATAATGGCAATTATGCTGAAAAATAGCATTTCATAGTGTAGAGAATTCCTCAATTAAATAGTGTTATTGTGCTCTTTGCATCTGCTGTAGTTTCTATGTAAATAAATAGGCTACCAACTTGCTACTACTATTACCATTGTTTCTGTTTTTAAAATGTTAGAGGCAATTAATTGACTATCACTTTCAACTCAGTTTCTCTGTTCAGAATTTCCCTTGTGTCATTTTCAGTTGTTCTTAGAAAAGAAACCTTGACCAAGATAGCAGGATGACCATGAGTACTCCTGTGTATGACCACAGATTGCCACTCTGACAGTTGCAGATGGTGCACATGCAGCGGATGTTCTTAACTTCTCTAAAGAACCAAAGTTGCTCACTAAACAATCAAGGAACCTATGAGTTTGTTTTAAATTGAAAAGGACATCATTAATTGAAGGATGTTACCGTAAAGCAATATGCATGGAAATGCCATTGATGTGATGACGTTATGATAAAGTGCATCTATATTTTCAAGAGAAAGTTTCAAGTTTCCAAAAGCAGTTGTGAGAAGTGTAGAACAAATGATAAAACAGACTTGGAAAATGTATGCTATCACCATCTGATGCTGACTCAGCAGGGGAAAACTTCCTCTGAGTTTTTCTGTAATCTGTGCTCCTGTATTTATGCATCTCATTTTTACAAGAGGAAATAGAGTGAAGCTCATGATGCTTATCAGTTCTTTGCACAATCACAGTCCTCAAGTTTTAGTCAGTTAATTTCCACAAAGACATGCAGCACAGGAATTGTGACAGAAATTGCAATTTATTTCTAAGGAGGTGTCATATGAAAGGGGCATACGGGGATGGAGAGATCCATGTCCACCAGCTCTACTGGTTATTCTTTTATTTGCCTAGAAACACAAACCAACAATTTAATAGGAAGAAAATACTTTCCGCTATCTTAAATGTTGTAACACATTCCAGAAATTATTATTATAAATGTAGCTGCAAAGGTCCTATTGTTAAGGATTTTATAGGCAAATTTTCCACACAGAAATGTATATTCACATATCTAATTTTGCATTCAGGAGAGGAGACTTGTTTGTTAGCTAATATACAGCTATTATTAAGTCCCATTAAATTTCTAGGCAGCTTCTAAACTAAGTTGAAACATACAGCTAAAGAACAAATAAGGAAGAATGTAACAGAACTGATATGAAGTACTGTTTCTTAAATAGGAAAATCTTAAAACATAATGGTTAATGATAGCTGAAGTTCTTTATTTTTGTCTTGTCTTATTGCATTAACAGAGACAGTAGGCATTTTTATCTCTAATATAAAATGCCATAGGATCATTCAGAAAACAATATAGATTATTGAAATTCTGCAGATTTTTACAGCAATTCCACAACAAAAGTTCCACTAGCTGCTCATATTTCATCCCTATCAGAACTTTATCTTGTAGTTTTAGTTAACTACATGGGAACTGTATTTTTATGCACAAATGCCTACAAATAAATAGTGGTGCAAGAAAATAATAGGGTGAAAGTCATAAGTAACACCTCTGTCATAAGTAGTACTTCTGTTAGGAGGAACATGGTTTCATGAGGAAACAACTTTAAAGCTATTTTAAGAGAGAAATGATTGATGTCACTTACAAGAAAGTAATTTCTTTAGTTGAAATAATCACCATGATACATACCAAACATTCACCTTAGAAACTGTTTCCATTCACAAGATGACTTGAATGAAATTCATTTTTGTGACATAATTGGTCGAAGCAAGAAAGCAGTGAGCAAACGAATATTAAATTATTCTTAGTCAACAACTTTTTTTTTCTTCTGAGAAACAGGATATAATTACATATATATGTACATATACACATATGAAACACAAAAGTAGATGAGGAGTATCTTATATATTATTACAGAAAATTTGAAGATAATATTTCTATATGACATTTAAAAAATAAATCTGCTCTGTTTACAGTAGTGCTTATGTTTGAATTTGTTAGTTCCTAAATATAAATTTAGCAATACCTTTCTTTCAGACACTATGCACTGAATTCTGTGCCATAGCTAAACTGCAGAGTATGTAGGTGATTCCTGCTAGGCAGAAGAGGAAATAAGTGATAGAGGTATGTATATCAAATGCATCATCAGATTTTCTTGTTCTCTTCTCTAGGCATGGGAAACCAATTTCCTTATATTTGTCTGCTTATAATCAAATGAGAAATTCAAAATTTCTTGGAAAGTACTTTCTTTCATATTCTTGCAGATAAGCTTAATTTTCATCTTTTAAGTGAACACAATCATAAGAATCATAGAATCATATAATAACTTGGAATGGAAGTGACTTCTATGTTGCCCCGGTTCCAAGCCCCCTGCCCCTCACCAGCTCAGGTTGACCAGGGCTCCATCCACCTTGGCCTTGAACACCTCCAGGGATGGGACATCCACAGTTTCTCTGTGCCTGTGCTTAATCACCCTCTGAGTAAAAAATATATTCCTAACATCTAATATAAATTTTCCCTCTTTTAGTTTAAAACTGCCCCCCCTTGTCTTATCACCATCTGCCCACGTAAAAAATAAATTTCCCTCCTGTTTTTATAAACTTCATTTAAGTATTGGAAGGCCATGATGAGATCCACCCTGAGCCTTCTCTTCTCCGGGCTGAACAAGCCCAGCTTCCTCAACCTTTCTTCATAGGAGAGGTTATCCAGCCTGCTGATCATCTTCTCTGGTACTTCTCTGGACCCTCTCCAACAGCTCTACATCTTTGTTGTGCTAAGGTCCCCTGGACTGGATGCAGTACTGCAGGGGGTGCCTCACAAGGGCAGGGTAGAGGAGTACAGTTACCTCAGTCTCCCTGTTGAACACCCCTCTTTTGATGGAGCAGAGGCCTTCTGAGCTGCAAGTGCACACTGCTGGCTCATGCCTAGATTTTTTTCCACCAAGACCCCCAGGGTTGCTCTCAACGAATTCTTCGCCTAGTCTATGTGCACATACACAGGAGATTGCTCTGACCAAGGTGCAACACTCAGCTTTGTTGAATGTCATTAGGTTCCTGTGGATCCTCTTTTCAAGTGGATCCTGGTCCCTTTGGGTGGCATTCCTTATTTCTATTGTATCAACTGCACCACTCAGCTTAGTATCATCAGCAAACTTGCTGAGGGTGCACTGGATCCCACTGCCTATGTCGTATATAAAGATGCTGAAGAGCACCAGTCCAACTGATTATTTACGCAGATAGTAGCCCATCCTTCATAACCATGTCTCTCCAATTTAGAGATAAGGATGTGGTGTGGGACCATGTCAAAGGCCTTTCACAAGTCTGTATCAATGACACCTGTTGCCCTTACTTTGTCCACTGATGTCATCACTCCATCATAGAAGGCCACTGGATTGGTCAGTCATAACCTTCTCTTGATGAAGCCATGCTGGCTATTTCAAAACTCCAATTGTAGCTTCCTTAATGATCTCTTCCGTACTGATGTGCACCAGGTACATTAACACTTCACTTCTTGTTGGTTTGCCTAACACCCGAACCAGGAAGTTGTCCACAACAAACTCTAGATAGCTTGCATTCCTCCCTGCTGCTTTCCCAGTTGACATCCAGGTGGTTGAAATCCCCCATTAAGATGAGGGCCTGTGAACATGATGCTTCTTGTAACTGAAGAAAGAAGTCTTCATCTGCAGGCTGTGTTTGAACAAGCAGTCTGTATTAGAACTCAACCACCAGATGTCCTTTACTGATCAGGTCCTTAATTTTAAACCACAAATTCTCAACCTGATCATGCCTGTTTTTACTTTTTAACACAGAGAGCAAGCCCCCATTCTAAAAAGCTTCATTATCATTATATTCATTATTGTATTAATGAATTAATATTTAATACTAATGGAGTATTAAGTACGAGTGATAGTGCTAGGGATAATAGTTTTAAACAAAACAAGAAAGTGGATTTAGATTATATATGAGGAAGAAATTCTTCACAAAAATGGTGGTAATGCACCAGAAGAGGTTGCTCAGAGAACTTGTGGATGCCTTATTCCTAGAAGTTCAGGGTCAGGCTGAATGGGGCTTTGGGAAACCTGTCTTACAGTTCTACGAAATACTGATTTATTCAGTTTCTGAACGATATTAAGTATTTCAGTGAACTAATGTGCCACATTCTTTTGCTAAAGATAAATGAAAACAAGTTTGTTGCTATTAGTATTTTAACCTGTTGTTAGCAGTAACAATGTAAACAATAATATCAGGGTTTTTTTTAGTACAGCATCTGTGTAGTCTTCTATAGACTTTAGACAATGGGATTTTGTGGAGTCAGTAAGATGTAGGATGACTTTACAGAGAAAGTTGTTTAGGCCTTGAAGTTCTGAACATGTTTTATGCTTTTCCATTTCATGTATTACACAAGAAAGAGTATTAAATCTTAGTGTTACCATAGCTTGCACTTAATCACTATATTTTTTTTAAACCATAGTATTTCTTCAGCCTGATGTATTGCCTGTTAAGAGAGTTCATTTTCCAGAGAACTCACAATCTAACAAGTCATAATTGCCTGCTACCCAGAGCTCTTAACACAAGCTCTGTGATAAAATTTTTCCTTATAATTAACTACTCCAGGAGAAAGTGTTTGGCCTGGATATTATGAGAATTATTTCTCGTCTTCTTTCTGCATTATACTACTAATATATGGGCCCAAGAAACATCCCATCATCTTTCTATCATTCTGAAGAAGATATTGGTTCCATGAAAAATATTTACTTCTTTCATTATCAAGGTGTATCATATGTGTATGGATACCAGTTGTTGCATGCTTTGATATAAACCAGTGGAACTAGTAAGTAAATCCAAAGCGCATCTCTAAAAGTCTTTCAACAGAAAATCATAAATTTGCAGGAAATAAAGCTGGAAATTATAACGTAAAATTACCTTAATCTAGTTTTTCACAGTAAATATTTTCTGGGGGAAAAAAAGAAGAACAGCAAAAACATCTGTATTTTAAATAGCTAGAAAAGCTTTTTGAAAGTGTTTATCATGTCTCTCCTTTTTGCTGCTGAGATGTCCATACAAATTTTCTGAACTTCATTTACATTATGTATCTCATAATCTCTTTGTTACAGTTCAGAACTAAGCAGTTTCATTTCAGGATACCCCTCTTTAATCTTGAGTAAGACTACTCTTCATCCATGTCACTTTCTGACTTCCAATTCAGTGACTAATTTTGTATTTGTCTTAGTTAGTTTGTTTTTGCCAAAACTTCTCTCCTTTCTACTCCAGCTTCAGTCCTTATGAAGAATTCAAAACAGTCATATTCAAAAACTGAAATGAATGCAATTTTAAAATCATTTTCACAATGTTCTATGTTTCCACAAACATTCTTGAGAGCAATATTTGATCACATAAAATGTCAAGAAAAAATACTTATGACCATCACAAAGAAAATTAGAAATATTAGCAAATTTATAATTTTCACATAATCAACTTCTAGCCTTTTCCTTTTGCAACTATTGCAATTTAAGATTCTATGTGAAAATTTTTAGCATTTAAGTTCACTATTTTTTTTTAACTAATATCTCTGAAACACCTAATGTACCACAGAATCATAGAATCACAGAATTGTAGGGGTTGGAAGGGACCTCCAGAGATCATCGAGTCCAACCCCCCTGCCAAAGCAGGTTTCCTACAGCAGGTCACACAGGTCGGCATCCAGGCAGGTCTTGAACATCTCCAGAGAAGGAGACTCCACCACCTCCCTGGGCAGCCTGTTCCAGTGCTCCGTCACCTCACTGTAAAGAAGTTCTTGCGCACATTTGTGCAGAACTTCCTATGCTGCAGTTTCCAGCCGTTTCCCCTTGTCCTGTCACCATTCACCGCTGAAAAGAGTCCAGCCTCGCCATTCTGCCCCCCACACCTCAGATACTTATAGACCTGGATGTTGTTGGACTGACTCCAGTATATTAGTGTCTCTCTTGTATTACAACCTCCAGATATTAACCCACCAGGTGACTCACCAGGGCTAAACAGAGAGTAAGAATCACTTCTCTCAACCTCCTAGCAATGCTTCCTAGAGCATACGAGGGGACTGCTAGCCTTCTTTGCCCCAGTGGCATGATATTGGCTTTTGGTCAATCTGGTGTCCCCCAAGGCCCTCAGTAGTTTCTTTTATATTGAGTTGCTTTTCAGCCAATCAGACCCTATATTTGCGTGTGAGGTTGTTCCTCCCCAGGAGCAGGACTTTGCAATTTCCCATGTTAAACTTCATGTGGTTCCTGTCAACCAATTTTTCTAGTTGTCCAGGTACTTCTAGATGGCAGCGCAGCCTTCTGGTGAATCAGATACTGCTATAAATTGTCATCTGCAAATTTGCTGTGAGTGCTCCTTCAGCAAGAGCCATCATTCATTATCTAGATCATTAATGAAGAAGTTAAACTGGACTGAAGTTATATTATTGTACTGATATTATCAGTATTGACTCCTGAGCCAAAGTGTTAGTTACCTCCAACTAGACTTTGTGCCATTAATCACTACCCTCTTGCCCCCACCTGTCAATGTTTTACGGGCTGGTTTGGTCCAGTTCTGTGACCAGCAGGGCAGAGGGATCTGCGGATCCGCGCCTCCGGAAAAGGGAAACAGAGGACCCCAAAATAATTGAAAACAGCAGCAACAATCTGAGGTGGAACAAACTAATTTACTAAATACAGTATCAGCGAAATATAATGAGAGAGAGTGTGTCTGAGAGGTGGATAGGCCTCACCACAAAGCTGAGGTGAGAAGTGCAGTCCAGTTGAGCAGATGAAGAAAAGCAGATGGCGAAGAGCAGACAGAGAAGCGCAGGCGAAGAAGAGCAGGCAAAGAAGAGAGCACCAGGTGACACCTTGCACAGAGTTATATCTCCTTGCTGACCGCAAAGCCTCCTGGGTAAATGTAGATCTTCTCCATTGGACAGGCACTCGGAGCTTGAGCATCAGAAGTCAAACCCCCAGTGCATTACATGATGTTATGGTGTGGAATACTGATAACCAAAAATCATAAAACCGTGACACCACCATTCTGTAAGTTTTCAATTCTCCTCAAGATCCAACTCAGCACTGAAAATTCCAAAACTGATGTTACAATTCTTATGTTTTACTTAGTTTTACCACTAGAATAAACAAACAAACAAAGAAAGAAACAAACAAAAAACAGAAAAAAAAAAAAAAAAGACTCTTTGATTAGCTTTATCACATTGCAGAACACAGAATATAGTTTGGCCCTAAGTACTCTGAAAACTGACTTTGTTGGTTTTCTTCTAGAACGTCCTAAAAAAATTAGTTTTCTAAAATAAGCTAAGATCAGGAAGTCTACAAGCTAAATATTAACTCCCAGGATACCCAGAACTGAGATTCATCTAACTGGAGAATAAACTTAGAAGGCAGAGTGATAGCATCACTCTGGGGAGTAGAAATGGAAAGTAGACTGGATTGTAATTATCACCATTTTTGGTATTCCTATCTAAAGAAACATTAGCTAAATTATTTGCATGTAATCATTTCTTCCACAAGCTGTGTTTATGGTGGAAGAGTCCTCTTCTCAAATTGAGATATTATTAATCTAACTAGTTATATAGACATTTTTGTTTTGATTTGGCTTCCAGGTTAGTTTGCTTTAATTGAGAAGAAGTAAATGGGAAGAGACATTAACATCTATCAACAAATAAGTTAACTATTACACACTTAGGAATCTCTAATCAACACATAGGAAGAATCCTTACATCTTTGTCCATAACAGTAGCTGAAAAGCAAAATGCTGTCTGATTCTGGAGGTGCAATTCACTGGAGTGGCTGAGGACGAGAATAGATGGAAGACAGAAGAATTTTTCTACCACTGCTCCATAACAATGGATGTTGTGGATTCTAATTTATCTAATCTAGTTTAAAAGACCGTCTTCAAATTTTGCAGAATGAATTTACTACTGATAACTTTACTTTGTGGTTTTTTTTTTTTTTTTTTTGTAATTTACTTTCCATGAAAGCACTCAGTAAGATATGTGTACATAATTTCTCATTTCACCAGCTAAAGTTTATAATCTCTCTCTTTTTTTGGAAGATAAGTCATCATACCCCACAGATCTGAAGCATTTCCTGTAGATAAAAAATTAGAAAGAATACCGTCCTTTTTGCAACTGTATTTTTTGCTCTGTGACTAACAACTTTTAGGGAAAGATATCATCACCTTGTCATTTGCTTTCACATAAAATAAGGTTTATCAATGCAGAAAAGCTCCATAGAATATAGAACTAAAGGAATATACGTATATTTTGGTAGGAGAGCTTCTATTCTAATATAACCATAAGAAGTTATAAACCTGTTTGACTGTAGAGGTCAACAACCGATAAGGCAAGAGTAGAAGAGGTTACAAGTAAGAAAAAAATTTCTTAACTGAATCAATCCAAGCCTTAAAATCTTGCAGTTTTTGTAAGATTTAGGACAATTTAGTGAAGAACTAATTTTAAAAAAATGATTTTAAAATTAGCAACTGGATTGAATCTGCAGTTACCTGGGGGCAGTAATTACAATGACCTTTCTTCCAGAACTTGTTAGGGTATTTTCTGGAAAATTTACAGTAAAAGAAAACAATTTTTTTTAAAAAAAACAATTAAACAATTATTTACTTTAGAATGAGATTCGACTTAAATTCAGGTGAATTTCACGTAAGATAGAAAGATTGAAACCTGGTAAAGAAAGCAACAAACTTCATGCCATGATATCATTTATTTCTAGCTAGTCGCATGTTGAAAAAGAGCAGAAAGTGTTGAATTCTAATACTTCACAGTTTTGAAGACTATGAAACCTCTAGCTCAAATATAAGAGGCCAGCACAGTCAAGATGAAAATCTGTAACAGTTTCTGCTTCACCCAGGGAGAAACTGCTGGATAGTCTGGTGGCTGACATGGCAGAAGCAGCTGAAAATGAACCTACTTTTCTCACTAGAAGGTGGATTGCAATATTTTGCAATTGCCCTTCCTCTCGTCTCTCTAATGCTTTACTGAAAAAAGTACACATGGATATTCATCAAAATTATCACTGGTATTATCTATAACAAACTGCAAATAACAACCACTAGTATTATCATTGTACAAATTATGGCGGAAAGGTAACTTATACAGAAAATAAGTAAATCCTCCAAATTGTAATCTTTTATTGGGTTTTAATCAAAAAACTCATCCAAAAAAGATAACAAATGGTAGTATTTGTGAATGATACATTCATGGTAGGAAAGAGAAAATCAAGAAAAACTGAAGACAAGATTCTACAGATCTTTTACGAGGGCTGCTGTGAAAGCAATACCTCCTATTTTAATATGTTGGCCCGTGAACCCAGAGGTGGATGTTGGTAAGATGGCAACAAAGGTTGAACCTTCCTGCCAGTATTCCCTTGCATTTTGTTTGCCATGAGACAGTTGGCAGCAGAGGGACACTGATAAAATGGCATCTAACGTAGAAGTGCAGATGAAGATGCGTGATTGAATTCCTCCATGTAGTAAAAACAGCACCCTTTGACATTTCTCAGTGCTTGCTGAACATTTATGGAGACCAAAGAGCAGAAGAGAGCAAAGTGGAGTGGTGAGTGTTGTGTTTCATTAGTGATGAAAGCGACATAAAAGACAAGCCATGTTCTGGGATGACCATTCAGATTTTTATGAGCGTGGAATGCAGGCTCTTAGTTTTCACAAAAGAAAATACATAGCTAATAGTAGTGACTGTTAAAAAAAATTGCGCTTTATAGCTCAGAGTTTGCTCTATCAAATGATGTTATTGTGCTCTTCGCATCTGTTGAAGTTTCCTTGGAAATAAATAGGAGGCATTATTTTCTAAGCAACATATGTGTACTATGCCTCATTTTTGGGTTTTCAATCTAGTTGGTCCTAACTTTACTCATTTAGATAATAGCCTGATTTTTCATTCTAATTTTCATGGGTAGAAAAGGCTCTTCAGCAGGAAAGTACCCAAAAACATTTTGTTTATCTTAGGAAAAACTGAAGAAAAGGAGAACAGAACCAACTGAGATTGAAACAGAAAAAAAAAACAGGATCCTAATTATTTAAATGTAAGGCTTCTAATGAATTACTTTTTTAAAAAAAATTCATTTTCTATGATACTCTTTCTCATTATTCACCATCTTTTCATATTGTAAGCTCTAGAGGTAAGATCTATGCATCCACATATATTTGTAAAGCACTTTGCACTCACTGTACTTAATGCAACCACTAAAAGCCAATATAGTATAAAATATTAGCCCTTCAGTTATATTAAATCAGAATGGTTCACTTAACTCCCCTCTCCATTTTGCTTTCTGTGAAGGGTACCAATTAAAGTAGAATGAAGAGGAAAAAAAATAATCTGTTAAATGATGGGGGGTTGGTATCATCTACACTAGTTTCACTCCAGTTAAATTTCTGCTTCATGGAGTTGCACATTGCTTTTCTGCACACAACTGAAGTTAAAGTCAAGACAGCAAAATGAATTGAAAGAGGTTAGTAAAATTATAGGCTATTTTCTTCCTTGGTACATCTTCACAGTTTTCTAGAAATAGAGAAGAACATCCCATAATAGTGCCTGGATCTCAATTGACCTGCAAATGCACAGAGTATACAGAAAGCTTTATTCTAGAGTTCTTGTTTGTTTATTTTATAACACTGTGTAAAACATAAGCTTTACAGGAAAAAATCCGAATCAAATGAAAACTAAAGTTGGAAAGAGAGAGTGAGAAGGATATTGGGAGAGATCTGCTGCCATTTCTACCCAAGAGGACAGGAACTCTGCAGAGTTCCCTCTCAGTTTTTCAAGTCTCACAGGTAAGACTTTGAGAGTATCTCAGAAGTCTTATTTTTAGAAGGAGTGAGTCACACCCATCTTCTGAAAAAGCAAATTATTTTAAAACATTCTTGATTGCTGAAAATCACTATTCTTCTTGAATATCTTAAGGGTATACTAATTGCCTACAGATAAAGATATATTAATTATCTACTGATAAACTCTTCTTTAAAAATGTTGAGTTCCGATAGCAAGCACTTGAAGATAATTAAGAACTTGGGATAATTGAGAAATGTAGGGCACATCCACACACACTTCACTTAAGGTTATTCAAGCTAGTCCCAGAAGGGAGGATATATGTATGCCACACAAGTATACCAGCTCGTCTATAGGAAGTAGGATAGCTATAGAATGTGATATTTGCACTGGGACTAATAAGGTCATTTCATTTTCATATCATGATTGTTTCTAGTTCCAGAGCCAGCTGTGTGTCTTTTCACATTGCAGTTTTGTCCACTATAGACATATCCTTAAAGTTATTGCGCACACTTAGTGCTTTTCCCTTACGTGTGCATGCTGTAAACTGAATGATTTAGGACTCCTGATGGAACACAGCACGCAATATTTCATAAACCTACATAAATTTGGCTATTCTTTATTTGATGTTTCCTAACTTTAAATGTCTGATTTTTTTGCCATTTGATTTCTGAAGAAAGGAGGAAACTGAAATGTGTTTTTATATGGTTGTGACAAGCTTTCATTTTGTGCTTTATTAAGTGTTTGAACTACAACCTACACAGCTGAGACTGCTATTCCTGTAGTAGGAGACAATTATTAACTCAACAGGGAATAGTCAAACTGATCACTTCTGATAGTGGGTTTTGGAGGGACCTTAGCACAGGCTGGCTTTCTTCAGCTTCCTATCACAGAAGATTTTGGCCCAGGTGTGAGAAAAGAATAATTTGGGTTATCTCGGTGGTAAGAAAAGTAAACGTGAAAACAGATTAGAAAACAGATTGCTGAATTATGGCTGGCAGAAGACAGTGCCTTAATTTTTTCCTTAAGAATGATTTCAGAAAGATGCTTAAACAATTATTTGAGTTTTATTTCTTTTTGAACACTCTCAGGCAAAGAGCATGTTTTCTGTTACACTACTGCAATACCTAAAAATTGTTGCTGACTATACTGTAGAGCAATATGTAAAAAAAATGTTCAAAAAAGTAAAACTACTGTGAAAGGGTGAGAAAAATTATATTCAGGGATTTTAGGTGTGCACAAGTTTTTTCCTACTCTGAAATTTGGGATTTTACCCCAAAGAAATTTCTTAGGAAAAAAAAAATTTGTAATGACAACATAAAAAAAAAAAAAAAAAGTGATTTTTTCATAAATACACATTTCCTTTTTTCAGAGTTAGCCTGAAAAACTGAGTGTTTGTATCTCCCATGACTGAACTATGAGTAATTGCACATATAATTGAACTGCAAAACATAATTCTTCTGATTAGAAACGTACTGATTTCAGCTTGGCTTTCTAGTTTGAAACTGATCTACTACCACAGATTTGTAGCTTAACATGATCTATTGAGACAGATTTCTATTGGTTTCTTTATGAAAAATAAATTTGGGCAATTCACAAATACTTCATTCCATTAAAGATTAATTCCATTAAAATATTGCTATAGTTCTGAAATGATAAATGTGACAGTGACAAGCTTGATTCATGCCTGGGATACATAGTTTTACCAGTCATGTATTTGAAAGCAGACCTTTCAGATAAGAAAAGAAAGATAAGATATATATGTATACACATATATATTTTTTCTGGAGATCAGTTGTGGGCACAGAAAGCACATATGCCTTTGTGAAATGTGAGTCAGTCTATTCAGTACAAACAGAGCTTCTGTTAGGGAGAAGGTGGTATGTCCATGGTGGCCAGACTACACATTAAAGCCATCAACAAGCCGTAGAAACTTAAGAAAAGACAAAAACAAAATCACTGCTTACTTTCTCTTGAACCTGAACCCAAATTTGGCAACTTTTTTTAGAACAGTTATAACATATATTCTCTGTCTTCCTTTGCAATATGGACTTCATGGGTTTTTCTCAAAGTCATAATTTTCATCATTTTCAGATGGCTTGTTTAACCTGTATTTCACTAGGCACAGTAGAGGAAAAACATAGAATGTTAGATGCAGCAGTGATATCATCCAGACCTCTGCACAAGTAGCAAGGCAGGGTCAAAGACATTGTCTCGCTCCAATTTATAGGAGGGAGATGAGGTTCTTTAATATCTGTATACCCGGTGTGAGATTAACAAACAACGGTTCATATGTTGTTGCATCCAGTTTATTACTAAGACCTAATCAGGGAGACGGGGAAGGGAAGGAGGGCGATAGAAAAGATGGAAAAGAAGCAGGAGTTGCGTAAAGCGGGGATAGTCACCAGCAGGATCCAGCAGCGGTCCCGTTGCACGGTGTTTGAAGGTCCCGGGCAGAACGCAGCAGAAGACGGGGAGCAGCAGTGTGGCCAGCCTTGGGCAGCAGGCAGGTAGACGAAGAAGTCAAGGAGCCAATTCTTGAAGCAGCAACAGTGGTCAGGCAGCAGGTACAGGAGAGTTCGACAGTATGCAGGAATCACCTCAATCTTCAGGAATCCCTCTATCTTCCGGAATCCCTCTGTTCTTCTTCAGGAGGAATCTGCTGCCAGAAATCCTCCGTTATTCATGAGGAATCCGTTGTCAGAAACCTCCCGTACTTCATGAGGAATCTGTTGTCAGAAACCTGTCCTCATGGTTTTCAGTTCCTCTTTTATCCTCCTTATTCTCCTGCCTACGTGACAAGGATGGGCCTCGAGCAAGAGTCATTGAGTACCTCCTGAGATGGCCATCATCCGGAGATAAGCCCACACAAAGGAGCACTTCACAGCTATTCAGCTGCAGTTCATCTCGCTCTGGTTGCCCCTGGCCTTGTCCATCTGCATCCCCCAGACAAAGGATCTCACAACCTTTGCCCAGGACTTGCCTGAACTTGTTCATCTGTGTCCTTCACACAAAGGATTTCACAATCCTTGCTCGGGACTTGAACGAGTCCATCTATGTCCCCAGCAAGCTTTGAGACACAGAAGTTAACAGAATAATCTCTTACAGACATTTAGTAAAATGATAATAATAAAAATAATAATAATAATAAATAATTAGGTACCCTGTGTGCCTTGAGACTTAATTGGTATTTTTAGCATCTTAAACCATGTACGTTGAGAAGAAGAATAATTATAGTAGCAAAATTCCCTTTGCAAGTCATACTTTCTAATGGAGAAATTATGAGGCAAAACCATGGGTGTAAGATTATTGGAACTTTTAGATTAAACTAGACAATGAAAAAAAAAAACAACCCACATTTCTGTAACAGAAAGAAATAAAACTTTCCAAAACTGTTCAGATCTACTCAAAATCTGAAAGAAATGTTCCTGAAATAAGAAGCAACTTTTTTTTTAATCTAGATATAATGACATAAGGGTTTTTCTGGAGTACATGTATTTTTAAAGAACAACTGATACATAAACTTTGAAAAAAAGCACTCATAAGGTATGTTTAATTAACTCTATGTGATTCCAACCCATCAACTAAATGGTTCAAATTTTTTCACTATGTTAAATGTAAATAAGTGTGGAGTAGTTTCATAAATTCAACATAATTTTTATTGCCTGAAAAGTTGTTCTACTGATTTTCCAATTGGAGTAATTAAAGCTCTATCGACATTTTAATAAATCTTTTTATTATTTTTGATACACATAAATATACAGAAGTCATAAATATAAAAAAAAAAAGAAAAAAATAATTCTGAAGAAAATACAAATTATGGTTTATAGCACCAAAGATAACCTACATTTCTAGAGCACTTTCCATTCAGTTGTCTCCAAGTATTTTATAAATATTAGCTTATAAATATCACGATTTCTGAGAGAAAACTGACATTAACATCTCCATTTAAGCTGGCTTTTAGGATGCTGGCTTTTAACATTTAGGATGCTTATTTGGAGAGGGAAGATCAAGGAGGAGTGAATTATCCCTATGAAACTCTGGACACTCAAAAAAGGAAAAGCCTATTTTTGTCATTGATTTCCTCAAATATTACCTGAATCTTTGAAAGACAAGAAGATTTTCATCTTAACTGTGTCAGAAAAATAATATAATTGAAGACAACAAATTTTCAGCCTCATTTACTATCAAACCAATCGTTCTTTCTTTGTGTTCTTATTAGAGTTTAAACATCACTCCGTGGTAACAGTAGATCAAGTTCTGCTATTCCAGCTCTCAGCAGGATCTTTTAGCCCTTGAGGATGTCCACAGTTTGCAGTTTCAATCTCTCTGCGTTCTATGCAGCAGAAACTCTTGTCCAAGGAAGCTCTCTTTATCTATGTGTCAGCCTCATTCTGCCACTAATAATATGACTTCTGCCACCAATAATATGACACATTGTCCTCTCCCTGTCTTTTCAGACTCTGTAGAAACATATCACACCTTCTTTATTTCAGATTTTAACACTGTATTAAACAGAACATGAATAATAAAACTGTAATGTTCTCCGTATGTCCTGAAAGGGTGATAGTTTGATTCATCTTCCTCTACGAATGCAAAGGGTTTGTTGAGAGAATAATGACATTTTAGAATATCAGTATAATTATCTCAATGGACACACTAGCAGATATTTCTTTTTAATTAATATTATTTCCAAAAAACGAAATAGAAACAAGAGTTGATGAAGGAAAATAGGAATGCTCTATACAGAAATATGAATTTGTGTTTACTAGCCATGCATTACATCAACAGACATAAATAAGTACTGATCCAGTAGTCATTTCAAGACTGTTTAACACTTATCTATATATAATGCCAAGGAAGCTTTTTGGTTTCGGAAATTAAATAAGCCCTGATAATTTTAATTCACCAGTCTCTTATGATATTTTTTAGTATGATATTTTCATTTGATACACTGTTTAAGAATATTCTGTTAAATAAGTAATGTTTACAAGAATTTCTCTCAGTCCCTGCAAGGATAATAGAACATTACAACAGCTGACTCACAGAGTAAGCTCTCAACTTTTAGCTCCTTTTCTGATCTAAAAATCAGCTTGCCTTTCTAGCAGCACTGATATATTTATTCAACATAGATCAAACAACAGGGTGTAGTAAGATGACAAGATAAAAATCAGAGAGGTTGGTAGGCTAGAGAGGACACTAAAATCTCCAGAAAGAGGATCAAGGATAGGAAACTTCTGTAACAGAATGTTTCACAACTGTTTGCCAGGATCTTTATTCTATCGAACTATTATATTGAGTAGTCTTGTTTTGTTCTTCTTTCTGTTTCTCTTGATGGTGGTATTGTGCTAGGTTTGTCTGTATGTGAGTTTTTGTGTTTAGTTGTTTTTGTTTGTTTGTTTGTTTTTTGTTGTTGTTTTTTGTTTTTGTTTTTTTTTGTGTCCTGTGGTTTTGTGAAAGTTCTGCAATGCCAGAGGCTTCAAGAGCTCTGCAAGAATTAAGAACACTATCTACAGATATAAGTCAGGGTGTCTTCTTCACCAACTCTCCATTTCTATGATTCATAATTAGAATAATTAAGGTTGGAAAAGACCATTAAGATCACCTAGTCCAACAACCAACCCATCTCCACCTGCACACTATAGCATTTTTAAACCAAATGATCCTTAAGGTCCATCCCATTCCTTCCAACCTAAAGCTTGATTCACTCATACTATATAATCATAGAATTACAGAATGGTTTTGGTTGGAAGGGACCTCAAAACCCATGCCACCCCACCCCCTGCCGTGGGCAGGGCTGCCCCCCACCAACTCAGCCTGCCCAGGGCCCCATCCAACCTGACATTGAGTGCCTGCAGGGATGGGGAACCACAGCAACTGGGCAGCTGTGCCAGCACCTCACCACCCTCTGAGTAACATCTAATCTAAAACTCCCTTCATTTAATTTAAATCTATTCCCTGTTCTCTTAACACTATCAGGCCATTTAAAAAGATGGCGTCTCTCCTTTTTATAAGATCCCCTCAAGTACTAGAAGGCCCCAGTGAGGTCTCACCTTCTCTTCTCCAGATCTAGGAAGATCAGCTTTCAAAAACTTACTTTAGAGGAATAATAATCAGTCACACTGGACTCAAGTGTCACTTTTCATCCCCATACCTACAAGACTATACATAAACAAACATCTTGACATTGACTGATGATGGCTTCTAAGTATGAAAGATCATGAATTTCTATCTTACCTGTTTCCTTCTCTTTCATAGAAGCTCTGATTACTGGCTATGAAATTCGCCTAAATAAAGATTGTATGTGGTGAAAATTTTACACCTTTAGTTCCAAAGAAGAATTTGTTAATGCTATTGTACCAGTCTTACCACTGTGGCACAGCAAATCCACTCAGGAAAGAAAAAAATATGTAATAATAATAACAATAATAATGATAATACTGCAGTGAGCAAAATAAAATTGGAAAGAGACCTGTTGTAATGTGCAGCCCAGATAGGCTGGTGAAGGTTTCTTGTCAGGTTTCTGAGCCCAGAGAGTCCTGGATTCAAATGTACTTTCTGTAAGACCTGACTGCAAGTCTCTCTTTTTAGAAGGTTGGTGGGTGATTCGATGTGGGGGTAGGAGGGCTCTGAACTGCTTCGCCTTCAGACCTCCTGACTAGGTTTGCCTCTAGTTCTGAAAAGAAAGGAGACTTTTTGCCAAATTTTCTAACCCAAGTACCTGCATTGTTACACGCTTAGCGCTGACATGCAAATACTGACTCTCATACATATGTATGAATATGTCAGTGTCGGTCTTCAGCCGTGGATAGCTGTATGCTTGACTGGCATGTGTGTTGCTGATTACTTGATTCTTGGATTCCAATGATTTCTTGAGACAGCTGAAACCCCAATTTTTTGCATTCTGTTTATTTAGTGAAATATTAAAAAGGAACAGAAAAGAAAAGAAATAAAAAGGATAGAAAAAGAGAGAAGGCAAAGGTTGATTTAAGTTTGGAGTTTGTTTTTCAAGGATTTTTTTTTTTTTTTTCCCTTTGGCTATGATGTTTTCTCTTAAGCTGTGTTTCAGCTTGCAGCAAGTGGTTGGCCACCCCTACCCTTCTGGTTCCTTGCTTTCTTTTACACTCTTCCAGAACATGTTTCATGCCTTCCCTCTTTCTTGTTTAGACTAAATTAGCCAATGAGCAACCTGACCCAGCTGCTTAGCTGTTCCCTGATCTGCATTTTACTTCTTAATGAGCTCAGAGTGACAAGCTATTTAGGCTGCTCGTTCCAGCATCAGCTCTGACTCCATCTGTAACTTTAGTGCCACTTCTTTGTCAGCAATGCCAATTACAAATGTGTGCCTTTCTAATTTACAGCACTCTAGTTATAACGCCCACGCTGTGCTCCGTGTGTTCTCTCTTTGCTTCTTCTGTTTGTAGTCACCTGAGCAGACCTTCTGATTGTCAGAGCAAGGGTCTGCTACACGGTTGGCACTGATCAGCTATCTATAGCACCATATACAATTTGGCACCATGCAGATCATTTGCTCCCTTTCATCTGCCCTGAATTTGGAAAGCTTAAACGGTTCACACGGGGTTCTACGAACCTGTCTGTGCATTGATCCTTCTGTGAACTGGCAATCCTGAAGCAAATGTGTTCCCTCACATATGATACTGCAATATGGGAAAAAGAATTACTTACTATGCATCTGTAGGGCTATATTATATTTTTCTTGGCGTCCCCTGCATTCATCTGCAGAAAAATTTTAAATATGTTCCTCTTTTGCCCATGAGCAATAACTAGAACTTTATTCATTCCTTTGTGTGTATTGTTAAAAATGCAGAACCTCCTGAAGTCTCTCTTCAGGCAAATACAATAGCAGCAAGAAGTCTCCATTTTCAGTACCTTATAATATAGTCTACCGAGCAGCTGAAGACAGATTCACTCTTCTCTCTAGCTGTTGTTACTGGGTGTGCATGCTCTTTTGACCATTTAGTATTCTCAGAAGTTAAATTCACATCTAGAAAGATGTTTTCGAAGATACTCAAAAAGGAGTCTTTTTGGCTCATTAGAATCTCAAAGAGACTGTTCCCCAGACTTAATGGCAGGTTTATTTTTAATTACTTGAAAGAGAAAACTGCTGCACAATATTTATAATCTATTTTTGTGGTATCTTTTTGCTTGTTTGCTTTTGTTTTGCTTTTTTGTTTTCTTTTGTTTTTCTTTTATATATCTTCATGATTCCAGTGCTTTTCCAGTTGTCCGGGAGCATAAAGACCATTATTAACTCTTGTCATGCTGCATAATTGAAGAACAACTTCAGACCTTGTATTTTTGTCTTCTGATACGTTAGAGTGAGCGTGTTTTCTTCCACTAATTTTATTGCTCCATTTTCCAACCATTTTTTAGAAAAAGTTGGAAACTCTCAATATCCATATCAGCATAAGGATTGAGGGAACTCCCAGTAAATGTTGAACATCAAGTGGGACTAGGTATATATTTGTTAAGGCAAGGCAAGCTACATTTCTTTCATCAGATACTATATGGTGTTTTCAGCTGAAATGAGTGGCCAGTGGTCAAGGCATTCCTAAAATGATTAAATCCTTTATCTCCCATGGACAGAGGGAGCACAATTTGATTTTGTAGTACAAAGAAGCAGAAAAGTTAAAAACTTATCATCAAGTTCTAAACTATTCTTTTCTATTCGGGTAAAATTGTTGCTTAAACTTTTAAAACATTTTAAAAGATGTTTGTTGCATTCACATAACTAACTGTTATGAACTGCAAGACAGAAATATTTGTATTAGAAATTTTAGCTCTTGAATCTCTAAAGTTGTCTATGTAAAACTGCTGTGTTTGAATAACCACGCTTAACAAGGCTGTGTATAGATTGATTTTTAAACATTTATCATCTGTTTCATAAAACTATTCACACCATAAGTCAGTTTTGCAGGGGAGAAAGATAGTGATGGATGAACTGTTTAACATTTCGAGCAGTTAAGTGAACTATGCAAAATGCTTAAATTATTAAAAATATTATCAATTTTTTACGTCTTATGAGAAATTATTCTCCAAATGCTTCTGCAAAGGGAAGGTATACGGGGGAAACTACGAAGGCTAGCGTAACTGTGGTTCATGCAGTGAGCAATGTGTCTAGTTTCTTATATTAAACAAGTATAGAAAGCCTAAGTGATGTCAATAGACAAACCTGTGACCTTTAAGTTTTAATACTGTAGGATTCAGTTTGTTTATCTCTCTGTTGAAGATTTCTCTGTGAGAGGCCAGAAAAGCCATGAAAATTATGGCTGTAATACTAAAATATTATTATTAAAATGGGTATTTGTGCCTCATAAACTTACAGCTGCTTTCTTCCTCCTGTTTTGAGTATTTCAGGCTCTCTTGAAAAAGAGGAATTACAGTAGTTTCAGTGTCTACATGAGTGTCTACATGAGTAGTTTCATTTTCTACATGAGAAACTGACTATAAGTTTTGCAACTAATAACTTACCTTAAATTAGTGAGGAATTCTAATCATATGCAAGAAGTAAATAGATTCAACTGGCTTTTTTTAAAGTCTAGTGCTAACAGGAATAAAGCACTTTATTTTAGGTATATTATTTAAAATGCAATAAGGAGATGAGATTCTGATCAGAGTGTGTTTTCTGCTCTTGTCCTTCCCCTCTGTCTCTCTTTTAGGGAACATGCTGAGGGTGTGCTGGAGGGAATAGTGCAGAGGAGTATGGATTGTGTTGTGCCATGGCTGTCCTTCAGCTGGTGAATCAACTACAGGGCATGATTAGAAGCTGGCAAAACTTAGAGTAGCCCTGAGGCTGCTCAAAATTACACTGGGGAAGAACAGTCCCCAGGTTGGCCTCAGGAGCTGGGACTGCCTTTGTCACCATCTTCCATTCCTGCACTGAGAATACCTTAGGCAAGGAAGGAAAATGTAGCAAGTGAACAGATCTAGAGAATTATGAATATGACATTTTTAAGTAGCCACTTCTACAATTCATAGAATCAAGATTTCCTCATTAATTTACACTGATATTACATCAGCTGAAGAACTGCTGTGTCAAGATAGATCATTGTTTCCCAGTCTTATATTTCTATATTTATTAATTTATTGGGCTGTATATTTATTTATTGGTCTCAAATTAATAAATTAACTCCACACAGTAATATTTTAACTCAGCTTCCTGTATTACATAGGTCATTGAATTTCACCCTGTAATTTCTGCATTGAACCCTATGACTTGTCACTGAGCTAGAACATACCTTTTTCAAAGCTATCCAATATTGATTTAAGGACTTCCTCTGAACAAGAATCTACAATGCCCCTCAGTAATTTGTTCTAATGATTAATTATCCTCAGTGTTAATACTGTGCATCTTATTTTCAACACCCCTCTCTTGCAATTCAGCACATTTTCAATGGTCAAGACAGGAGAGTTTTTACAGTGTTCTATGAAGAGCCGTGCAGCACCAGCCTACCTGAAGCAAATATATTGTCACCCTCTTATTGCTCCCTTCCAGAGGTAATGATGCATCAATAACCTTGTGAAGACCCCTGAGTACTACTGACATACCTGTGAATAACAAGCATGGCATAAAAGCTGATCTTCACCTCCTGATGACTGCCAGTCAAATACCCGCTTTATAAGATGTGCTTGCCACACTGGTCAGAGGGGCTAAGCTGACAGGTGCTTTTATTCCTTGCCCTGTACATAGCACCATAAAGGAAGGAGGAGTGAATTTCCTCATTGTCAGTGTATCTGAAAATATTGTAATTATGCTGGTCTGTTCACAGAACACAGTATTAGTCGGATTGGAATTTTTCATACATTTTGTAAAAGCTAATATGGTGTTGGAGGTGGCTGGAGGATATCAGTCTCTCTCCTTAATTATATAACATAAACTATTGCTAAAAGAAAATCAAAACCTTTGCTTACTTGGAGGCTAACTAATGCTGTCAGAATAGCCGGTGGCAAAGAAATGGTTGCATTGCTTTTAGTGCAGGATAAAATATTCTTGAATGAAACAGTACAGTTGGTACACGTTTTTCTCTTCACTTCTTCATCTCCAAATGTGCTTTAGTCTTAACCTAGAGGGACCACCTGTGAGTAAGAGGCTGGTTTAGTCTCCATGCTTATTCACTCCTTGGTCTCTCTGCTGAGACTGTCAAGCTAAGAATGCCAATTAGTTCAGCATTAACAAGCCTCTTTATGTGTTCTATTGGGCCTAAGAATTGACAGCTTCAATTCTGAATTTCCTTGGTTATGTGGATTTATGTTAAATTCTTGTTTCTCATGAAAATGCTGTCAAGCCACTGGTCGGGCTGTAACTAATTGTTTCAGAATTAGGAGTGGGCATAAATCAAAATCTGGACTGGTTATGCCTGGACTCAGCTACATCATCAAATCTAAACTGCACTAAACTCATGCTCAACTGTCCTTGCTGCAATCCTCTGAAATAAATTGTTTTGTCTAAAATTGTGAAGGGAAGCAGTTTTGTATTGGTGATTGTACATGGGCCTGCAGGAGCAAAGAATGGGGTTTCCAGCAAACTCTGTGCAAGGACCAACTTTGAGAATGGAAAGAGTTTTGATGTGTGGTATAGAGGCGTATTTAATCCATGGTATAGACTTCTTTGTACTTGTAAATTGCTATTAGCCCTCATCCATCAAAGTACTCCAAGTGCTGACTGCTTCTAGGCTGCATTGTGCTTTCTCTTGCATTACGTTTTAGGAAGAGATTTGGAAAACCATGCAGCCCCACTCCACAGTTTTCATCTCTTAAAAAGTATTCCATCATGATGACTAAAAAGGAAAAGAAAAAGAAAAAAAAAAAAAAAAGTCTGTGTATCATAACCCACATCTGTATCTGGGATATTTTTATTGCTTTCCTGTCCCTATCTATACTACTGAGAATTTTTACTAGATGTGACTTACATTTAATGGACTTATATAATATAGGACTTATATTTTTATGTCGTTGCTGGAGCATAAGTTGGTAGTCTACATCCCCATGTTCTGCAGTAACACTGATATGTAATAATCCATATACACCTGCAAAGAAGACAAAATTAGAATGATTGTTTCTAGCTCTGCTTTCTCATGGACTATATGATAGTAGTCAGTATGCCTGAAAAATGTATCCAGATATGTTTTTTATAGCCCCATTGCATTAGTCAGCTTCCATTAATAAATCAGATGCAAGTTGTGACATGTTGTTAATCTGATCACTAATAACCTGCTCAAATTGCAAATCTATGTCAGCAGGTTGGTGTTGATTAAGTCGTAGTCACCACTAACATATTGCTTTAAATGACTGATAAATTTTATTTGCTGCAGTGATAGACTACCTGCTCTGTGTTGTTTTTGTCGTTGTTGTAGATTTTTTCCCTCTCCTCTTGTAAGCTTAGGGGAGCCAAAAAAAAAAAAAAAAAAAAAAAAAAAAAAGAAAAAAATCCCCCTGAGGTGGTCCTCTAGAGGCCTTTCTCTCCGTCTGTTTGCTGCAAAGAGAGCTGGTAGCCACTAGAGGGGAGGAGACTGCCGGCTTTCCCCAGCTCTTCCCGCTACAGCTTGAAGGTGCAGAAGCTGTCACAAGACTGGTTGCCCAACGAAATGGTTTTAAATATGTTATGAAGGTTAGTAAAAAATAAAATAAAATAATGTTTTTCCTACTGCCCTCACTCCCCTTAATGAGCTTGAACAATTATTATCTTGGCTCACAAGCTCTCTTTGGAGCGTTGGCATTTCAGGTGATGGCTGGGGGAGGGAAAATCCTGCGGTAACAAACATTTAAAATGTTGCATTTGAAGGTAATGTGTTAAATCTTTTGAAAGCAAATGTGATATTTTCTGTGCAATGGCAGTGGCAGGTTAGAGTGCGGAATGAGGAATTGCAAATGTTTATTTCCTCAGTGAAATGAAAAGTTTAGATTTTGTGTGTTCAAAGTTTTCAACCATTCTGTCCATTCCCTTGCCCTCCTCCCCCCTCCTCGAGAAACTCCTGGTGATGAAGAAATGACTGAAGTAGAGGAAAACTTAAGCATCGTTCTCATGAACTTTTTGTATCGTGTAAGCTGCGATATTCGTAACTAAATCTAATCCAGAATAGCAGAAATACCCAGGTTATAATCTGTAGATGTATAAATATATATTTCTGTGCCTTTATTGATATGGTCTGACCTTCTTATTTTATTTTTTAAAACAGAGTAAAATTCTCGGTATTGTTAAAGAGCTATAATGTAGAACTGTAGCTTGTTACACTTACTCTCCTGAGTGTAATTGCACTAAGATCATTCAGTTTCCATTTGGAAAGCCAGTGGCAATTACTGGAATACAATGTATCATGCATTTGCTCACTGGATATAAAACGTATATACTAATTCGCAATAAAATGTAACAGCTGTCAGTGCATTTTCTGCTCTGTTACTTCAATAAATTGGAACTCTGACTAGAAAATGGGAATATTGCATTTTTACACACTCCATAATGTGTTTGCTTTTTGCAAATACAATTTATTTTTTTCATGACAAAAATTGTGGTTTGTTATTACTGCTAGTGGATAAATATTCTTATATCAGAATGAATTACACATGGTATCTGTAAAGAAGTAGTAATATTTTCTGCTTTTTATTGTAGCCTGTCTCCAGTAAACAAAATGCACTTAACCTACTTCTGTCACATACAGGGTGTATTTTTTTAGCGTTGCAGTGGTTGGGGGATGGGGGGAGTTTATTTTGCCATACCTTGGCAGGTATTTGGATAACTGGTTAATATTTGCAGGAGACTGCTGTTTCCCTCCTGGATTCCTTTTTATTTTTATAAACCTATATATAGATAAATAGACCTGAAAGACTATTAACCATGATTTTTCACATTATGAACTAGTGCATCTGAGTTTTATTTAAATAAAATGCCTGCACATTTGTGTAATTTTGTTACTTGAGGTCAGACTTTTCACAGATAATTAGCCTTTTACACACTGTGAAATCAACCTGCATTGGTTATTTGGCTAGACTCTTTGCTTCTGTTCTTTATTTCCCAGAAGGTTAACGTGCTGAAAATCTAGCTGCAAGCACATAGTACTGTCTCTTTGTGTTGCTAATTATCCCGTTGCATAATTATTAATATCAGGAGCAGGAAGAGGAAACAAGCACACCAAATAGTCGTGAATGCTAGTGTTCTGGCAGGAAGCTAGTCCTGCATTAATAAAATGTGCCTGTGCCAATATCACAGAAGATAGGAGCGTTCCTTGTTAAGGATCATTTATTAACTGAGATCATCTTTTAGTTCGCCTTGGGGTAATGACTAATGTCAATGGCAAATTTCACAGTTGTCTAGAGAAATGAATTAAATTTGTAATAAAAAGCCCTTCGGCTTGTTGTACATGTTCATTTATTGGAGTAGTTGAACTAGGAGAACTGTAAGGCAACCAAGAACATCGGCTTAATTTTCCTTACATATAATAGTGACCTTTAGCTTTATATTGAAAAAAGTTACCTATTATAGACTGGTAAATTAAATGAGAAGTTCCTCTAATGCAAAATAAACTAAGTGACTGAGCTGTGTTAAATGGTTCTTGAGCATATCAGTTTTTTGGCAGAAAAAGGTCCTCTTTTTCTTGCTCTTGGTAAGGTGGTTTGATGTCTAATCAGTCAGAGAAAACAATAGAGTGGGATGCTAAAAAGTTGTCAGAAGCCCATCTGAAAGGGTAATGGGATGACTGGAATCTTGGGAGAGATGTAGAATGCTTCAGATATTGAAAGATGGGCTTTGCTTGAAAGCTTTGAAGTGTTCTCTATACATTTTCTTTACCTTTCTACAAATTCTAAAACAGCATGCATCAATTGCTTTTAAAAAGGATTGGGGTCTTCTGTTTGATTTGTGTACACTGTAAAAACAGAAGCATGCCTTCATATCTTGTCACTGTAGAAAATAAATTAAAAAAATAATAGAAAAAATATATATCCAGGTGTAAGAAGTGGCACAAACTACAGTGCAACTAGACTGGGAATTAAAGTCCTCCCCTGATTCTAGGTCAAAGGACAAAAATGTTTCTGATTCCAGGGAATGCACTTCAGTCTTGGGAGAGAAAATAAGCCACCCCCATCAGCAGTTTAATACAGACTGTTTTTAATTGTTAGTGTGACAGATTTCCCCTCAAATTTATACCACGCTTTACTAAACACAAGAAAAATATGGGGGAAATCCCAGCAAATAGCAATAGGAAAATCTTGCAGCTGTTGAAGGAAAATGGAGGTGGGGACACATTTACTTTGCCGTCAACACCTAGTTGGACTCAGGATATGCTTATATGTTAAGCCCCTAGATCATACTAAGATGTTTGGACAATGGTCAAAATTCATACAGGAGTGCTGCCTATATGTTTGTCAAAGTTCATGACAGAACTGCAGCTCCAAGCTTTTCAAAAACACTCTTGTGTTTTATATAGATGCTTTTGTATAGTAGATGCATTGTGTGACCTGATGATACAAATCCTGTGCACTTTTCCCCATCAAATTTTGCATGACAGTCATCTAATTTACTTATCCTTAAGGATCCTGATGTTTTCTGTAGAAGTAAATACACTGTCTGCACTAAAAAATAGCTACTTTTGTAAGTTAGGCAGGAGGTTGAATATTTTAATGGATATATTCTCTATACAATATGCATATGCATATACATATATATATATATATGTATGTATGTATGTATGTATATGAATAGCTTGGCAGGTAAATAGAAGGGTGTTCCTAACATATCTGACCAGGCATAGCAAAAAATTTGGACTGACTGTGAAAATCATGAAAATGCAATTATCGATACCGACTCTCAACATCCTTTAAGGAAAATCATGATTTGTTAAGAGGTAGAGACATAGGACATTTTAAAAGAATTTTGTCAACTCCTGTCTACATTACTTTTGTGTGACCAACTGAAAAGTGAATTATTTCTGATGTAAAATTAGTGGAGAAGAGAGATTGTGGAGACTGTGATACATCCACAAGGAGTCAGTGTTGCCGGAGGTCTTTTTCCACCAGTCAGCTAATGGGTCCAAAGTGGGGAAGCAGAAAATAGGGAGTTAAATGCAAAGGTACAAAGCTGATAATGGTTACTGTTTATTTTTTCTGACAGAGAAGGTCAACTTTAATTTTCTATCTGTCACATGCCTGAATTCAAATGTATCATCTTAACTTTTAAGAACATTCCAGGGATGATTTCCAGAAGACAGTGCAGAAATAAAGCATGTAGATGTTCGTAAATGAGGAAGGAAGGGTTGGCTTACATTGTCCTACAGTACAAATTCTAAGTTTATTGGACAACTCTCTTTAAAGTTCAGATTAGCACTTATTACATAGACAAGATGATAACTAATTGAAGAAAAAAATGACATCTAAATAGCTCAGAGCAGAATCTACGACTTTACATTTTACTATGCTTTCTTTTAAAAGCAGAAAAAATATTTTAAAATAAGTATTTCATAAATAGTAAAAAGAGTTTTGTTTAGCTGTGTGAAATTGCATTTACTCACCAGCAAGGATGTACAGTAGTGAGAGGTTTTCATTTCAAAAAAGCTCTTGTAAAATCCAGCTATTGAAAGTCGTGAATATGGTATGCAAAAGTTGTGTTTTTAAAATAAATATTCTAATGCCTGCTCAGAATATGGGCATTGGTATGTATAAAAAGTGTTCAGTTTTCAGTATGTTGACTTAACGTTTGTTTTCTTTAGAGTCTTTCCTTTTTTTTTTTTTTTTTTTTTAAAGCAAATGAAAAAAAATCATAATCAACATAATCAAAGCTAAAACTTGATCTAAGCATGGCAAAAAACAATTGTTAATGTTGGAGGTGATAAAGACAGAGAATGTATACAGGTATCTGCAAATTTAAATATGCAGTTTTCTGAAGAGAATTAAGATTCGTTCTTGTGTTTGAGGAAAGAGAATAACTTCCACTTTTTTTTTTTTCTTTTTTTTTTTTTTTTGTCAACTTTGTTTTCTATTGGAAATGTGCGAGGGAAAATATAAAGCCCTTTAAATTTAAAAAAAAAAAAAAAAAAAAAAAAAAAATAGCCAAAGAAGTGTCCTTACAGCCAGGAATAGGAAAATGTGTTATTATAGCAAAATTAAATAAAATGTTTGAATAAATTTTTCTTACATTTCAAGCACTCTCATCAGCACTTATGAGATTAATTCCTTGAGTACCTGCACCGTCTGTCAAAATGTTTCAGGAATTTTGGTGTGAGGAGGACTTGAAGTTTTGCCTATCCATATATATGTGTTGGCCAGATAGGGATTAAAGCAGCCATGCTAGAAACTGTTTGCTTTTTGGCTTTCTTTGCAGTGTTGTTGCTCATCTTTTGGTGAGTTGGTTGGTTTGGATTTTTGTTTTTGTTGTCCTTCTTTGGCTGGTTGTTTTGTTGTTGTTGTTGTTGTTGTTTGTAAGCTTGATTTTGTTGTGGGTTGCTTTTGTCTTGTTTCATTTTCGCAGTTCTGTTAGTCACCTTTAGGAAAAGGTCTTTAGTTTGTACTATTTGAGAGTTCTATTTGTTTCAGCTAAATTTGGTATTTTCTATCAAGATTTATTTCATTTAATTTTTAAATTTCTTTTTTTCATAAATATCACTACTCTTTCCCCCTTGTATATAGTAGTATTTACTTTTCACAGCCTTAGCTGACCAAGAACTAAAACAGCATGGAAGGAATAAAATGGAGATGGGTGGGATTCTCTGAAAGATGTATTTTCTCTGTTGCATTTCTCTGCTGTAGAATAGACTTTATGCTTATTCACCAAGAGAGAGTTTAGAAATGTTTTTAGAAAATGCAGATGTGCAAAGCATTCTTAATAAGGATGGGAAAAGAGTTTGCGCTCCCCTTTTAACCACTCTCTCACCTCAGCCCTTTTCAGCATGTAACCTTATTCTCTGTGGGATTACTTGGATGAAAACCAATTAGAGAACTGCTCACACAATATAAATGCATACAGATTAGTACAGATTGAACAGTACAAATGCCAACTAATCATACAGTATATAAAGTCCTAAACAATATAGATATTAAGGAATGATGGGAAAATGGACTCATATTGTTATAAAACTGAGCACAAAATGGAAGCAGTGTAAAACTGTTTATTTAAATAATAAATAAAGTATAGGCTTTCTCTTCTCCCCTCCTTCTTTTTTTTTTCCTCTGTGGCAATCTGCCCATAGACAAACTAAGTACACCAAAGAAAAGTCAGTCTACATGTTTCCCGGGGTATTTCCCATCCCTTCATGGTAACATTACTTCAGTCTTGTTTTTTATGCTTTTGCTGTCTGTCGCTTTGATAACCTCAAATGCAGCACTTATTCTTCAGATAGAATGGAGAAAACTGTCCCTTCTGAGGAACATGATCATACCACTACAAAGTTTTCTGAGGGGAACAAACAGTGACTCTGAATATAACTGAGTTATTTTAATTCATTGCCCCCAAGGGCTCTGTGACCAGGAGGGTTTGTTTAGCTGCAAGAGGATCACTGCAGAACCAGGAGATCAGCCATTGTTTCTTTTTGCGTTGGTACTGTCAATTCCTAACATTCCAGCAAGGATATTTTGAGGAAAATACACTATTTTTTCTCTTTATGCTTTCTGCCCAACAAAGGAAATAGAATGATGAGAAGATGCAAGTGTCTTTCAAGTTTCATGCTTTCTTCATACTACAATGTCTGTTCTGATGGGTCTACAAATTTGGTCATCTTTTTCTTTTGTTCTTTCCTGCTCTTTCAGGTTTTCACTAGTAAGCAAATGTTTTCATGATTAAAAATAGAGCTAGGCTTTCTAATAGACAGTAAGCTCTTGCTACCCCCCCCTATGAATTTTCTTTGTTTTATGTGATCATACTGAAACCTTTCGATTTTTTAAGTAATATCATGGATTATTTTCAGCCTGCTCCAATCAGAGACATGTGAGGTATCCATTACTTATTTAACTATTGAAGAGACTTTTTAATCCTTGAAAAACCTCTTGGCAACAGTCTTGAAAAAATGTGCTAGAATTTTGAGTGACCTGCTTCCTGTGTTCTCTTAAGCCTTTGTCTGACTGATTTCATAGCTGCTGAAGAAAATTGTCCATAACAATTACAATAAATGTGAGAGAGTAAGAGGGCTGTCTAGATATATCTACAAGCCAAAAGTGGATGATAACAACACACATAAAATAACAGAGAAATACTAAGATTGGCAAGAAACTAGAGACGAGTAAAGGAAACAGAACACTTCAGGATAGGTTGGTCTATACATTAGTCTTCTCCAGCAGAGCTGTCATTTTTAGACCAGCCATGATTATGTATTGAATTTTACTCTGAAAGTGTTTACCATAACATTCAGAAAAAAAGGCTAATTACCGTAGTGACCCCCTGTACTTTATGGTGCCTGTTTGTCTCTAGCTTCAAAGAATAAAGAAATCTCCGCTACCATTAATATTACGTAATTTTAGCTGGATTTCTGTGCTCATTTTTTAATAGAGCTGTGCAGGACCTCAGATGCTGCATTTATTAAGATCTCACAGCTAGGTTCTGTAGCTGAAACACAGAGCCAAATCCTGAAATGCGTATCTGTGTACTAATGATGTCCACACAGGAATATTGGATGCATGTGATAACCTCTTAGATGAAATCTAGATGCCATTATTACCTTAGAAGGAGTAGTCTAGTAATGATTCCTCAGTCATGAAAGAAAGTCATTTAGGAGACGTGATAGAGAGATTGAGCAATAGTCGATGGAGAGTCTGTGATCCAAGCAGGGTGGCCTGTTAGTGCCATAGGGCAGGAGAGGGCAGCAGGGTCCCACTGTCTAGTTTGAGTTCATGCAATCCACTCCTCCCTCCAGGGTTTGCTCTGGACCTACAGGCTATGGGGACAGAACTGAATGCTTCTTTAATAAATCTTTTGTTTCTGATCTGAGATGGAAATGTTTTTTAGCAAATATGAGGAACTTTACTGAGGCTTTCAGATTTTGCAGGGGGAGTGGATCACTGGGGAACTTTTCATGCCAGCTCTCACAGAATTTGAAGTAATGCTGACCTTTTCCATCAAAAAATCAGATCTGATCATTTGAACTTTAAAAAGGAGTATCTTCTCAACCCTGGAATGAATCTTTTCTTGGATTTTCCTGAATGAGATTTATTTCCTCAGATGTCTTTCATTGTCTTTACCTCATTAATGCCCAGACTGCCCTGGTCCATCTGTAGGAAAGAATCAGCTGCCTCTGTCACATTGCTATGGAAAATCAAACTGTGACCCTTCTCAAAAGGCAAAAATGTTCCTATTCAGTTCATCTGAAATTTTAAGACCATGAGGAGATGTTATTACTATATACAGCAATAACCAATGCTGCAGATGGAAAGTCCGTATTTAGAGTTCTTTGCAGCCTCATCTACCACATTGAGTCAAATCAAGCATAATTTAAAAGAATATTATTCCTATCTAAGAAGTAAGACTACGTTATGCAGATGAACACTGAAAATTTATTTTTATTTCCTTATCTGTAACAGATTTGTCTAAGACTGGTCAAAGAACTGAAATATCGCAACCTACAGAATTTTAAATAGGGAAAAGCATATTAGGTCATCAACTCCTCCTTCTCCTAGGAGACATTTGTTACTGATGGCATAGCTTGAATTGCTTTGCTCAGTCCAATTGTTCAATTTTTAATGATACTTGCTGTTGTCTAGAAATTCTGGCAGAAGCAACAATGGTTTTTAGGGGAAAAAAAAAAAAATCAGAAGGCAAAAGTCACAAACAAAGGCAATGATGTGGGTCTTGGAGTCTTTATGTGAGTTCTGCAGGCACAGAAAGCTTGTCTGCAGAACCAGGGAAGAAGGTCTGGATCCACTGAGGGAAGATGCCCAATGTTCAAGCATAAGCTACAAAAGATAGTAGAGCATTGATTTTCTAATAACAATTCCTATGTCGTTCTATAAAAATGTATTGCTAGGAGAAAAGTAAAGGATGGAGTGCTGCATTTGAGTGGACAAAAGAAAATATTGGCTGCCAAGGGTAATAGAAGTGCGATGTAACACTATTTCTGTTTCAGGTATAGGAAAGTGTAAGAAAGCAGCACATGGCTGGCCGATTTATCTGAAAAATTTGCTGTCTCTTGAAAAGACTTTCAGAACTAACAAGGCGTTGTTGGTGAATTGCTGTCCCCAAAGAGGTGAGCAAGGATCTTGCCACTGGTTATGATGTCAAACACAAGCTACAATTTTGGTGGTGAGGTGTGGAGAAGCCACGGGGTTGATGAAGCTTTGGTTCATGAATATACACACACAGGACTGTACTGGGAAGTGAAATATAGCCTTCAAATAAATAGAGAAATCAATGTCTGGGATTCTTTCTGTACCATCTCTTGACTGGGGTTCATTTTCAGCTGAAGCTAGTCTCCGACATTTTTTATGTGTTTACATTCCAGAGAACACTAACTTGCCTGAAGTACAATACTCTCTCTAACTCCCTTTTAACATCCTGTTCATGTTCCCGAGTGTATAAGTAAGTAATTGATATAATATTGTTATGCTTAGACTTCAGGTGTATTTTGAAGGCTGTCTTCAAAGAATTCCTGTCAGGGCATCATGTGAATTGTGAAGGGAAGGAACACCATAGCTGACTACCTCCTGCGACCAATAAAGCTCTGTGCCATGCTCTTTCAGACTCCACTCTGTCTTTGATACTGTCAGTTCCAGGCTTCCTGCTGGTCATATTTACTATCTTAGGCCATGGAGGAGGGGAAGAAAACTGTCCCCCAAATAGCAGAGATCTTACTCAGTGGGGATGCTGAAGATCAGGCTGAAGACCTTGAATGGATTAGCTGTCTACTCCTTATGCTGCATTTTGTACTATTTGCTGAATTTGTATGTGTCCTGGGTATTTTTGTAACACTTCAGTAGTAATTTTTATTGAGATCACCTTCCCCTCCAGTTTTAATAATTCAAATTTAATATGGAAGAAATCACACCTATGGCCTCCCAGCCAAATCCTGTAAGTGGTTCACCTTTCAACATTTATGTTCGTAGAAAAGCTTTCACCTTCTCCACAGTTTGTCCACCCTCCTACACTAGTAAATCTGGATTAGAGAAAATACATTACAGAGACAGTGCAAATAATGTGTTTCTAAGCATAAAGTATTTTTGAGGGCAACAACTCAAAGTGATTTTCTTCATCATTTTCAAAAATGTTCAAATCCTTCGTTTATGCATATTTTATTCTCAACATTAAAAAAAATAGTTGCTGTCTATTCTTATGCTTCTGGTACCCTGGGAACAATTAAATAGAACATTTCCACATAAGAAAATCCAAAAGTGAGGTGGAAAATATGCATCACAATAAAAAGTATCCTTTAAGAATTGAGGACACTAAATTTAGAAAAGAAGGGAAAAAAATAAAAAAACAGAAATCTGTCCTTTCTGCTTCCTTTATCCAGTTGTCACTGACATAATGAAAAATGTTTTAGCAGTTTTAGTTTTCCATGAATAAACCCCACCCACTGTTTATGTGAACATACTACTGCTATAGTGAAACCTATATGCAGGGAAAACAGTTTTCTAATATATCTCTCCTTCTTAATAATCTGCTAAATTGCATGAAGAAAGAGAACATATTTACCACTTGTCCTGATCAAAGTAATATGGCTGCTGGACTTGAAGGAGGACTCTGGGGAACAACATGTCTCTCTTGAGTGGTCCACTGTCTATGCACTGTTTATGGGGATTTTGAACAGCTTCCTCAAGAGGAGGAAAAAATATAGGTATGATTTGTTCGGGGTTTCTACCCTTAAGTCATTGGTAGAATTATAGAAAGAACAAGTGCTGACTAGATCTTCCTCTTACTGAAGTGTTCTGCCAGTATTATAGTCCTGTAAATGGCCACACTGCAGATGAAATACTATGGGTGAGCCCATGTCTGAGAGCAGAATGAAAATACTGCTAGTGAGATTCAGCTGGTCTTAATTCAGATATTGTTCCCAAATGTCCAGTAATGGCCACCTACTGATCCTAGTCCAGCTGGCAGCAAGCTCATATAAAAATCTCTGTGGAGAGACACAGCAATCAAATCACACAGAGTGAGCAAGCAATTGCTGTTGAAGAAACTAACACTGGGAAATGCCATGAAACCAAATTTCTACTGCATGTGTAACAATTCCTTTTAGCTGCCAACATTAAAGCAGAAAGCACTGACCACCTAAGCATATTCAAGGGGATAGAGCTAGGTATGATTTATTAAGTTCAAGACCACAGTGCCTGCGCTAGTGTGGTGGAAAGACATATGGTGCTTACTTGAAGCAAGCTGAATACAAACAGAGGTCAGTCTTGCACTGGTGAACAGTATCTTGTATGTGGATATACGGTGCTACCGGAATTTAACAGTGCTTAGCACAGTGCATTATTATACTGTGGACGTGGTAGAACCAGCATTATAAGATGAAACAGTGCTTGTGGCTGGAGATGTTGCTCTGAAAATGTG
Organism: Lagopus leucura; assembly: GCF_019238085.1. Taxonomy (NCBI): domain Eukaryota; kingdom Metazoa; phylum Chordata; class Aves; order Galliformes; family Phasianidae; genus Lagopus; species Lagopus leucura. Next base: position 45,836,691 of record NW_024962262.1, on the reverse strand, counting down.
TTTGTGGACAACAATGACAATATAATTTCTGTCATAGAAGCCTCTTGTCTCTGTTAAGAATTCTTGTTTCATCAAAGTATGATTCTACTAGATACTGCATTCTTGTGGTATTTAAAAGAAATGGAGTGGGCTAATACCCAGGAAATTCCTGCTCAGAGAATGGAATTTACTATTTTGGATATTAACACTGAAGTATTTTTACATCTACAAAACCATCTGTGAAGAAAAAGCCATGCTGAAGTGAAATGCAGTTTACCTATGAAGATAACTTTTACAGAGATTATTTTCTCAGATAGTTTGGTTTTGTCAATTTCTCTGTTGATTAGTATTTGGATTTTGTTAAAAAATCAGAATTTTTGTTTCTCTTTCACGTGCACTCTCTAAGTTTAACTCACATTGAGCCAGTAGATGATAATCTTGTTTCTTTTCCGTCCTGATACAGTAAAAAATAACCTCTTCCTATTAAGATGACTTTGCTTTTTTGTAAAGATGCGGCATACAGGTCAAAATCAATATGTATCTAAATCCTTTGTGGGAAGAAAAGATGGATAAAATGCTTTGAGACAAAATTTTAAAAACAAACACTGTAATTAGCTTTTATTTAGTCTTTTTTTTTTTTTTAAGACAATGATTTTCATTTCATATGGAAATGTAGATTTCTTCAGAGTAATTTCATGTTCTTTTTGGTTTAAAGCAACTTTTTTCCTTTGATTACTGAAATATGCAGTTCTCTCTGTTTAACATGTAATACCAAATCAACATACTTCCCCCTTCCTTTTTTTGCTGATGACAGTCAGCAGAAATCATGTTCCAAAGTGCCCTGAGAACAAGGGCATTGATCTCAAGTGACACTCTTGTGCCACCTTCCTCTTGTCACTTTCAGCTGTAATTTGTTAAGATATCAGCTCTAAATTATTAAACACTTTATAAGTATAAATAATTCAGCAGTCAACAAATAAAGTGACAGCCCATTAATCAGTTTCCGTACATGTACGTAGGTGGCATGCTGTGGTCTGTGCTGGGGTATGAATTCTGCTGAGATTCATGGACTCTGCAGCAGCATTGTTTCTTCTCACCTCAGACAAAGGCTTATATGTCACATTAGTTTTATGATTCGTCTGCACCAAATCGAGCTCTTCCTATACTAAAGTGCAGGACTTGTGGCAAAGATTGAGTCTTTTACTGCATGAGACCAGATTTATCTGGAGTCCTTTCTTCTGGCTGGGTTCAAATCTCCCATAGGCAGACCAGCTTGGGAACACCTGAGATCAATCAGTGTGCTTTTAAGGGGACATGCTGCAATGTGACACGTTGTTTCTGACAGCAGCACCACTTCTTTCCTATCTTGGGCATCACCTGAATGCCATAAGCAGTGTGTAAATCAGGCTGAGATTCTTTTATGCTGCCATTGTGATCAGGAAGCATTCCCTCCTCGAGTTTTCAATGAAGTTCTCATTACACACAGGCAGCAAGTATCAATGAAATGCTGTTGTCTGAGCACGGTATATTCCAAATGCAAAGCGTTATTAGGGTTTCTCAGAACAAAGAAGGCCTATTTAGCACTCCTGAAATTCTACCAGGAATCCATCAGTAGTCACAAATGTACTTTCCTCCTCAGAAAGAGAAGAAGTTGCCCTTGGATATTGTTATCTCAATATGCCATGAATATTCTAGGTAAATCTGTGTATAGAGATTGTGCTCTGTGCTTAGCTTTGTTGGTATTTTGAAAACAAACAAACAAACAAAAACCCTTCTCTGGAAAATAGTTAAATAAATGCTGTGTGGATTTCTGTGTTTTTAGACCACCATAAATGCAGAGTGATCGCTTAAAAACTTCTTTTTTAACAGTGCAGGTATTGCAGTTTCAGATTGTAAAGAGTTTCCTAAGGAAGAATAGGAGATGTTTAACAGCTTCCCATTCTGCTTGTGCATAGATGGCTTGGAAAATTTTTTGTCATAATGGAGAGACACAAAGAGGCAACAGAAATGATCCTAAGTCAAGGATCAATCCATCACATATAGGAAAAGATTATGTATGTGTCAATCTCTCTTGCTTTTTGATGCAGAACAAATGGATGTTACCCTTGGTAAATGGTTTATATGAATGCCAGTGCAGCGTTTTAATAGAACAGGCCAAGGACAGGGAGACCTCAGACTTCAGCATAGTCAGGGTTTCTTGCTGGATAAAGCACTAGACTGGAACTCACAGGACCTAAGTTCTGTTGTCTGATGACCTTGAGCAAGTCTCGTCACCCCTACACAGCACCCTTATAAAAATGTGATAATGATATTGACCTCTTTTGTTACAGAACTATGAGGTCTGGTGTTAAAAATCCAGTTTAAGAGTAAGGTGGTGGTGTCACCCTGTACAAAGTTGGAACTTTGATGAGACAGAATTTGGACCACATATATGCAATGAAGAGATTCTAAATTACACTGGTGATTTAATTTACGTAAGTGCTTGAAAAGAGAAATGTGAGCACCTGTGATGGAGCTGGTCTGAATAATATATAGCATGCAAGTGCAATGGCACTAACAAGAAAATAATGTGGTTCAGAAATGGAATATGAGAAATGACAAGCTACTGGCAGAGGAAAACCTTTGCTAAATGGAATGTGAATCTGTGATGAAACTGAGTAAACTATGCAGATTTTGTAAAAATAAAACAATATGGAAATTTGTCTTACAGTGGAATGAAATTAAAAGTATTCTTTTATGAAAGCCCTAGGCTGAAACAATCATATATAAATAAGGATTAGGTTCTGATCTTTCTCACAGTAGAATCGAAACAGAAATACGCTGTTTGGTATCAAGCTGGGGCATGGGAGTGTTTACTGCAAAGTCAAAATGTCTCACAGCAAACTGGAGCAGAGGAAACATATCTGTGTTATTAGGTTTCTGACTACTGTATTTTCTGACTATTCTGTCACTGGTCAAGGGATGAGGTTAGAGGATAATAAGGTCTCCAAGATTAAGATGATGTTGTCTCAGCCGTATGTAAAATGCAAGCACCAATGCTCTTGAAGCAGAGCTTCAAGGTGAAAGTTAAAACTGTCATGGAACAAGGTGGCTGAGAAAAGTTGCAAGGCCAATTGACTGGATCAGCAGTATGGTGGCAGTTAGAAAGACAGGCAAACTGATGATCTGCATCAATCCAAAAGACCTCAATAGCATACTAAAGTGCTTATACTGTTCCCTGCCAACAGTCACTGAAATATTGCCAAATCAAATGAACACAATAGTCTTTTCAGTCATGGATGCCAGAGATGGTTTCTGGCAAGTGAAAGTGGTTGCAGCAAACAGTTACTTGACAACTTTCTGGACCCTGTTTGGGTGCTATCAGTGGCTGACAATGCCGTACAGAATGGGAATCGCTTCAGGGGGTACCAGCAGAGATTGAACACAGCCCCTGAGGGTTGTCTGCTGCAGATATCAGTGCAGATGACATTGTTTATGCTCATGTGGGAGGGCAAGGAATGAGCTGTGGCCGATCATGATCACAAATTTATTCTGGTAGAGGCAGCAGGAAAGATCAGTCACAAGCAAATGTAAGATATACTGACTCAGAACAAAGTTCTCCAGCCTCATGTCCTGTTCCTGGTGGCGGCAGCTGGAGGAAGCCAAGTGCAAAAACATACTGAATGCATGATGATAATCCCAACTGTACTGCAGTTGGAGAAGATAGAGTGGCTGCACAGAAACATACTCCTGCACTCCTGCACTGACTTCCACAGTACCACTACTATCTTCCAAGAGATTATTTCCCATTTCAAAAAGGCAATTTCTTTTTATGTCTGCCTCCCCATCCCACCCACCCCCCCCCCCCCCCCCCCCCCCAGTACTATTCATATTTTTCAATTCTTTGCTTTTCTTTGTTTCATTTTTAACTTTTTCTTTAAGGCAGCATGTTTTCATTATCCACAGCTCCCAGAAGCTTTTCAAGAAAGTTCTGTTGCAACTTTTTATCCATCTTGCATGAAAACTATCTGAAGATCAATTCCTTCCAATTACTGATGTGTTTGAAAAGGTCTTATTGTTAGCTTCAATGTTTCTGCAAATTATATATCAAAAAACTTATTGGGTTCACCTTTTTCAAATTAAACTCTACTTTCTAGACTTCATGACTTCATTTGGTCACCGTTTTGAGTGTTTTTTTTTCTTACTATCTAATAATTGTACAATTAATTAGTCTACTGCTTAAAAGTAGCTCTTATATTTGCTATTGTTTAATTTTGAATGTTTTTAAAATTCTGTTAAAAAAATGTTGATTTTTTGATTATGTACTTTAATGTATTATACACATTTTTATTTACACTTCCTGTAATATTATGTCTTTAAACCACCCGCCTGTTGTATCTTACTGTTTCACTGCTCCTCTTTCAATGAATTCTCCATTCTCTTCCTTATACTCCCTTTAAACTTTTAATACTATTCTAATAAATTTTAATTTTCTTCTTTTGCATTTCTGTTCATTGTGTTCAACCATGTTGTGCTCACTCATTTACCATAACTATTTGCTGGTAATGCTTTCAGCTAGGATTTTTTTTAGGACTAAGTAATTTTTTTTCTGCTGTGGATTCCCTTTATATTCCAAGTATGTTGTCTAAAATATCCTGTGCCTTGACTTCTTTAACCACAAGGTAGATGATGACCCCTGTTACTGTACTGCTTTATGCAATTTCATCAGCCCCTCTGAAGTGCCCTACTATCTCACTGACATTTTCGTAACTGTGTAAAGACTGTAGAATATTCTTCACTATTTACTTTCTCCATTCAGGAATAGAGTTGGAATTATTTGGAATTCTGTCTTATTTGCAAGTATAACAAGCATTTTTGTTTCATTTCACTTTAGCTTTGAGTTCTTTTTCTACCTGTGTGCCTATATTCCTGAATACATATTGTATGAGAGATGTCTTCTTATTGTAGAATTTGTTCAAAGTGTTAAAGAAAGACTGAAGTGAAATAAGTTTTAACAAAAAAAAATACAAATGCTAAAATTCTTTCTGATTATATTTTAAATCAGTTCTCTCATTTTTTACAGGTATTAAATTTTGCTTTCTCTACTTAGTCCATTTATTACCAAATTCACATTGTTAAATTATTTGGTTTTGCTGCACATTGATCCAACAATTTCAGATAACTGTTTACAATAACATCTTGTCTTAACTGAATGAATTAATTGAAAAACGTGTGCGCTTGGCTTCGCTGGTTTTCCATATTACCTCACATTTTTTCACTAATGCTCAACTGCTGTCCTTCTGGACACTCAGATTTGTGGGAGCCATTTGCAGTTCTTTATCATTTACACTACAGTTTACTATTCAAAAATCTTAGTATCATCTCCAGAATTGGAGATTCCAGAGTTCACTCCCTTTTCCATGTTCCTGATAGCTACTTTGAAGAAAACGTCCTAGTTATGAGTCCATGGGAGACCGTACTACTATTTCCTATCTAGAAAACAGAATTATTTTTGTTCTATGCAAGTGTGACAAGACCTTTGCTTCCTATCATTTAGTCAGCTTTTAAACCATAACAAGGAAAACAATCTTGCCATAGTTCAGTTTCTTTAGTAATCTTTATCATCAAAGACTTTCTGAAATTGCAAATGTACCCGTGTCCACTGACACTGTTATAGAAGTGCAGTCAGATAGTGACGTAGCAGTTTCTTTACAGAAATCAGGCTGTCACTTTGCCATGGAACATGTTGATCTATAATCTCAGTAATCTTATACTTTCTTACATACTCTCTCTTACTGGAGATAGAAGCCAGGGATCACTTCTTGAGCCTTTTATGAGATGGGAGTTGCACTGGCAGTCTGCCAGTTCTGTGCTATAGTAGCATTTTGTAATGCAGTTTACAGATCTCAGTCAAAAGTTCCTTGAGAGCTCTTGGAAAAAGGCCATTCAATTTAACAACTTACTTCTTAAATTTAAGTGATCTACCTGGTCTATGAATGGCTTCAACTTAATTCCCGTGCAAGATCTTACATAAAAGTCCAAAATTCAGGACTAAAGGAAAAGTTTCAGTGAAAGCAGATTGTCCTATTTAAAATGCTTGAATTTAAAATGAACATAAAGTTACACTTTGAACCGGACTGAAGGGAAAAATTCAGAAGAAGAATATAGAAACAGAAGTGAGTGTTCACTCACCTTTAATGCAATCTAGTTGCAAGTTACACTATTTATCTTTCCTATAGTATTTCTAGAGGTGGCCTCTTTATGCATTCTGCCACACATATAAAAACACAACTGCCCTTGTATCAGGCAACCTGTAATTAATTTTCATAACTAGTCCATGATTAAAATCTATATCTTATATACCTTCTTGTATTTGGAAACAGCTCCCTAGGAAGGCAGATGGATATTTGTATTTGCCTTTTGAAAGATGAAGAGTAACACCTGGCATGCATTTCTCTTCAGAAAAATGTTTAGCTTCACATCACACATCTTCCTTGTTAGGAAATGAAGAGTTAATTAATCTCTCCTTAGCTGTTCTCCATTTATAGTTCAATCAGGGAGTACATTCTAGAAGATTCAAATCCAGTACAGTTCATAGACATTGCAGTAATTTCATACCACTATATCACGCTACCAGAGGGGATACCAAGATTAGAGTTTTAATGTTGAATTTTGAACACATCAAACTGAATATGTGGAGTTCTTAATTGTTGGAGTGGGAGTGTCTCTGTCCAAAATAATCTGCAATGGAAAAAGACCACTCAGCAACTTGCAGTACAAAGGAATTTCTTTACCACCAATAAATCAATTGATTGATCAATTTCTAAATTAGTTACCTATATCTTATGTTCTCTGAGAAAAAAAGAAATTGTTTTATGCATGCTGACGAATCTTATACATAAATGTGGGGTAGATCACTTTACAGTTTTACTAACTAACAAGAGGAGGAAGCATATTTTTGTTAACCAAGATCTCCTTGCTGAGATAATTACACAGAATATGAAGGGAATCCCCTGACCAATTTTACCTTGAACACTGTCTTAATCACAAATGCTGTCGTCATCACCTTATCCAAATCTCCCACATCATTTTTAGACTTTCTCCTGAGAGCTGAACATTTCCAAAACCTCAAGTTGGAGAGGGAATTTGAATGATTTCATTGCTACACATAGATGCATAGAACGCAAAATGTTCAGCTAGTGGTGATGTTGTGTCTTAGAGCAATTTTACAAAAATTAAGTTCTTCCCCCCACCCCCGGTTTTTTTTTTTTTTTTTTTTTTTTTTTTTTTGTGCTGTTGTTGTGAATGTCCAGTGAATGCAGCTGCATTTATATAGGTATAAATATTGTATGTCAAATCTAACAAAATGACTCATTATTTGCTTCATTTTTGGTAAAATTCACTGCCCAGCTCAGCAATGACAATTTTCTTTTTTCTTTTCTTTTTCTTTTTTTCCTTACTTTATTTTAACATATGAACTGCATGTTTCTTTCAGTTCACTCCCCAACCCCCTAACCCACTCCCCCAGAAAAACACACCAAAACCATGGCCCTAACACAGTCACATTAATTTTGAGAAAGAAAGAGTGTTTTGTGATTTTTGGATGAGGATGAGGCTAGCAATGCCTCTGAGGAAGATCTATCCAATTCACTATGTTTTATATAAAACATGATGGCATAGTAAAAGAGCAAAAGATGAGATTTTAGATTAGAGCCTGGAAACCTGTATTGGAAATTCCATTACAAAAAAAAAAAAAAAAGAATCTTTTCTATCCTGAAGAGGAATAAAGAACTAGCAAAAGCAGCTATTTTTTTTTTTTTACACGAAATGATGAAATTTTCCCCATAATGATTTGAGCCAAATTATTTTGCTCAGTGTAATTTAAATATTTCATTTTGATCTCCTTATTAATGATTTTCTTTAAAAGCAATTTCACTTTGGAAAGAAATTTTGAAATAAGCGTTCCATTCCAAAAATGTTGAATAGGACACTAGGGTGTTATTGAAATACCTAGCTTTATTTTCAAGCTGACATGCTTTACAAATGCTGTGTTTTTTATTAAAATTTTATGTTAAGTAGTTCAAAACTCTGTGATTATAAATTTGTGAGTCAAGTCTGTTTCAGGGAAAATATAATTCTCCTTAAAAGAAACAGGTGGCTTGGAATATATAGTTTGCACGGTATTTATCAGAATATTTAAATGATACATAGAATAGAGTTTAGTGTGCTGATTCATTTTAAATTTGTGAGGAGTTGGAGGCTGGATTTTTCTGTTTGTTTGTTTCTTTGTGTGGGCTGTTTTTATTTTGAGGAGAGGTGGCTGAGGTACATATTCTTGATGAGAATTAAACTCCAGTAAGCATAAAATGGCTGTGTACTGCAGACAGGATCCAAACTGCGGGATCTCTGATGGCTGCAAGGGCTTCCTGTCTGTAATCCTGGCATTTGAAGTACTACAGTCACGGAGCTCACTGTGTCATGGAGATGCTCCTAGGTCAGACCTGGCCTCTGTAAACATTGCATGGCAGCTGTAGCATACTATTTGCATTCACACAGAGTCAGAGGAACTAGAACTCTACAGGACCAAGTAGTACAAAGAGATCACAAGATCATTCTTACCCTGGTGACATGGAGAACAATGAGTGGATTCAAATAAATAAGCAAGTTCAAGAAAGCTGTCATAGTGATAGGTAGTGATCCCATCAAACAAATTAAGATTTCTAAATTGCATTGCATAAGATGGCTTTAGGAAAAACCAGAAGCTGAATAATGAAATATTTTCAGCACTTTTCTTCTGGAGAAATCTTCTCAACTCTCAGTGAACAACTTGGAGAAAATCACACTAGTAGTTACACTTGCGTTAAACCAATTGATGGAACTGATTTTTGCCTCAGTGACTTAGCGGTCCTTGTGTCTGTGCAGTAATGAATAAGAATGAAAATGTTGCAGAAGACAGCCAGTGAGACAATCTGAGAGCATAAATTTACATTTAGTGCAGTGGTAGATTAAGAGACTGAAGAAGGATGCAGAAGTTGGGAGGGCTGGAGCTAATGAATCAGGCAAAATGAATCTTACAGAAACAGTCTGTACTATTATGGTAGGGCCGTGTCTGAAGACCAGAGAGACTGATGGGGCAGTAATCAAAATTAGTGCTAATGAGATCCTACTCTAAAAGGAAGATGTCTTTTCCATGTTGTGCAGAAGACAAATGCAATGATGGCCTGTGGTAAATGGTCAAAGTCAAAGATCAAGAGCAGTATTGTGCACAGGGGAGGCTCCTGCAGCTACAGTTGTGCTGAGAGTTTGCTGGCCCTGAAAACTGCTGATCTGAAGGAAAGGCTGCAACAGTGGTTTCTGTTGGTACTGAAGAAGAAATATGGATTTATTTTGCTTTGTTTTAAGCCAGCTGCATAGTGGCTTGGTTAGAAAAAATGAAGCAGATCTCTGTATGATATGAATAGTCACCTCTACATTTATTTTAATGATTGTTGTCATTAATGACAAATTCACTCTGATCTCTTCAGTACAAGGTTTCATTTTCCTCATTTCATGTATATACATAAACACTTTTACATACTGCAGAAATTACCCAAATTGAAATGAATAAGAAGTATTAACTAACATCATACAAAGAAATATAAAATCTGATTTTCCATGAGGAAAAAAATTAATCTTAGTTACTTTAAAGAAAAATAAAATCTGTAATAGTTTTAAATGTCTGCATTTGTTAAGGATTATGAATTATCATCAGATGCTCTTTATAGTTAAGTTAAATATGACTGTTTTTCTACCATTGTAAAATTTTGAAGCAGATCTGAATGATAGTAAAAAAATACAACCTATAGGATGCTTTCCATTTTATATGTATTTAGAGATTTAAAATGAGACAGCATGCTATTTCAGATAGGAATAAAACTAGAAATATCATCTAATGAGACATTATATGTTATGATTTTTTAATGCTTTATTTATGAAAAACTTCTACCAGGTTATCTATCACTCAAAATAATTGAAAGATAACCATTTTATTAAGCATATTACTGCTGTGCTAGAGGAATAGGTTTTGCATCTCAAGAACAAGAAAGCATGTATTTTCACTTTATTCTCCAGCAGTAAAACTGTGCTTTGTAAAAAAAAAAAAAAAAAAAAAAAAAAAAAAAAAGATATACAACAAATAATTTTGAATAAAATATTAATTTTTTTCATGTTAGTAACTCAGAATAATTCAAACACATTAAAGATAAGAGACAGAGGGAATAAATGAAGAACAAAATTATCTAAAGAATAAGCAATAGCATATGGAAAGAATAAAAAAACAAAAAATGATATGATCTTGTCAAAGGAGTCTTCACCTGAGAGATAGGGATCCTTCCTGGACAAAACTGGGTCATAACAGAAACAGAGAGATGAAGTGGTGTAGGATTACTTTTTGACCTAACTTCTAGCTAAATTCAAGTATAACTTCTTCATAATCTGAAGGTCTTTGAGAGATTGATATAACTTTCAGAAAACTTAAACTTCATCGCTGTCATACTGCAAGTGGTCTCTACCAACCTGTGCTTGAGACCACATCTATCTGCTCCACTATCAACACAACCATTATTGGAGGTCTATGCTGTCACATTTTAAAATACATGAGAAAAAAGAAGTTACGGAAATAAAGAGAATGCTTCAAGGCCACTTATGACAGTCAATTGTTAATTCAGGATACAATTTGTCTGAGCATAGGACACATGGGAACGAATTAGTTATCCACAGGAAACCACAACTGAGTGATTTTTCAGTCCTGATCAGAAAACTTCAACATGAGGTGTGCAACTAAACGTCCAGTAGATATCTGAAGTTTTGTAAAATGACTACTCATTAAGTTTTAGGGAATTCATGATGCTTTTAAGAGTCACGTAGTCATGTGAAAATTCAAGATTCTAAATATCAAAAACAATTTATAAGCACTGTTTAATTAGCAGAAAAATGCATATTCCTGCTGTGCCATGGATTTTTCAGAATCTGCGTAGTTGTCTAATATTACAGCATTGCAAGCCTTCTCCTTGATATTTACATTTACAAAGGCAGATTAGTTAGCAGAAGCAAATGGCTATCTGGTACTCAATAATTACCAACTGAGGAAACTGAATGTAAGCCTGAATATAATGGCCACTTAATCAGAAGTCTTACTATGTGTTACTCAGTACTTAAATCTTTCAGTACTTGCTTTGCTACTTTGGTAGTAAAATATTTTTTACCCAATTGAGTATGAAAGTCAATGATTTTTGAGGGTCTCTAAAACCAGTGTGAGAATTTGAACTTGAAGGGTCCCGCAACTTTGTTTCTGCATACTGTCTATGCACGAGCAGCTTCATTATTCACAATATCCTACTGATCAAGAGAAATACGTCCCTCATTCATTATTTTTTCAGATTTATTCTTCATAAAGTTAAAATTTGTTTTAACAACAGGGATTTTATCATATTATTTCTTAGCTTTTATTTATTAGAATCCATTTCAATTTTAGTAATAACAATGTCTTTTTTTTTATGATGATTTAGTGGCTGTGGATCTTTCTCTAGAAAAATAACATGTTCCAGTTTTAACCCTTAAGCAGCATTTTGACTTATTTAGTTGTAGAAATATGTGGCAGTAACAATAGAATTTTTGTCCTGGATTTACCAGATACAAAAACATACAGCACAATGAGCATCTAGAGTGGTGAGCAATGTGTGAAGACAAATATCAGATTAAAAAAATAGATAGGCTTCATAGCGGTTCTTTGGGACAACTGCAACCATCTCATTTCATGAGAAACCTAGGTCACTGAAGCAGAGATTTTTTTTAACCAATTCTCAGATTCTTCATTTAAGATAACTTACTGGTCACAAGGTCTGCATGGTGAGAGACTCAGAAAAATGAAAATTGGAAGAGAATTCTGGAGGTCTCTAACTCAAGCAAACCCAGTTATGTTATGCAAGGTAAAATTCTAGAAATTCCCAAGAAACGGAATTCTTCAGCTCCTTCAGTTTTGCCTTATTAAGACACAGAAACACAGAAACACCAAAGTTAGAAAAGACCTATAAGATCATCCAGTTCAACCATTCACCTATCACCAATAGTTCTCACTAAAACATGTCCCTCAACACAAAATCCAAACATTCCTTAAACACCTCCATGGTTGGTGACTCCATCACCTCCCTGGGCAGCCCATTCCAGTGCCTGACCACTCTTTCAGAAAAGCAGTATTTCCTAACGTCCAGCCTGAATCTCCTCTGGTGCAGCTTGGAGTCATTCCTTCCACTCCTATCACTGGTTACACAAGAGAAGAGTTCAACACCCAGCTACAACGTCCCTTCAGGTTGTTCTAGAGAGCAATAAGGTCTTTCTTGACAGACAATCCCATGCTTCAGACTGAGCACAAATCAATCAGGTCCCTCTTTCATTTCAGTTCTAAGTGTGGATGGTGTGAAATAAGGCACATCAGTAGACAGATGTTTTTGTCCCCACAGTCAGGGAAGGGTAGATACAGCAAAGAGGGAAGTCGATCTCTGCCCAAAGAATGTAATGAGTGGGCGTGCTGTCTGGAGCTGGTGCCTAAAGGGAAGGAGCATGGACTAAAGACCTTTTCATAGCTGGGACTTTCCAAGCATGGACACTAAATGCCTCCCCTCTCAATCTCTCTTCAGTGAAGATAATACTGCAATTTTAGAGGCAGAATCACTTCTCCACCCTTGAAGATTTACAGAAGAGTCTAAGAGAAACTTGAATCATGTCAGCATTTGGCAAGGGGCTGAGGAACAAGGAAGTACTTTAGATCTTAGTAGTGGCTAATAAATGAATGATTGTTCAGCATATCATCTTTATCGTCATTTGCCAGATTTTCCTTTCCCTGTCCCTGGAAACGGAGTGTTACTCAATTATTTCTTAGTTAAAAGCTCTTATTGATCAAAACTGTCTCAATCCCAGAAGGCAAGAGAATGTGAATATGTAACGCTGGAGCTTGCACTGGAGCTGAGATTGCTGCTTAGGGAATCTGGATATGTAATTTGTGACCTCTATATCTCGTCAAAGCAGCTCAACATACCAGCATCATTATTTTGACTGCAATACATTGCTCTCATACTGCTGATCAAGGCAAGAGTCACTCATAGAAATTTATACGTTAATTTTAAATAATAAATATATTTGAGAAAATTAGTCTGTTCATAGATAACCACAGTTGCCACTCTGTGAAAACTCACACATAACTTTTTGATTTTGTGACTTTTTTCTAAGTTCCAGGTACTACTGCGAGTAGGTATGTACAAGACAGAAATTACTGTATACTGCAGAAGTGGATTTTTTTTTTTTTATTACTGAAAAGAAGTATGCAGATTTAAAGAACAAGTATTAGTATATTCTAACTTTCAAATAAAAAATGTTAGACTTCCTCTCCAGTGACTTTCTCTCATATCTACAGTAAAAAGAGTCAAAAGATAACAAGTGCAGCAGAAATCGTACAAAGCATTGGCATATGGAGGTTCATGCAATAAATTCTTGAAACATATCCCTCTGTTGGAGTCTGCTATATCCCATTCCCATTTTATACAAGACAAACCCCGTGAAGACTGTATGTAATATCTATAAGTAGATTTATAACCTAATGGTGCTTCTGTCTCTCTTTGGTGTGTTCCACTAGGTCTTCCAGGAAATTGCTTATGAACAAAGGAAACTTGAAAATAAAGGTTTATAATTTTTTGCTTAGGGCTCTGTCACTCATCTTTTAAGAAAGATAATAAGGAAAGAGCTTGTATCTTATTATGACACTGTACTTTAATGTTAAAAAAAATTGTTAGGTCTAGCAACCATCTAAATAGTTAAATGAATAACAAGGGTAGAATTCAGGTGAAGACTCAATCTATATGCTTCATTATCATTCTCTACAGGAGAGAGATGCTGATAACAAACTACTTAAACTGCTTGGAGTCATATCCTCTCACTCCTGACAGCTATCATTAGAACTACTTGAAAATTAAGGTAACATCAGTACAAGTGAAAATAACAAAATCTGACACTGAGGCTGATGTCTGGTCAGCAAAGCAGGATTAAAAATGTTATTTTTAATTTCAGTGTTATGTATATACTTTTTAAAGCATATAATTTTGTTTATTCATAAGTGGAAAGCAAGTTAAAGATAACAATGGCACATTGAAGGGCTCAGAGATTATTATCTGTGTACCTTTGGCTCTACTCCTGCCTAGATCAGATATTAGACACAAGCAAAATAGAGCTGATTCAGTTTACTTATTTTTTATTGCTTTTTTCTATTTTTTTTTTCATTCATGTTCTTTTTGAACTGTTGTAGTCCTTCTGGATCAGGTTGTACTCAAATTTTGATTTTTGGATTTATAGGTATTTCCTTGAAACACCTGGTTGGTCAAAGCTACATCTTTTGTTCCCTTCCTGAGCTTAATGCTACACAAACTCAGGCAGAAAGCTTATGCTGACATCTGCAAAAATAATTTCATAGAGAATTTTGCGTGTTTTTTTTTTTTTTTACTGAGCTGATTCTGCCTTTTTCCTTCAGACCTACAATATGTGCTTTCATTGTTCCCACACCAACTTATGAATATGTTGATGCCGTTTTTCTCTTTTTTTAAGCTCCCATCTGAGTTCTGTTCATCACAGATGTTTAGACACACAGCTGTCCATCTACAGTGGTTCTGCATGAAAGACCATGGCTGTTGTGTACAAAAGAAGGGATTCAGGCAAAATGTACTATAAATAGATAGCATTGTCTGATTCTTCATTCTCCACCGGAGTCCTAAGTTCTGGAATTGGAATATTTGCTACTTTATGAAAATACTGTTTTCCTTCTGCCTCTGCTAAACTAAAAGATGGAGCACTACCTGAGCAATTATTATGGTTATTATCTGTAAAAAGTTTTCATTTTCTCTGATGTAAGGAAGTTGATTATACTGGGATGGCCTCAGGATACATGTAAGTGCATGAACTGAGGCACTGTTACATACTATGTCATATTCACCTGTATGAATCAGCTACCTTCATGTAACATAAACTGCTTAAATACGCCTCACGGTCATGCTATTAATGTCTTAAGCATTTGATTCAGGGAACAGATCAGCATGCAGCATGATAAGCCCCTTTGAAAGTTGTGGAGCAGCAGCATAATATCTGAGAGCGTTGTGGCAAATTGGGAAGTTGAGATGGAGCTGCTAATTATTCCAAGGCATATTTCTGAAAGGACAGGAGGTGTGGGATGTTCTCTGCCAAAAGCCCCTATTTCTTGAATGCTCTCACCATCTCCATATGCACATATGAAACTTTTAAGCTATGCTGCGTGTGTATAAGCTGTAGCTAATATGGTTTGATCTACTGCTAGAAACCTTGAAAATCAGTAAGATACAATTTGGTAATGATAAGGGCAGCAGTGGAATAATATGGGTAGGACTAGATAACCAAAAAACAAAGAAGAAATTGCAATTAGCATCTGCTATAGACCCCCAGAACTACAAGAGAGTGAGGAAAAATATTCATAGAACAACTCTGGAGTAGTTCAAAACCACACAGTACTGTCCCAGAGGGGACTGTAACTGTCCAAACATCTGCTAAATGATAAAGCTATTGTAAATATAGATCGGAGATTCTCATGCACAATTGAAAGTGCGTGGATCCTAAACAAGATTCCTAGCTTTAGTAGTGCACTATCTCATTATGAAAAATAAAATGCTAGTAGATCCGTAAGAAGGAGAAGCTACCCTAAAACAACAGTAATTATCGTAAGGACATCTGAACTGAATTGGGAAATTCTAGTGAAAAAGCGCTAGTTGAAGTCAGGAATATATCATTAAGAAAAATTACAAGGTTCTAAACAAATTTTTCCCTGCAAGATGATGCAATGTTGCTGATAGAAAAATACAAAAAAGAAAGAGAGCAGTTATAAATATGGCCCAAAAAGAACATTGGTGGAGGCTTAAAAATAAGTAATTCAACAGCAGAATATATCTTCTTATTTTTTTTCAAGATTTCATGGTAGGTGCATACAATCGAAAGGATTGTTAAATTGAGATGGAGCGGAATTCTGTGAACAAATATTTTCCTTCTTTTTCATAGTTTTTGCCCTATTTTCTTGTCCTTTTGCTCCCTGTTTCTTTAAAAAATGGGCAATTGTTTCTGGCCTGGATTGTACAAGCAAAAGAAGTGGAACATTAGAGGAAAAGGTTAGGTGATCAGGATACCTTCTTGTTGGCTGCTGTCTTCAGCTGCCAGTTTTGCTCTGTAGATACTTGGCTTTGCAGGTGTGAGACAACTGGATAGACCTGTTGTGTACCTATCTTCCATGTGGCTTCTGTAGTAGTTTAAGACCAAGTGGGAACAATCTTTACGTATACTCAAGGCTTTCAGTTAATTTTTGAAGACACATGGAACTTTCATAACAATGCACCAAAATTTCAGGTTTTAGTTTTTTGTGCTTCACACAGCAGATGTATTTGATTTCGGTCTAGCTACTTGACCTTCACTTGGTGGCTCACTAAAGGTAAAGCAAAGTGAAGTATAAATACTGAGTGATCAGAGAAAAGTTCATTGGCCACTGAGATATATTATATTGACCATTTTGGGCTCCTTCCAGAAGTGTGAAAAGGTACGTGCAGCATTTTATTATGTTAATGAGACATGAGAGGCACGCATAAAAAGCACTTGGTTCACATTGGGTATCTGTGAGAGGCAGCTATTTTTAAATTTCTGTGGGTGGTTCACTAGCACAGGTAATTGAGTTCCAACATATTTCTCCTTTGAGTCCTTCCAGAACGATGGTCCATAAAGTACAAAACAAAGCAAATGACTTCTTTAAAGTACTGCTGCATTTTTTAATTTAATCCATAATAGAAACATTTTGTCACTCTGTTATTGTATTTCCTTCTAAGGGATTATTTATATATCCAAAAAAGAAGCCCTCTCCATATTCAGTGATAAGTACTTTAATACAGCCACTTATGTTGTGTATTTATGCAGGTGTTTTGCAGAAGAGCAAAATACTTGCTTGTAACAGGCTGTGATGACATGGGCATCCTGAATGTATAAATTTTTATGAAGAATAGGCCCCTTGGCAATTACAGATTTGTTAGTGACTTTCTGCTTTCACCGAGAATTTCTTAAAACCCATTTCATTCTATGAGTTTCTAATTTGTGGGGATTTTTACAAGATAGAGAAGGCATTTTACTTCACTTTTGTAAAACACAGTTTATACTGGGAAGACATTTCATGTCCTATTTTTATTTATTTCTAATAATGCTTTTTTTTTTTTTTTTTTAGTCAGGCTCCAGGGTGGGAAGATATGAAATAAAACACAGAGTTTCAGAAGTCCTTTATTTTTGCTTTTTTTTTTCACTGTGTTTACTTGCTTAGTCTTATAATTTTCATAGTTTTCAGGTAACCGAGAACTCAGTTCTCTGAAGTTTCAATATTCTCCTGTCTTCATTGTGATAAAAGCGTCTTAGCTAACTAACTTTTAGTAAGTTGCTCCTCTGTTCTCCTTGATCACAGTCTTGGACATTATTGATAAAACCCTCTTCCACTATGCAAACTGCTTACATCAAAGTCAATGACAAGTTTCCCTTGTGATTCATTTACACCTGCAGCTAAACCTATCCCAGCTCTCTTCTGCTATTTTACATGGGGCATGTTCCCAGTTATCCAGAATGTACATGTATTGATGGCTTGAATATTTCATTGTCTGTTTTAGGGATTGGCTTCATTCTCCTAGTGCACGGGCAACATGTAATCCTGAAGATCTTGGCAGCAACTGCCTCATTACTGGTTCATCACTCTTCATATGTAATTTCTGATGATTTGATCCACAATGTTATAATTCTGTCCCTTGGAAGAAATCTCTCTTTCCATCATGTTTTGTTGATAATTCCAGTCTTTGTCTCCATAAAACTATGAAAATGATGGAACCGAGTAGCACAGACTGAATATTTTTGGGAGGGGAAAGAATTTGTTTGCTGAAGAAATGAGTTTTTTGGCAACTCAGAGCTGTTTGTGACTTTGGTTTTAAATGTGTGAAGTAACTGTGCCTGAAGAAATGTTTAGAAATATTCAAAAAGTGGTGCCATTGGCTTTCTTTAGCCAATAAGGCAGGCAACTCAGACAGCTCGGTTGCCTGAGGCAGCTTGGAAAAAGGAGAGGTGAATTCTGCTGCACCAGGGGGGCTTCTGCTTCACTCCACTGGGTAAGTGGAGGAAAGAAACAGAGAAAGCAATCTGTCCTTGCGGTTCACTGGGATTTGAGTTCCAGTTATTAAGAGCATTATCAGCAGAGAATATTAAGAAATCCCTCCCAGATGTCATAGTGCATCATGGTTTTACACAGACTGTAAGAAAGTTGAGACACAAAGACTGAAAAACATCTTGCAGAACGTCTGGTCAGAAGCAATGGCAGAGATGGGAGTAAAATGAACTCTTGTTGTTTGTCTCAGCTATCAATAGTCTCTCCCATTCTTTCAGGCTGCAGCTGGCCTTAGATTAGTTTGTTATGTTCATTGCATATCATACATAATCTTTTCTCTTGCTCTTTTCTCCCACAGTCCCACCTCCTGTGATTTTAAAACCACTCTTTATATAAAGATGCATTTAGTGAGATGAGTTATTGAATTGTGTCATATAAATGATGTTACAAATGTTATTGGGCAACTCATGGTCCTTAAAAATGCTCAAAAATCAGGGGATCACTGAATAAGATGAGAAAATCAGTTGTGCAATTTTATGTAGAATTTGGCAAAATTTACAGGGCAGTTCGAATATTTGTAACAGGGGCTGAATTCTGTACCCCAAATGGAAGAATTACGTCACACATGTTGCAAAGGCTCATCCTCAACATGCCACTCCTGATGTTCTAACATGAGTCCTGTAAAAGTCACTGCCTCTCTATTCTGGATGCCTCAGAGTTTTTGCTCAGTGCTGGGCACAGAAACAATGAGCTCACTTTTGGTGTTTGCGGGCAAGGCTGAAGGAACATCAATCTTAGTCACTCAAAAACAGAATGTTATATTCAAGATGTTGGTTCAAGAAAAACACAGAACAAAATGACATCTATCTGTGAAGATGAAGGAAAGCCTGTTTCTGCCTAGTACAATGGAGAAATTGTTCTTGAACTGTTTGTGCTTCTCTGTTAAGTGTCACCTCCCAGAATGCATTTTCCCTATTCCCTGAAAATACTGCTGAGGTTGGTGTAATACAGAGTAATCATCCTTACTACCTGTTAACTGGTACTTGTCAGTTGAAAAAAAAGTTTTTAATTCTTACATTTTCATAATTGATTTCTCTTTCTCATTTGGCCAAACAGTGTAATATCTGCCTTCCTTCTCTCACTATTCCTCTTTGTCTTCCTCAGTGTCCCCCACACAGAATTCTCTTAAGCTTCCATTTGAACTTGGGAATCCTCTCACTGGGAGTAGGTGGCATGGTATGGTTTACTGAGAAAATTGGGCTGGAGAGATGCCAGTTTGAGGTTAACTTTAAGTGTCATTTCTCTTTAAAATATGCTAAATCCATGTTAATGCAGCATGAGAATGTTACTGTTGCAGAGTGGAAGCCATAGAATAATGTCAGGGTATTATTTGTAGGTGGCTGTAAATATTTCTGCTTGTATCTTTATTAAGCTTTTTCAGTGGCATACAGCTTATCCTCCTGATTTGTTTTGATAAAGAGCTCCATAATGTTTTGTCCGATTGTGCATTATAGGTCAGCAGTATGAGAAAAACTTACTTTCATCTTTCATATTCTGCACCTCTCTTTGTCCCCCACTAGATATCTTTAGTTCTTGCTTCCAGTATAAAAGGAAGACTTTTGCAGAAATTGGAACAGTGTTTAAATTTAAAGATCTACTCTTTTGTATTATGGCAGCGATGTCTCTTATTTGATCAAGGATGACAGCTGCCTTCTTCAATGGGACAATTGTGCTCAAGGCATTCAGTAGGTCTTAAGCAAGCAGTTTTATCTCTGCTGCTGATGGTAGCAAAGACCTACCAAAGTAACTGAGGCACTGTTATTGCTTACCTTGCTCGCTGCAGCATTTGGCAAGCACTGCCAAGTCAGTAGGGAATGGTTAAGGTGAAGAAGACCCGATCAGGCATGCTGTAATTTACATCTGATTGATGAATGCATGGATAGTATGGAAACACCAATTAGAAATAATTCTGTGGCAGTGCAGGACTTGGGACACACTGTTTCTTCCCCTCTGCCTCCTGAATATAACCAAGTAGATTCGGAAGAGCTGAGAGCTGAAAGAAATTCAGAAGACATTCACAGCTTACCATGGATCCAAAAATCTTTGTTCTGTAAAATTTTTGTTTATATAAATTTAATATGTATTTAAAGGTAGAACCATACACTACTTATTTTGCAGTTTTCTTAATTATAATAACTGTTTAAACTAATTTTTTATATAAATTTCATTTTCACCACTAATAACAGAAACCTGAAATGATTTTCAGTGTGAATTTAGTTGTGTTCCTAAAAAAGTAATAATAATGAATAGCTTTCAAAATCATATAAATATTTTTTCAGACAGTTTGTGCTGAAGGAATCAGCATCACTTTTTAACATTCTGTCTTTAATCCAGGTTTGCTGGTGCTGATTTTGATTCACATGATCAGCTTTATATGGTCTGAATCCTTCCTTTCTTTCTGCTTTTATGTGCTTGTGTTCCCAGAACAGCGTTCATTTATCTCAGTATAAAGGAATCAGAGTTCATATTGATTGTGTTCTTTTAGATTTTGAAATTCCTTTGTAGATGTGTAAAACCTGTAAACATCTACCATTTCCAGCGGCTTAACAGAATCATCCTTCCTCTGACCACATAATTGTTAAATTGTGCATGCAAAATGGCTTGAGGATATTCTGTCCCTTTTCCAGCAGGTTATCAGGGAAAACTTGCCAGAGAACATTGCGTTGTTTATATATCCTCCAGGTTAAGAACTCAAAGGTCAATAGTTGCCAAAAGCAGTTTCACTTAGTAAGTACTGCTTTTCCCAAGCTCTGCAACCTGCCTCACCAGTGATCCTTATCATTTATTAGTGAATGTGTATATATGCAGCTTCCAGATCTCTACCCATAGGCAAGTAATCTTGGTTTACTGAAATAATCTATTCACTTTCTAGTATAATTAATCATGATGATTAATTGCCTGCAAAAGCAAATATTACATGTAAATACACTGAACTTACATTGCAATGTTACTGGCTTCTTTCCTAACACTTTTCACTTAATGAATCTGTAGTGAAATTTGATTGACTGAGTTTTCCCTGGGCTTCATTTAATGCTTTGTTTCATTAAATAGCCAAAAGTAGAATTGTTTCATTGTTTTTTGTTGTTGTTATTGTTCCTTGTTGTTTTTATTTGATTTGTTAGTATGCTTTTTATTCAGTTAAAATACATGCGTTGTATTACCTTTTTTCCTAGATTGCAAGATAGGTGATCTTAGTGGACTATATAGTCTTTTCCAAACTTAGTGATTCTATAATGGGGTGTTATTAAATGTTTTAGTTATATTTGTCTTTAAAGGTTTGATTATACTCTGAAAATGCCTGATGTCACCATACCAACTTACAACACTGTGCCAACTTAGGATAGTTCTTCCTTCTGTCCACTAATGATATTGAGATAAAAGTCAAGTTTAATGTGTTTTGGTGAAGAGGAAGAGTGGTGGAGAGCTTTGTCTTTTATTTACAAGGTCTGTAACTCCTTGATTTAAAAACAAAAGTTTTTTCTCTCAAACAGTGGTTTTAGAATATAATACTTCCAGGCAAGAAGTTCTGTTAAAGTTGATGGATCTTTGTTTAGCTAAAATGGCATTTCAAAGTGCTGATAATGGTTTTGTCTTTGGCAAGTGCTGTTAATAGTTCTGTTCATTTCACAGGAGCCCTCTTTTTTCCTGAGTACTTACTTTTGGTAATTCTGGTGTTTAGCTGAATTTATCTTCTAGTCAAAACTGCCTAATAATGATTGTTCAAACCAACTCAGTGCTGACGGTAACGAGATGAAAAGATGAAGAATAGAAAAACTTTATTTTTAAGTATTGCAACTTAAAAAGTAAAGACATTCACTCCAAATCACTTCAAAAACCATCCAAGTGAAATTACCTTGGTGCTAAAACTTGCACATCAAATGTTTGCATAAGTTAAAGATTTGGGAACACTGCTGTATTTTTAAACTTCTGTGTGTGTGTGTGTGTGTGTGTGTGTTTATGCCTGTGTGTTAGAAAAAAAAAAAAAAAACCAACACAGAAGCCTTTATATTTTATCTAAACCAGAGTGCTTGCAAAACAAATGTATGATTCTGCTCGCACAGACTGGTTTTCTCCTAATTGTGATGGTATCGTCAAATCAAATAATACAGTTGAAGAACATTAAAGCCAAAAAGAACAAAAGAAACTAATGGACAATGGTGGGAAAGCAATAGCTGCAGTACAAGAAATGAATCTAAGTAGATAAAGCAGATTAAATATTATGGAGCATCTGAAAGTAATGAAATGAAAACAGATTGTCATCAGATCCTTTCTCTTCCCCAAAAGTTTGATATCATTTCATTGGGGAATAGTTTGCAAATGATATATAGAATATGTATAACACAACCATAAACAGACACACAATTTGCCTCACTTACAATCTGTTCCATGATCCTTGTTCATACCAAAGAAAAAAGGCAAGGTGTACATCTTGGAACAGGAGGATGTAGAAATAAATCAGAGCTGCAGTTAATAGAATTGTGTTGAAGTATTGCCATTGTAAATGTTCACTGTTTTTCCTCTGTGCTTATTCCAGAATTTCTGTTAACTTGCTTTTCAGCTTCTTCATAGAATGTTTAATACATTTTAACATAAGTAATTAACAAGTGATAGATAATCTGCAGAAAACTTTGATTCTGATTGTCTGCAGGAAACTGTAATTCAAATTTAATTTTTTGTTCAACTACAGAAATATTTAATGTGACCTGCCTATTAGATAGACTTCAAAGAATTCATCCTCAGGTTTTCACTTGGGCTGTCTTAGATCTGTTTGAGTATCATTAAACACACATAACTTAAGGAAAACATTTAGTGGGAAAAATTACTTCTGGAGTATTAACTGATGTATTCAGTGCATCTTACACTCTGTCACCAAACAGATGTTGCCCTCAGGTCTGTAACTGAGCTGTATTTAGCCTTTTATGGCTATAACTACCTTCTTTTTTCCTTTGCTAAAACGTGATTTACTCTGCAGCGTGTGTATGCAAGAGGGGGAGGATGTGTCCATTAAGTTGCTGCCAGAGCATGGGAAAACAAAATCCCATAATTTCTGCTGCCCTTGTTCCACTCCACTTCATCCATACAGCAGCTGTGCATGGCCATTTGTTGCCAACCCCTGCCTGCTTCCTTTTTCTTCCCCTCTTTGAGGTTGCACATGTGTGACCACATTGCACAGCACCACATTTGGGCACTGATTGCACAACACTATCCAGCACAAGCCATTCAGAAATGTGTGGGGCTCTGCACAGATCCCAAAAACAGGGAGGGAAGTACACCTTTATAGGTGGTCAGCACAGGCATGCAGCTCCTGGCAGACTTTATTGTGTCTGCAAAAGGCTGCAGGATCACTGGAGTAGGAATGCAAGATGTGAAGCTTGGCTAGGAATGGCGAAGATGTTTTTGTGATATCTTAAAATTTGTGCTCTTTAGGCTATCTAAAATGTGCTCTCAGTGGGTACAATTCTGCCCATACCCTCTCCAAAACTGTTGTTGCAATTAGACAGTGCTTCACACTCTAAGAACTGATCTGAAGTCACTGTCCATTCTTTAAATCTGTTTAGAGGTCAAGTCTTTATTGTGGAAGTTGAGTATTCTGAGGAGAAATCTGAAAAGTACCAAAAAGCTGTTAATGGTCTTAGATGAGTTTTTCAAATTAATTCCATTTCAATGTATTACACAAAAAGCAGCTGAACATTCACTTGTATACAAGGTAAAAAACAGAAAAAAACAGTGCAATGAAGTGATGGCACAAATGAAAACAAAAATATGTGCCTAGCATATGTCTTGTAAATTCTTTTATCCCACCCTACATGTATGCACAGTGATGACTAAAGAACATTCTAAAATGATTGATACACATACCAGTTGATCATTTTTACCTCTAAATCAGTGCTCTGTGAAATAGGCATAGAAAAAAAAGGGGTATAGAACTGATCACTAAAAAGATTAAATTTTGGTACATGGTCTCCTAAGCATTTAAACAGAATTTCTAGGTGTGTGCTTGTAAATAAAGCTAGTTCTGTCAGAGGTAATAGTAAACCTCAGACAACATTTTAAAAATCAGAATTTATATTTAAAATATCAATATTAGCACCATTTGAAAAAAATATGATCATTTATCTGAATAAGATACAGAAATAAATTTCTTTGTGACATTGTATTACAGACAAAAAATGCAGAGCATGCTTAGGATGTATCAGTTGATTGAATGTGCATATCAGTGCCGGGTATTTTGTGTTTTATTTCCACCTTGTAAAGAAAAAAAAAAAACAAAAAATAAATTATATAAAACTTGAGACTCTCTAACAGGCTAAAATGTTGCAAAAACAATGGCCTATGTTTAAAGCGTTTTTAACATTATATATTTGTATACATAATTTTAAGTCTATATATATTTAAGTAACATAAAATCTTTCATTCCATTAAAAAATTGAACATAATACTTTTATTCTATGCTTAAACATGCAAAATTGATGAAAATAAAAAAGTAATGTGGTTGTCATAACTTTGTTGTTTTGTGTATATGCCTTACAATAAAGCATTTAAATAAAATTAGTTTCATATATATGTGTGTGTGAATGTGTCACAAGTATCAGCTTCTCAGCTAATAGATTTTAATACAAAAATTGCATACTCAAGAAAAAAAAAATGTTGTATGCCTTCCTGTGCTAATTTGGTCATAAATACCTGGTCCATCTTAATTGTCTCAGGATCTGGCTGAGAGTTGCTGAGAACTGCAATGACCCTAAAAAGAAATGGTGTTTTTCAACACTTAAGAAATTTTATCTTTTTTGACCTGATGCACAGTTTAAAACAACATGGGAATAAAGGGCTTCATCTGTGACAGCTACCTTGCACCTGCTTCGATTTTATGTCAATTTTTTATTTTAGTACCTTCCATACTAAATTTCAAATGTTGGTCCTTTGCTTTGGCATGTCAAAATACTAATACACTTTTTTTTAAATCATACCATTTTTCCAGGTGGAAACATTCCTGGAAAAATCTTAAGAGACACTTGGAATAGGTTTTTCTTGTTTGCTGTTTTTTTCTTACTATCACTCTTCCTTTTCTGTTCATGCCTAATTGACCTTTGAGGTGGTATTGCCACTTACCAAAGATTCATAGCAAAAAGGGAGCTAGAAAGATTGTTCAGTTCCTCCTCTTCCCATGTAAGGCAGGTTTATCCGTATCTAATCATTCCTGACAGATGTTTGTCTATCCTGTTTTTAAAAACTTCCAGTATAAGGCATCCAAAAATTACTTAGGCAGCTTATTCATTGACTTTATTGCCCTTAAAGTGAAAGAGATTATTCCTCTTTTGCCTTTACTTATGTCTAAACTTGATGCTTCATATTGCATTTTTCTGCCTTATCCTTCATTGCATATTCAGTGAACATGGATAGCAACTTCTGATCTTAGCCACCTTTCACATATTTGACCATGAGTACCAGATTTTCTCTGTCTCTTTATATAACTGAAGAAGTCCTACAGTTTTGTTTCCTAACTTTGTGCATGTCCACTTTGGTCTTTTCCTTCTTTCCTTCTTTCCTTCTTTCCTTCTTTCCTTCTTTCCTT
>NW_024962262.1:45805160-45810873 GCF_019238085.1 Lagopus leucura | reverse complement strand
CCTTCCTTCCTTCCTTCCTTCCTTCCTTCCTTCCTTCCTTCCTTTGAATTCTTTCACATAAGCAGTTATTTGTTAAGTTTTGGTATTTGGCTCTAATATATCTTCATGAGGCAATACTTCAAGGCAGAAACCTGTTCAAATTTGGTGTGGTCAGTTCAGGATCTATCCTCGTTACATTCCCTACATAACTATTGGAAATGGTAAGCAGCTGCCTTCACGGAGACCATGAACTAAAATCCTGAGTTAGGTATTTGAACAGTATGACACGTGTTTTGGAGGATCATGGGATATGATGGTGGAATGAAGAAATAATGAAAAACATAGTGAGTTATCCATAAAATTATGAGAAAATACCTACTAGCAACTAATCACATAAATGAAATCTTCTATGTCTGGAGCCCTGAGAAACCACTCTCTTCCTTATTGTCCCGGTAATCAGATTCATATACTGAAGAAGTGAATATTGCTGATCTTTTTGTGAAATCATGGTCCTATCAGAAAAAAAATCAGATAAATTCAAGGAGGCATGAATCTTCAGTTCAGCCTCCAAACTTGTGCTTAGGCAACTGCATTGCACACAGAGGCAGAGAAATAAAATGGTACTACATGCTTGCTGAGATTTAAACACAGGAGTGTCTACCTAGTTTTCATTCTTACATTATGTTCATGGGTTTTTACAATACGAAGAAAAGATTTTTGTGATGTAGTTTCAAAAAAAAAAAAAAAAAATTAAGTGCCTTTTAAATGCAGCTCACATAAAGAAAAAATGGAATTCAATCATTTCTGAGTAACTATTAGTATGTTGCTCACATTTCAGACTGTTTACTTTGTTCTGGGCATATTGGACTGTGTTCTTTTGATATGTTTAATTTTTGCATTTGAAGCTTTCTGAACTCACGGTAAGGTATTTGTAGAAAGTTAATGAGCCTGTGAAAATTCACTAACATCTGTTTTCTAGTGTAAAATAATTGAAATTTTCTTCTACTCTATGGTTAAAAAAACTAGATTATTAGTGAAATTTTTTGGAATATAAAATAATCCAGAGACTTGAGGCAGTTTTGAGCAACTGTCTTTAGGACATTGATTGGATGATTTTACTAAATTGAATAATATTTTAAAGAGCCAATAGTTACCTTGAAATATAAAATAAAGACAGACAATATTCTTCCATCTCTTTCCGTAAAGCACACCGCCAATCTTAGAGAAAATGAGTCAAAGGAAGCTGCTGTTATTACAGTTTAAATGTTGACTTTACACAAATTAGGTCATAATCTTGTTATCAGACTAGTATGGAAGGAGGTGGAGAGCTAGAAGAGCAGAGATTAGCAGCATTTTCAATAACAAAACCCAACACTATTTATTACTGCAATTTGAACACATTTGGTCTGAAATCATCCCATTTAACCTCAGACACCAAGGTGAAAAACACAACATATCTGCACTCCCTCTGTAACATAAGGAAAGAAAATCGGGAAACTTCAGAGGAAGAAAATTCAAATTCTAGGTGTGTTAAAATTCTGTTTTTTTTGTCCCTACCCTGAGAACTCTCTTGAAGCATCAGCATAAGTGTGAGGTAACACAGGAGTTCTGACTCTAGTCTTGAGATGACATAAATACCCTCTTAACAACCCAGTTGTGTACCAGTGAAATTTATGTGATAGCTGCCAAAAACCAATAGCATAAAAATAGAAAGTCACTGGATGCTGTAGCCTTTTCCCATTATTTGCAATTGAGTCCAAATGTTTTTCCCATGGCAGAAAATTTTTCTAGGAAAGAACAGACATTGAACCCAGCCCTCTAGAGAGATGCAATAACAGGAGCAAAATTTAGTATGCTTGTATTTTTTTTAGCAATACACTTCCTGTTTTCTCCTAGCTGGTTGCCCCTGGTAATTTTTATTCATTTATTGATTGATTGATTAATAGCAAATATCTATGTATGTGGAAGATTCCCCTTAACATTTCCAATAATCTTTCTCAAGGACATTTCTGTGACACGGGTTTATCTGTGCTTAAATACCTTCTATAAGACATTCTAACACTCTCTAAGAATCCTGTTTTGCAGTGCTTAAAATGTGAATATTAATTATACAGATTTCTATCAATGATAACAAAACACACAGGTGAAATACATAGAGAAATATTTAGAAAATCCTTAACGCTGTGGCAATAAACACACTGACCCCTGAAAATTATTTTTGAGGACTGTTCTGCAAAAAAAACAACTGTTCTTGTGTAACTGTAGCACGAAAGTTTACAGTTAAAAATGGCTGGAAAATGCTCCTGACGATATACATATGACTGTATGGGTCAACACTAGAAATAAAAATGCCTATCAACTTTTCATGATGATGATCATTTAATGGTAGCAGTAGGAGAGACATACACGCTTGTAAACGTCTCCACGGAGTCCCTCTTAAAGGGAGCCTCAGTGCCACAAATCTACAGTCATTCCCTTGCTGGGCAGAAGCAGAAGAATATACAAAGCCATATAGGCACCCTCAGTAAACTACACCATTTGGCAAGCAGTTGCAGAAATGATCCACCCAGAGAGCATAAACATGAGCATAGCGTAACCTCTCTTCAGCGTGTAGCACTGTGGTGAAAAGTCTGCATAGTTACTAAGAATCCTTTCAGAAATCCATCACCTGTTTGGCACACTCTCTGACTGATAGCTGTATATACTGCATGGTTCAGGAACTTAAAAACTAAACATCTGGAATTTCTTGACAGGTAATTTTTTTCTTCTCTAGCAAAACACTTGGGAATCCTTCAGTACATGAATAACTTTAAGTGGGAAACCAGATAAATAGCAAGCTGTGTATTGAAAATATTTCCTCAAGAAGAGCAAAAGGGTAATGACAATCTTCCTGACTTCACCTCCTATTACCATCCAGCTTATAGATTAAACCCTTGAGGCACTCAGTGGATGCAGTAAGGTGGAACCTGCTCTAGCCTTTCTGCTGTCACTCAGCAAACCTGGCATTGGGCATCAGCTGCCTTCTGAACTATTTCCCCCCAGACACAACTCAGTAGATCAGCAGCTTATGAAATCTGGGTAGAAAAGCTCCAAACTAGGCCATCCCTGGGTAGGTGTCTGAAAGCGCCACTAACATGGCTGTGGTGTTTGAGATAATATTTCAGGGACACCACTGGCTCAGTAAGCTTTACCAAGGTTCTGGTTGTTTTGCAGGCATATATTCATGTTCCCATTGTGAATAATATTAGGCTTGACTTAGTTTTAATTGGAAAGAGAGCCTTTAAATATACACTTACATATGATTAGAAAGAAAAGGAGAGAGAGAAATCACAAACTCCATATTGAAACAAAAACAAAATTTGATGAAAGGAGATGACAGTATAAGACATACTACATCTTTATTGTGCTTACTTGCACATCTGTTGATGAACAGCTTCCTTTGTGGGCCTCCAGTGGAAACACACAAATGTATAATCTAGACTATGCTGCCATTTCTAACTTTTGTTTTGAGGACTGTTCACTAGTATTTGAAAACCAAGTTCCATTTTTCAGTTCTTTTCTCTGGAAAAAGCCAGAAGATAATAATCAAAGATTAATATATTTTATTTTTAGTTTTTTTTCATAACTAAACTGAACAAGAAAATTATTTATTCTTTTATTTTTTTATAGGATGAGTACTAATAAGATCCTATATGAAGCTCTAAAGTACATGAAAGAGAAATTAACTGTTTCAAGAATGAAGCTACATTGGCTCTTGATGCAACCTGAAAAAATATTGTCTTCTCTCTTTGTGAAGGAAAACAATATTAAATTACTGATTTTTATGCAGCACTCGGCAGAGATCACTGATGATCCTGATCCATGCTCATTCCTAAAATCAAATAATTAACTCCTGAAAAGCTAAAGTAACATTCAATTGTGGTATTGACATATTGTACTTGCTTCAAAGAAGAAATTTGTTTGTTTTCTGTTGGTTTCTCTTGTTGTTTGGTTTCTTGGTTATTTTTTTTTTTTCCTCCCCCCCTTTCAAATCAAATTGCTAGTGACTTCAAAAAGGCATAAAAAATTTCAGTACTTCTGTGAGTATGGAAATTAAGCTAGTTGTAACTCATTTACCCTATCAATATTACTACCTAAAAATTAAGTAGAGAATATAATAAAATATTCACTAATTTAGGAACATGACTGCTACTGACTTTTGCACGGAGGACTTGTGTTCCTGACTTATTTTTCTGCTGTTAAAAGTCTTCTGCCCCTTCCTTCTTTTTACAACCTTCTGTGCTTAACACTAGAACAACATATTTTAAATTCCAGTTGAGCTGACAAAGCAGTTTGCAGAAGAAACTGCAACACGTCTATCTTAACGCTGATACTAATAGTGTTCTGTACTTAAAGCAAATGATTGCGCACTAATTTCTTAGTGAAATAAAAAGCAATGAAAACAAAATTGTCCCAAAGCTGCTTGGTACCTTAAAACAGTGTATAATACCCTTAAATGTTATAAATTATGTCTTTATTTACTTTGGAAAGAAATATATCTTCATCTGCAAAGATGCTCAAGCCAACTCTGTAATAGCTACTTACCCATCCTTTCACTCCTACACGCAGCATTTGAAACACAAGAAACCAAAATTTTTTTCCTCTTCTATGGAATAGAAAGTAGCTTTTTGTTAACTCAGATACCTGCGAGGGTGATTTGTCAAACTCACTCTTGTTCATACAATATTATAAAAACAGATAGCATGCTGAACTGATTGCCATAATTCTTCAAAGTTTACTTTCCTGAATATAGCAGATGCATATCATGAGCTGTTTAAATATTAAAAAAAACATTTCTGGTGAATATGTTATTGCATTTCTTTACCTGTATTTCCTGCTTAATGTCAAATTACGCATTTTCATAGAAAGTTATGCTGATAAAACTACTTTAAAGATCTAATTGTTTTTTAAAATTATTTATCAACAGATATCATTAGCAAAGTATTTTAATCACTATAGCTTATGTAGACTAAATGTAAGCATTTATTAATACAAGCTAAGCGCTCATTATAAATTTGCACAGAAAATGATAAAATATTATGTATGAAATGAATCATTAGCATGGACCATTAAGTCCTCTATTTTCATTTAATTGAATTTGTCAGTAGTACCCTCTTTAACTGAAAACCAGTCATAACCACAAAATTAAATAATAATTAAAGAAACAACTATTCAAAGAGTTGCTTGCTAGCTGAGGTGCCATTTAACCAAAACAGCAATTTAATGTAAATTGCAGTCCATGTAGACATAGTTCTGAAAATTATATATCCTGTGGTTCATATATGTTTGAATTAGTAAAACATTTCCAGCATCGCACTCTAGATGTTCTTATAGTGCTTCTGTAAACATGAAGAAAGATTGAATAAGTGGGTGTAAAAAAGGTACAAATAGACTTATGACAATTAAAGCTAATTAAGACTTTATAGAAATAATCTACTGGCTGTTTAGTAACTTTTTAGCAGCTTAGCAAATGCACTAGTTTACAGTATATATATTGTGTCACTACACAGTCATTCAATAAATATGTGTCGGATGTGGAACCAAAAATAATGCTTTGTCCATATGCCTTTTTTCTTACTTTACGGAACTACTGAAAAAGAAGTGGAATTTGTAATTTACAGAGACTGCCTGTTTCGCAAAATGAAAGGAGGGAAGGGAAGGGAAGGGAAGGGAAGGGAAGGGAAGGGAAGGGAAG
>NW_024962262.1:45671285-45805150 GCF_019238085.1 Lagopus leucura | reverse complement strand
AAGGGAAGGGAAGGGAAGGGAAGGGAAGGGAAGGGAAGGGAAGGGAAAATATTGTATTCTGTCTACATTATTTCTGAGACAAGTGTTGATCTGGGTTTGTCAGAATAAGCAGCAACGCAGATGTGAGAAGGTTCAAGAACCTCCAATGCATATGTTGAAATTTGTCCATAGAGCTTTAGGTTCAGGACTGGGACTATCCTTTCTTATTAAAGGTGATTCTCTCACATCAGTTATACTTGGGACAGCAGGTGTTCTATTTATTCTTTTTTTGCACAACCAGCAGGGGGAGGCAAGATTTAAGGAAATAAACTTGGAAAACTTTATGGAAGCAATAAGTTCTAAGAAAGGAGTGGTGGTGGAAAACTTTGACCAAAGAAAGAGAGGTGAGTAACACAAGACATGAGGGTTAAGGTGGTATTTTGGCTCTAGTTTCATGTAAATCAGACCATAACACGCATCTGACAAAGGTGTGCATTTGAAAGAGCTTGTATCCATTTGTCCATTTTCCTAATGCAAACCTCTTTACTAACCACAGATACATAACTGTAGTAGGAATGGTTTTATTTCCACTTTCTAGTAAAGTAAGATAATATAAAAGAATGGTGCTGTAAGGAAACGATGTTACAATTTTCAACAAGAATGTCTCTTGTTTAAATATTTCACATAATTGACTACTTTTGTGTAGGAACCAATGAAAGAGATGCACAGCAGGCCTGAATGCCTTAAAATTATATTCAGAAATACATATCTCAATGTGCTTTCCAATTCTTACTTAGACAGCTTTCATTCTTCTTCAGAACAATTTACAAAATAATTTGTGTAACTATTCTGGTTAAATGTTGAATCTGCTAAGAGCATTTCAAGAAGATATTTTCAGACAGAAGAGGAAATATCTTTATGTATATTCATGTTTACTCCATGCTTGTTATCATTTAGGGATACAAGCTCCAGGGTGAAAACCAGTAGCCAATATGTGTGCTTGTCCTCACACAGGATATATTTTCAGCCCTGTTGTAAATGATGGGGCTGTTCTGTTATGTAACTGTTCCACACTGGTCAGGGCAAAAGGCAGAAATAAACCTTGAGATCTTCCCTGTGAAGAACAAAACTGTCTCCCAAGTAATACCCCCATGGTTTTCATCACAACGGCTTACATAAATCTGTGCGAAGTACAAAGTTCACCATGTGGACTACAAGTTAATATTGTATTGGTTAGTTATGTGAATCAACAACAGTTCTCCTCAGACCATTGTTCCTCGTTCAACCTTCCCTTAAAACCCAAGGGTTATCTTCTTCACATATGATCTAGACCTGTTTGCCTCTATAAGCTGAAGGCTTCTCTTTTCTAATATGAATATAATGTATATGAATATTTGTTTAAAACATATAAATGGCATACATACTTATTTTATGTGTATAAATTGCTGAAAGCACATAGGTTTGAGAAGGAGACATATGTTACTGTTTTCAACTGAAGACCAACACTGCAAGAAGGCAGCATTCTGTTACCCAAAGTTCCTGAGGTATAGAGTGTCATCTGTATACCAGAATCTACACTACACAACAGCATAATATGCTTTGCTGTGGTTGGACTACCATTATTACACCTTTTTACTGTCTAGTGATACCCAGTCCCATGCAGAAGCATGCAGATATAACAGTTACACGTAATTACAACTTTGACGAGTTATTTGAATAAATTTATTTCAGAGCATAGGAAAAGTTCCAGCCTCATGGCTTTGATACTGACAGACCTGGTGCAAAGTGGGTGTTTGGATACAATGCCAAGCATAATTGGTGCCAGTAGTGGAGATTACATGTGTTCACTATATGGAAGCTTATAGAGTTATACAATTCTTGGGAACAAAGCTGTGTATGGTGGTGCACATGAAGTCATAGTGTAGCTTTCATGTAAAGGCTGCATTATTAATGTGGTGCCTGCAATCAATCTGATTTTTGGAAATAAGTAATACAGCCCTATTGCTTTCACTCTGCATTTCTGTCAAGTTCTTTGCTCAAATCAGAGGGTAGATACTGGCACCAACTTCCAGAGTCAGCTGTTCTTCTCCACTGAGTTTCAAATATAGCATATAGAAATTTTTGTTTTACTTCCTCCAGTAAGACCATCTGTTCCCATAGCTTCCCCTCAAAACACCTGGCATTATCTTTTTTAGAATCTGCGGACTTCTATGATTTTTTTAAATCCTATTTAGGGGAAAATAAAGGCTTGAAAATATACTTTCAAGTAAAGTGATATGCATATCTCATTCTTTGCGTTTCCCCTTTCTCGTGCAGGAAAGTAGCAGGCCACTGTGGTTGAAGCCAAAAGGCATTTTCACCTATTCCTCTTTCAGAATCAGATGCCTAATGGTGATACTTTACAAAGAAAAGTATACTTGTAAAGAAAAAGTGTGTTAGAACTGAGTGACAACAATTCGTCAAAGCTCAACCTCAGGATTATTTTATTGAAGTGGAGTTCTTAGAGGAAATAGTTGGTTCCATTCCCTTTCTCCACTGCAAACAATAACAATCTTGGCACATCACAACAAAGTCTTCCAAAAAAGCTCCTCATCTTAACACTAATAACTTATATTACTACTTAAGTAACTAAGGCCTGGATTTAAAACCACAAATTGACAACCTGGAAATATCTTTGTGATCTTTCTGTTACATGTCAAAGATATAAAGGTTTGATGGATTTAAGATGGGATTTGTGGTTTGGACAACTCTAAAATTTTTTGGCCTGTCTTACGCAGAATGTCAGTCTAGGCTCTGGTGATCACTTCTGGCCTTAAAATAGAATAATGCAAAACATATTCAGTTTCAGCAGTTTCTAGAAGGTCTGGTAAGATTTTGTGGATTACCATTTGGAAAGTTAGATCAAATTCATGATTCAAGTAGTCTCAGTTCCTTTTTAGCAGACTTTTTTCTAAATGTGAATAAGAAAGTATGAGTAATGTTTTCCTGAGCATGAAATGGATGTGTATTTGAGACACCTGAACTGCACCTGCTCCTGTATAGGCTGTAAATTTTGAAGAGGATAAACTTCTCGGTTGACAAGCTGAAAAGTTTTGGATCCAGTGACTGTCCTATCATAGGCATCTTGAAAGTGAATCTGCCTGAAGTACAGACTTATTTCAGAGACGACATTTGGGATGGTGATAAATGTCTTGCTCATCCAATTGTGTAACTTATGCTCAGCTCCACAGTCAGCCCCTAAGAAATTGTTACAAGAGTGTGCTGCAGCACTTCTAAGAGGAGGGAATAATGCTCCAGAGCCAAACCCCATCAAGTCGATGTCTTTAATATATCATTTTAAAGATAAAGCACTGATGTAATTTATAAACTGTCTGTCACCAGCGGCTGAACATCATCTTCTCTCCAAGCAAGCTGAGTTACACTTGAGAAAGTATGTCCTGGCTAAGTACTGAACATCATTCAACTTGCTGAATTTGTTTTTGAAAATGATATGTGCACAGATGTGGTGTTCAAAGGCCAATCAGCTGTGTCTGACACCATATACTGCCAGATGTTTTTATACAAAATACAGCACATGAAGGAAAATCAAGGCATAATATGACTGATACAATTTCTCTCCAAAAAAGAACAAAAATCTTCTTAATCAGCAATGATTGTTATGTTGAACTCTACAAGAAGCAGAGCCAACGGAGGAGACTACAAAATGACCTACCACAGGAGAATGTGCTTGAGTCCATATTATTCAGCATCTACATGACAAACTAAAAATCCATTCTCATAAAAGAAGTTTTATTCCTGGAAGTACTGATTGTATCTATACCCAGATTAAGGGCTTCACATGAATTCACGTCAGCGTTGTTTTACCCCTCAGATTCTCAGATTACTTTACCAAAACCCAGTTAAACACTAATCTGACTAAACAGCAAGTAACCTTCTTTCATTTCTGAAATCACAACTCCAGTAAATTTGGTGTAATTTGGAATGGGGTATAACTGGTCCTCTGTTGGAACCCTGTTTATTTTGAGCACATATTGAGAAGAAATAAAATATAAGATCCATGCCCAGAAGAATATGTTGAAGAAGCTCATAAATTCTAAATGGAGGCTAATCCAAAAACATTTTGGATGACTGCATTTATCCCCTCTAGAAACTTAAAACAAGGAAAAAAGAAAAGCAAAAATTAAAGAAAAACACACTGACGCACACATACACACACATACACACACACACACACACACACACAAATAATAAGAAGAAAGTCCCATTCATATAGAAAAATAGATAGCATTATTAGAAAGATTTTGCTGGATTACTTAATGTATTAGACCTGTAAAACTAACTGCCTGGACTTTCTGGGATCACTCCACTGAAAACCACAAGCACTGTTGTAAATAAAGTGGAATCCATCTGACAGATTGAAGGTTGAGGTACTGACTGTTGGGACATGCTGCAGCTGTTGGCCAGCTGCTGTAAGATTTCCAACAATGGAACCATTTAATAAATCATCAGATTCTGCATCTCATTCAGCTTGTTCATCAAAGAAGGAAAAAAGTGTACCTACTTGAGATGTGAAGACTGGGCAGTCCGGGATGTTTGAGTTATGTTCCAAAAAACATAGGTACACAGGTGACAAAAAAAGTTTATCTGAAAATGTTCATGTTCTAATACTTTGACACACAACATGAAAAATAACAGACCAAAAGTTATCCAATATGCCGAGTGCTAATTCTTTGGTGGAGTAAGTCATAACATAAAACTGATTTTAGAAAAGCACACAATCACCCTAAAAAGACATGAGAAAACCCAAGGGGTCCTTGGTTTAACTTGAAATGTTTTATTCCCATATTCATTCATGCGGTAGGATTTCAGCCAGCCTCCACGCTCCACATTCTAAATAAGAAGTATGGAACTATTTTCCAGGGAGGATCATAAGTGATGAACATGGACAAGAAAGACTCTGCCACGTATTAGATCAGCTCTTTCAACAGTAAAATATCAACATTTATTTATTTATTTATTTAATCTTGGGATATACCTCAACTGAAGTTATTATACCATGTAATTCTTTTGCTTTACAGATCAGATTCTTGATGTCTCTTGGAAAGATAATTTTCAGTTTGATTTGCCTTTTAAAAATGGTCTTGTTTCTCACTGAGTTCAGATTATTTAAACCCATTTACATTTTACTGTATGGGTCTGCTAATCTGTATATAGTACTGATATTTCTGTTCTGTCTCTGCGAGTCATGACACTGCAAAAATTTATTATTTCTTTTTCCAAATTCATGTTGACTTTTCCTCTCTCTTTGAGGCAAATTAATAACTTTTTAAATGATATTATATGATAATGACAATGTTTAGGAGAGAGAACGAAAGGCAGCTATTGGAGAAAAATGCAGTAGATTGACCTGGGTGAAAGAAAATAAATAAGTTACACATACACACAAAATACTTTTCTATTTTGATCAGTACACTATAATATGTTGCTATATACTTAATCTTGAAATAAACAACAAACATTTTTTTCATTTCTTCCATTCATATTTGAATTTCCTGGTCTGAAGGTTGCCAGCAGGATGAGAATTAGAGAGGGTAGCTACAGAAAGTACTTTCAATGCAAAGTGTTATGATTATTGGAACAGTTTGCAAAAGCATTTATTAAGAGGCACACAAAATATTAAAAGCCCAATGCAACGGACTGTACCCCCTAAGAGCTTCCCAAAGGGCAGAAAAATAAACATCAACATTTTTGAATGAACAAAGAGGGAAGAAAACTCTGTGGTAAAGGGTGTGAAATGATAACACCATTTAGTAAAGAAAATATCAAATATAAGTTTCTTAAACAATCGGGAAGAGTTCATCCACAACTGGAAAAGAAATGTGTGTGAGAAAATTCAGACGAAGTTAGAGTCAGAGAGGCTATCAGAATGGAAACTGAAGTAATCAAAGATGACAATTTGGCAGCATATTACAGAAAAGAAGGAAGTTGAAATCACTTGCAAATTTATCTGCTGTTATTTCTTTTTTTTTTTTTTTCAGGACAAAAGCCTTTTTCTCCAGCCCGATATAGAGAACAAAAGACATTTGACAACTTGCCCTCTACAAAACATATTTCAGCTGATTTTACAGACCACAATAAAGCAGATCTTGTACTTGAAAAATGTTTTGGTTTTTTTGGTGGATTGACAGTGGCAAACAGCCAAACTCCCACCCAACCGCTCACTCAGTCCCCAAACCTCACTAAGACAGAGAGAAATAAAACTGAGAATAAAAAATCTTTAGATTGAGATAAAGACAGGGAGACTGCTTACTAATTATCATTGTGAGCAAAACAGATTTAGCTTGAGGAAAATTTATTGCCAGTACATATGTATTTGGGTAGTGAAAAACAAACAAAAGACATCAAAGCAACACCTTTATTCTCCTTATATTCAACTTCTATTATCCACTTCTAACTTCTAGAGTAGGAGAAGGGAAATAAGGCTCATAATATCCAGTCTCCACCACTCCTTCCTCACTGCACTTTTCCTCTGTGCAGTATGGGTGCTCCATAGACCAGAATCCTTCAGGAAACATCCCCCTGTTCCACCATAAAGCACCTCCTCCACCTCTTCATCTGACACTGGTGCTCTCTCTACTATTTCTGATTCATACTTTCATTTTCGTCTCCCTCTGTCCATCATTTTTATTCTTTCTTGAATACATATTCCAGCTACCAGCATTGCTGGCAAGCCCCACTGTGCCCTGTAATGGGTCTGTTAGAGCTGACTGTTATCAGCTGTTTCTGACAAAGAGCAAATCCCAGCCCCTTCTTAAAGAAACTGTATCACAGCCTCCCTTTTCTATTGCCACCTGCAATCAATATGGTTTACATTGTGGAGTAATTCTACAGCTTCTACTGCAAGTACAGAAATCTGAAGGACTTAAGCAGAATTTGGTAAGCGAGTATCCATGATGTGAAGGAGCATCTTGCATATGGTAGTGCTAATTCTTTTAAGTGGCTGACTTGGGATTACCTCAGATATTAAAAAAAAAAAAAAAAAAGCAAAAAAAAAAAAAAAAAAACACAAAAAAACAATGTTTTCAATGCTTGTGAGCCTCTAGGCTGATGAAGGATGACTTAAACTTTGCTTACCCCTGAATTGGTCTAACCAGTTGAATTTATTAAGATTTTGTATTAATAGTGAGCAACCACAATCTTTCACAAAGATAATCTGCAGAGCATCAAAAGAATAAATTAAAACTAGAAGCCCTCAAACTCTGCTTTTGCTAAACCATTACAAACTACAAAGCTAAATAGAATCCAACCTGACTTTTCCTCTGCAAGTTAATGAGTCAGAGGGGGAAATCCACACCAGGAAGAGAGAGCAGAAGGGAAGGGAAAAGACTTAAGTATCATCTTTGCTCACATAGATATCCTTGGGTGATGCTGGTTGTATGAACGGTGGCTGACATGGCCCAGCAACAAATTTGTACTTCCTTGAAATGGAGGGAGTAGGCAGGGAATCCTGACATGGTGATCTTTCTGTAATTCATACTGCCCTCAAATTCTCATCTGAGCTGCGCAAGATGCAGATTTTCCAAATCAGTTCCTTCTAACTTATTCAGGACTGTAGTTACAGTCCTGAGACTTTGTTATAAAAGCAAGAAGTTACTTGACTAGCATTTACAATAAACATTAGTAACAAAAACTTAAAAACAGGAACAAAGTCATTTTGCAAAATTAAATAGATCACAGAATCACAGAATCACAGAATTGTAGGGGTTGGAAGGGACCTCCAGAGATCATCGAGTCCAACCCCCCTGCCAAAGCAGGTTCCCTACAGTAGGTTGCACAGGTAGGCATCCAGGCAGGTCTTGAACATCCCCAGAGAAGGAGACTCCACCACCTCCCTGGGCAGCCTGTTCCAGTGCTCCGTCACCTCACTGTAAAGAAGTTCTTGCGCATGTTTGTGCGGAACTTCCTATGCTGCAGTTTCCAGCCGTTTCCCCTTGTCCTGTCTCCACTCACCACTGAAAACAGTCTGGCCTCGCCATTCTGCCCCCACACCTTAGATATTTATAGACCTGGATCAGGTCCCCTCTCAGTCTCCTTTTCTCAAGGCTGAACAGACCCAGTTCACTCAGCCTTTCCTTATAGGGGAGATGCTCCAGGCCCTTCACCATCTTCGTGGCCCTCCGCTGGACTCTTTCCAAGAGATCCCTGTCTTTTTTGTACTGGGGAGCCCAGAACTGGACGCAGTACTCCAGATGAGGTCTTACCAGGGCAGAGTAGAGGGGGAGGATCACCTCCTTTGACCTGCTGGCCACGCTCATTTTAATGCACCCCAGTAAGCCATTGGCCTTTTTGGCCACAAGGGCACACTGCTGGCTCATGGCCAACCTGTCATCCACCAGGACACCCAGGTCCCTTTCCGCAGAGCTCCCCTCCAGCAGGTCATCCCCCAACCTGTACTGGTGCATGGAATTATTCCTCCCCAAATGCAAGACTCTACACTTGCTTTTGTTAAACCTCATCCGGTTTTTTACTGCCCAGCTCTCCAGCCTATCCAGGTCTTGCTGAATGGCAACACAGCCTTCAGGTGTGTCAGCCAATCCTCCCAACTTCGTATCATCAGCAAACTTGCTGAGGGTGGCCATTATCCCCTCATCAAGGTCATTGATGAAGATGTTGAACAAGACCGGACCCAGCACAGACCCCTGAGGAACACCGCTAGTTACAGGCCTCCAACCGGACTCTGCACCACCAACAACGACCCTCTGTGCTCTGCCAGTCAGCCAGTTCTCAACCCACCTCACTGTCCACTCATCCATCCCACACTTCCTCAGCTTTGTTATAAGGATGTCGTGGGAGACAGTATCAAATGCCTTGCTGAAATCAAGGTAGACTACATCCACTGCTCTCCCCCTATCCACCCAGCCAGAGATAACATCATAGAAGGCTACCAGGTTGGTCAAGCACGACCTCCCCCTTGTGAACCCGTGCTGACTACTCCTGATAACCTCCTCTTCTTCCAGATGTCTGGAGATGACATCCAGTACAAGCTGTTCCATCACCTTTCCAGGGACAGAGGTGAGGCTGACTGGCCTATAATTGCCTGGGTCTTCCTTCTTGCCGTTTTTGAAGACCGGGGTGACGTTGGCTATCTTCCAGTCTTCAGGCACCTCCCCCGTCTTCCAAGACTTCTCAAAGATGACAGAAAGCGGTTCAGCAATCACCTCTGCCAGCTCCCTCAGCACCCGTGGATGAATTCCATCGGGTCCCATGGATTTGTGAACATTGGTGTTGCCTAGGTGCTCCCGGACCACCTCTTCCCTGACAGAAGGGAGGTCTTCCATTCCCCAGATCCTCTCACTAACCTCCAGGGTCTCAGATTCCCGAGGGGGAGCTTTTTCACTGAAAACAGAAGCAAAGAAGGCATTCAGTATCTCCGCCTTCTCAGCAACCCCCGTTACCAGAACACCCCCGTCACTTAGCAGGGGAGCCACATTCTCCGTAGTCTTCCTTTTACTGTTAATGTACTTGGAAAAACCTTTTTTATTATCCTTTATCCCCTTTGCCAGATTTAATTCCAGGCGGGCTTTAGCCTTCCTTTTCGCATCCCTGCAGACCCTAACAACATTCCTGTATTCTTCCCAAGTAGTCAGACCCTTTTTCCACATTTCATGGGCCTTCTTCTTTCCTTTGAGTTTGTGCACGAGCTCCTTGCTCATCCACACAGGTTTCCTGCCACCCTTTCCCGATTTCTTCCTCACAGGGACACACCGATCCTGAGCTTGGAAGAAGAGCTGCTTAAATGCTGACCAGCTCTCACAGGCCCCCTTGCCTTCCAACACCCTAGCCCATGAGACAGCTCCAAGTAGGCCCCGAAAGAGATCGAAGTTGGCTCTCCTAAAGTCCAGGATAGCAATCCTACTTTTTGCTTTACTTCTTCCACTCAGGATCTTGAACTCCACCGTCTCGTGGTCACTACAACCCAAGCTGCCCCCGACCTTTACTTCCCTGACAAGCCCTTCTCTATTAGTGAGAATAAGGTCCAGCAGTACCCCTCTCCTCTTCGATTCCTCAACCACCTGCATCAGGAAGTTGTCTTCAACACATTGCAGGAACTGTCTGGACCGCGCATGCCTGGCCACATTGCTTTTCCAGCAAATATCTGGATAATTGAAGTCCCCCATAAGCACTAGCACCTGGGATCGTGACGCTGCTTCCAACTGTTTGTGGAAGGCCTCATCAACCTCCTCCTCCTGATCAGGGGGCCTGTAGCACACACCCACAACGGTGTCAGCCATACCAGCCCGCCCCTTGATTCTTACCCACAAGCTCTCCACTGCTACACCACTCTCCCCCAGGTGGAGTTCAATACATTCAAGCTGCTCTCTTACATAAAGAGCAACTCCACCACCCCGCCTTGCCGGCCGATCTTTCCTAAAAAGCACATAGCCCTCCATGGCAACATTCCAGTCATGCGAGCTGTCCCACCACGTCTCTGTGATCGCAATGAGATCATAGCCATGTGACCGCACGCGGATCTCCAACTCTTCCTGTTTATTTCCCATACTGTGCGCATTAGTGTATAGACACTTCAGGGAGGCAGCATTCCCCTGCCACACTCCATCCCTTCGAACTCCACCCTCGTCACCCATCAAGTTCACTTTTGAACCTTGAACTACCTGAACCTCAGCAGTCCTCATTTTGTCCCCTTCCCCCTTCTTACCTAGTTTAAAGATCTTTCAATGAGGCCTGCCAGCTCCTGGGCTAGGATCCTTTTACCCCTTGTAGACAGTTGAGCTCCATCTGCAGCCGTCATGCCAGGAGCTGAGTAAATTGCCCCATGGTCAAAAAAAACAAAGTTCTTCTGCCTGCACCATCCTCTAAGCCATTTATTGATGAGGAGGGCTTTTTTGATCCTCTCAGAGTCCTTCCCCGCCACTGAAGGGATAGAAGAGAAGACCACTTGCATTCCCGCACCATCCAGTACCCTCCCCAGACCCTTGAAGTCATTTTTGATTGCCCTTAGGCTTCTCTTGGCAGTATCATCACTGCCAACCTGAACTACCAATAAGGGGTAGTAGTCAGACGGGCGAATAAGCCCAGGCAGCTTTCTAGAGATGATCCTATTTGTTTTAAAATAGAAAAATAATTCCACGCAAATTCAGTGCAGGAAGGTAGTATGGAGTTAGTAGTAAGTCAATTCCTAGATTTCAATGGAATTTCATGATTATCACTATCCTGAAGTAGGAACAAAGGTGGACTGTTGAATCGAGAAATAATTTTGCGACTCATTTGTAAGTAGCTGTTTCATTGTGTCAAACACTGCAACACTGGACTAGGAGAGAGTGCTCCCCTGAGGAACAGGGATGTTGAGATCTTCCTTACACAGTGAAAGAAGTAGCTGTGGAAGTAAGTAATCCAGAATAATTACAGAACAGTACATTACTTGCTATTTTGAGCAAACATATATTCCTAGTACGCTAAAACAAAACAAATAAGACTTTGGGTTCAGCTACAGGTAATTCATGTATTTAGGTAAGTAAAACCCAAACTCCTAATATAATTCCTGAATGTGCACTCATTGGAGCCTTTACTTAAAAAGTTCATAATACATGACAAGATATGTCATGCATTCACTTTGTAAATGTCAAGTTCTTGATGGAAAACAGGTCTTTCATTATTTATACCACTTACCCTACATATTGAGCAGCATACAGGACTAGATTTGTCCTGCCTAGATGCAACTTTATGACAGAAACGTCTAAATTAAGAGTACTGTTAGTATAAGGCTTTTCCAAAAGAAGTGAAGGGGGTAAAAGGCTGAAAACAATAATACAGGCTGCCTGAGAGATGAGTCATCTCTTTTTTCTATTTTCTGTTTTCTACAAGAGTTAAGAGTGTATTTCTAACTTGATCTCATGAATAGATGGATGAATATGGAACGGTTTGCGTAGCTGTTCTTGTTATTTTGATTTTGTTGCTATTGGATAAGAAAGGATGCTCTGCTTGAGCTCATGAGGACACTTCTCACTGGGACTTTCTAGGACTTCAGAATTAGGACCATATCTTCTTTTTTCAAAAGTTTTTGAGGAATGGATATCCCAAAGGTGTCTTTCAATGATTTCCCCTGATATCTGAAAAGAGATGAATAACGTTCTGGATAATGGACGTTATTTGCAGTGAATGCAAACTTACTTGGCTGAGTTCCTCTATGTATTTTAGAAGTCAGCACAA
This sequence comes from Lagopus leucura, assembly GCF_019238085.1. Taxonomy (NCBI): domain Eukaryota; kingdom Metazoa; phylum Chordata; class Aves; order Galliformes; family Phasianidae; genus Lagopus; species Lagopus leucura. Next base: position 45,792,943 of record NW_024962262.1, on the reverse strand, counting down.
ATAGGGAAAAGCAGTTACTGAATAGCCTGACAAGCAGAAGTAGATAGAAGGCAATGTAGAGCGCGGTGGTGTTTGCTAGTGGCACAGTTATTAAGTGTAATACTCTACTCTGAGTGAAATGTTCTTGCATAGAAAAAATGTAGTGATTCATACGTGGCTATGAATGAGTTTCTAATAATGCTAACAAATTCTCCAGAGTTTGCAAAGGAATTCTGGCATTGTTCATTAATAAAAACCAATGCATTCCCAGTACTCCCTGCCTGGTACAAAGCAAAACTGATTCTATCATTATTAGTAGAGTCCATAATGGAATTATTTACTTGAGGTGGGTAGTAGAAATCATAACACAATAAAGAAAAGGAAAATATAGATGAACACTGAGCTAGGAGACTAATTTTAACAAAATAATGAATTGCATTCCTCACAGGAGAAAAAAAAATAATAATAATAACAGTGGAAACGTGTTAATCAGAGCAGGCCAAAAAGTCAGGGCTTCCCTGCTTTGCATGATTTATAAATTTGGCTTCAGCATGTTTTGTGTATTTATTTTTAGACCAAACCCATTAAAGCTCTAGAAATGTGAAAGAAAATTAATGTGCAAACCTCAAATCTTTGTGATTTTCAAACAAACAAAAAAAAAAGTTCAGCGTTCGGAACTCCTCAAGGATATTGACATTTTGGTCAATCACTATTGGAAATTTTATAGAAATATATTTTTCCTAGCTGGAAAGTCTCCCAGGCTTCCAGCACCTTTGTTGTGCGGACAGTCCCATGGGTCCAGTGTACTGCAAGTATGCTCTGAAACATAGCTTCAGAGCTATGAGCTCTGCAAACTTTGGCTAACATGCTGTGAACAAAGTTGTGGTTATAGTCCAGAGTTGCAAGGACTTCAGGCTCTTTTCTGCACAGCAGGAAACCCTGCTTGAGTCTGGCCCAGAACAGATTTTATGTTTCAGAAATAACTGCAGAACAAACAAGGGGTCTTCTAGAGTGTTGGGATTATGCAAGACACACCAGGTTCCCACATGTCCCCTGCAATGACCAGGGACATCTACAGATAGTTCAGGTGCTCAGAGCTCCATTCAGTGTGGACTTGAATGTCTCCAGGCATGGGGTAACCACCACTTCTCTGGGCAGAATGTTTCAGTGCCTCACCTGACATTGTCAAGAATATTTTCTTTATATGAAGTCTAAATTTTCCCTCTTTTATTTTGAAACAGTTTCCTCTTGTACTATCACAACAGATCCTGCTAAAGAGTCTATACTCTCCTCCCTAATAGTCCCCCTTTAAATATTGAACAACTGCTCCCAGGTCTTCTCAGAACCTTCTCTTCTCCAGGCTGAATAGTCCCAGCTCTCTCAGTCTGTCCTAATAGGAGAGGTGTTCCATCCACTGGATCATTTCTGTGGCCCTCCTCTGGACACACTCTAACAGGTCCTTGTTTCTCCTGTACTGAGGACTCCACATCTGGACACAGTGCTCCAGGTGAGGTCTCATCAGCACAGAGTATAGAAGGGGCAGAATCACCTCTCTCAACCTGCTGCCCACATATATTTTGATGCAGCCCAGGATACTGTTGGCTTTCTGGACTGCATGGGCACATTGGCGGCTCATGTCCATCTTGCCATCCACCAGTAGCATCAGATCCTTTTCAGCAGGGCTGTGCTTCATCCTTACATCCTCTAGCTTGTACTGACTGCAGGGATTGCTATGACTCATGTGCAAGACCTTGTACATGGATTTATTGGACCAGAAGAGGTTCATCCGAACACAATGCTTGAGCCTGTCTAGGTCTGTCTGGATGGCATCGTGTCAATAACGCCACACAGACTTGCTGAGGATGCTCCTTGCCAACAGTATTTTATTTTGTCACTTTCACAGTAACAGCTTTTTCTTTTAATTTCACTAATGTATAATTAGGGAAAAAAAAATGTCATTCCTCATATATGTAGTTATTTACATTAAGAAATTCTTTTTTGTTATGGATAACTGCAGCTCATATAGTACGCTGGTAAGGATTTCTGCAAGGACCTTCCATGCCCATAGTAGACCTACTTTGGTTAAAAATTTGGAATGAAAATTTCCACAGATCTCTATAGAGGGGTTGTATTTTCTTTCATTGTGCTCGTATTTCCTCAGTATGACCTTCCTTTTTTTCTTTCCTACTATCATTTTAAATTTTAGTCTGCCATGATTCAAAACATATGCATTATTCAAGTGGGAAGAAAAAACAAACAAGCAAACAAACAAACAAAAAAACCCAAAAACCTGATTTTCCATTTTACTACTGCAAATTGGGTTCCACAAAGTCTGCTTAGTAACATTTTCCTTATTACTGTGACAAAATGTTTTACAACAGTCCAGGTGATAGGGATGGCTTGCTACTGGCTGCGTACTTCCACTGGGCACTTTGATTGTGTGAAGAAACTATGCATTGTCTCTGGACTTCCATGTATTTCAAAGTGGATATAATACTTTTCCACAAGTGATGCATTTATTGAATTGTATTCTGATATTCCTGAGTGCAGCAGCATCTTGAAAAATACTTCGGTTTTGTGCCGGGAAATATGAAGCTGTTAAAAGAGTGGAATTAGAAAGAGCATACATGTAAATCTACATAATCCTTTAGAGGTTTTAAATGATTTCATGCATTAACACCACACATATTGTCTAATCTCTTGGACTAGAAAAAAACCAGTAGAAAGAGCAGGTTGGCAAAGGAGCTTCAGAAGTTTTCCAGCAAAGCAAATGCTGATTTGTTTATCCTAATGGGATTTGTTTGAGGTCCAGTTGAAACTAACTTATGTCTGTAGTATAAACTAAGGCAGACTCTCACCTTTCCTTCAGTAACATTCCATGCTATTTTCTGCTGATTACAGATCAATTTTTTGCCTAAAAATTGCAATAAAATTGGAGATTCCTATAAAATGAAAATTGCTGATATTTAGACAAACATGTCAACCTGCCAAAAACCCTCAAGGCTTAATTCAGTTGTCCTGCAGAAACAAAAGGAATTTATTGGAAACTTTTCTGTGTAATGTATGGAGAAAGAATTCTGATATCTTCTAATCAGCAAAAAACTTGAAACTTATGTTAGACTTCACTTACTTGCCTATTAAGTGGCAAGATGTTAAAAGAATCGAAGAACCATAGAATTGCTTATGTTTATCTCTTGCTGCATTGGATTTTTTTTTCAAATAGAAATAAGAGATATCTTAAAAGAAAAGGATTATTGTAACCTCAACTAATAATTAGGCAATATGAACTGGTTCTGGCCAATTAGCCTGGAAGATTTTCTAAGCAAGCAGAACCTGTCTATAGCAAAGCAAAACATAAATTCTAAGATGAAACATGGTTTTGAATAGGTAAAGACCCATGCCAAATGATTTCTTACAGTAATAAAGTCTCATTCAACCCATTAGCCAAGTTATTCATATGATTTCATGCTTTCCTACCTGCTCGCAAGCAACAGGCGTGCTTGGTTACTTTGAAACTTCTGCTGTATGGAGAGGCTGCCATTCAATTATAGAGGAGCTCTGCTGTCATGCCCATTTTTCTGTAGCAGTTTTAAGCTTTTCATGTAAGAATAAAGCAAATGCTTTATATTTGTCTCCCTTTGAAGAGAAACTGTCAGAAAGGTGATGATGTCCCTGCTGTTAAAATCCAATGCAACGTCAGAGACTCTTCTTCACATGTTTGTGGTCTCAGGGGCTTACAAGCATGAGCTTGAATGAATTTGCTCAACTCTTGACTCATAAGGGTGAATCTATCCAGAAACATCAGATCACTAAAATGAATCTGCAAGGCAAAAGGTCTACCAGGTCACCACAGCAGTTCAAAGTGTGTGAGTGTGAGTCCCAGTGCACTTGCAGAGAACTCAGAAATTACATAGATATAATAATCTTGTTATTTTCACTTGCAAATTCTCAGAGATTTAAATTCATTATCGAACAGACACTCTTCTAAAGCTTTTTATTGTGAGCTTGTCCCAGGTGCCTGATTGCTGTCATCAAACATGCCATACTGAGTATTTATATAAAAATATCATAAAATAATCAAATATGATGAGCTATTCCCTTTGTTCCTTTATGTTGATACACTTTTCACAAAATATTTAATATGCTTATGAAAATGATGATGCCAGTGATAAAGCTAGTTTGCAGTTTCATAGATAATTTATGGAAGTTATAAAAAATGAACTAAATTGTCATAACAAAATGACAATGTGAACATTCATGTTTACATAGTGTCCACATACAATACAAATACTGAATATTAATATGAAATGAGAATTTATAAAATTTGCAATAAACATAATGCAGGCAAAAAAAAAAAAGAAAACAACTTCATGCAGTCTCTGCTTATATTGCCACCTACAAACAGATTTTAGTTTATGAATGGCTTTGACATTTCCCTTAATGTGTATTGTTTTACATCTTTAACCACAAATCTTGGTATATTTTAAATGTAAATTAGATCATATCTATCCCCTTTCTTCTTTCAGATAAATAGTAATGCTAATTCAAGAGAAGAGAAGAAAGTCCATAGGCAGCATTTTAAAAGTACTTGGCACATTTTCATCCCAAGGGGCGCATGAAGAAAATGTCTGGATCAGATTCTAGCATTTCTGCTACCAGAAGGTAGTGATTTTTTTGTTTGGTCATTCCATCGGATTGCAGCAAACTGACAACACACATTCATTAGTTTGCCTAAATATAGGCATCCATTGCTGTTTTGAGATACTCTGAGATATTCTCATGGGGCAGACAGATGGTATACAGGACTTGTGGGAGACCCAAACCTAGCATTGCTCCTGGTGACCTATACAGCAGCAACAGTGGCCAAGCAGGACATGGTGGGTTATCTCATATGACACTTGATAGTTATTTTTAGGCAATCAGATCCCACCTATACTGAAACCCAGTAATGTATCTCTTCTGAGATAAGCCTTTGCATAAAGTTTTCACCTCAAAGCAATGACATGGGAGATAGTGTCTGTCTGCATGCATGTTCTAGTGGATCTTCTTTGTTGTTTCTTGATATCTGGAGAAACTGAATGAATTGTGAGACCTGTGCCTGTGCACTATGCTATTATCCTGAGAGTATTAAAGTTATAATACTTGAACTGTGTTGATTTCAGTAGTCTGTTAATTACACTGCTAGCGATTGGGAATGAGGCCTGAAGTTTCCATTTTCATAGCAGCTTCAAAACCCCCTGCTTTACTTTCTTTTCCCAAACAATGTACTTAGGCATGCTGAACTGCTGAGTTGAACAGCAACCCATATCACTGGCTTGATGCCTATATGCATCATTGTAAATTTGAAGCTTTGGGTAAAAGTATGGAAACTGTCCAGTTCTAGGCAACAGTTCATGGCTCCTCCTCATAGGCTGAAAGGAAGCTAAATGTAACTTTCTTTCCTCCTTTCGGGCAGAACTGTCTTGAGTATCTCCATCTTTCTTTCTTTCTCTTCACTGACTTTATAGTGACCCCAGGCAGTTACAATTGGGAGATAAGATACCCTAAAACAGATTCTAAAGTTAAATGAGATAAAAGTAAGCATTCACAACTTGATTTGCTTATTGTAGTGATAAATTAAGATTACATAGATACATTTCTGTTGCTGTCTTGTCAGCATTAGTCAAGTTTACAGAAGTTAAGATATGGAGCAGAATTTAAGTGTTTGGATATTCTTATTTCCATCAAGAACATGAATGTCTGCACTTACAAAATAAAATTATTTCTGTTGCATATTGCAAACCATATTTTCTATGGTATAGAGTGTGCATAACACTTTTTTGTCACTTGCTTGATAAATTCAAATATTACTGTGAGTGTGGGCATCATACACATTAGTTCTTTGTTTAATGTTAAAACTTGAAATATCATTCAAAAACCACTAACCTGCAAAAACATTCTTAAGGAGCAAATGAGTGAAGGCCAAAGATCCCATTACTCAGCTCGGTAATAGCAAATGTGACACTACTGAAATCAGATACCACTTTTAGACTCCACTGCTCTGTACCCACTGTGCTTATTTCCAAGAACAAACTCTAAATAACAAACTCTGACCTGGCTTATAAGGAGAAAAGGTATTTTTTACTTTTCAGAACTTGTTTTAATGCCTGAATTGTGTCTTGCCTTTAGACCAAATGTTGTTACTTTCCACTGTGTATTATTTCTTCTATCATGCATTCTGGAAAACTGTAAATTATTTTATTTTTATAAAAATTATTTGTAATGTGCACTAACTTATTCATGTCTGTTTAAGAAAGATTCATTAAAATTAGGCTTCCTCCTAATTTACAGAGGCTTCCTAAAGCCTGAAAAACTTTCAGGCAGAAATCAGACTGTCTGCAGCAGTCTTCAGTTTATTTCTGTCTTGGAAAGTATGAACAGATCCATGATAATCAATTCACAAGATATTAGAGCCATTATTAGTTGTAATTATCATGGCACCTGGGTCCAGACATTTGAAATGATTACTAAAAGCAGCACCAGTGTGCAAGAGGTTTCATTAATCATTGATTTTATATCAGGAAGTGTTTTACAGATTTTGTGACTCTTAATAAGAAGCTAAATGTCTATTTCATTTGTAAAAACACTAAAAGTAAGAACAAAAATAAAAACTTCCTGATATCATAGAAGCTAATCAGAGTAAAGAATTAAGGTAAAGATACCATTGTCCTTCTTAGCATTTCAGGGTTCAAAATCAGAGCTGACTTGTTTGAAAAATGTTGGTGTTATATATCGAAATAGCTTTCTGCCAAATAAAATACTTGCAACAGGATTTATAGTGAGAGGTTAAGGAAGGGGCCTTGGAGTCTCCTTTTTCTTAAAGCTGTATGTATGCTTGCTACTTTTTTATTTATTTTTTTTACAGCTGTGACCCTGAGCATCTGAATATGAGCATGCATATTCTCTATTCCCTCTTCTTGCTCCTACCATGGGTGAAGGAAAGATAGCAGCAGTGGGAGTTTAGAGTATTTTGTCAGGTTCACTCCTTCTGCAGCACCATGAGGCTTTGTTCTAGACACCTCTGTAAGGTCTTTTGCTCCAGGGCAACCTGTCTTTCTGTATTGAGTGATTAGGAAAGTTGGTTTCTAAGTTATACATTGAATACTAACCAGCATGAATATCCCCTTCTTCTTCTCTTCTGTCTCTCTCACACGCAATTTTGTTCAGTATATTACTGCATATGCTGTGTTTGGCCCTAAACTGATGTGGTCATTGATCTTCAGTGGTGATGAATGGAACGATGATGATGAATGGGCATCCTACAGAGATTAAAATCATTACACCTGTGAAAGATCAAACCTATGTACGTCAGGGAACTGATGCCTTTTAACACCTGTCTTCCATGCAGCCTTGACATGTAGTGCTACCTGCCTTGAGCAGTGGGTCACAATCTTTTATTAGTCAACTCTTCTTCCACCCTTTTGATCACTTTGACCTATTATATGCCTAGTTAAAGCTGATTTCCTGCAGTTCCTGTAGTAGACATCAAAAGGTGCATTTTATATCTCATGTGCCTATCAGGATCATTCCCAGCAGCAGCAGTCCTGAATCCAAACAAGCTGACGCACAGATCTCTGCAGCTACAGTCTCAGATGGTGTGTTCTGATGGATGGACAAAGAGATCCAGATTTCTGAGGATACAAAATTGCACTCCTGATTCTTTGCTGTTCATGCAAAAATCAAAATGTCTTTAACCATATCTGCTTAAAGGAGCATGAGGTGTAGATACAGCACTCAGCAGTTTTGATTACATTGATTTAAAAGAGCCAATTTAAGAATTGGGTGAAAAGGGACAATGGCAAGAAGTGATTTCCTGTGATTTTTACCTGTGGCTAGCTGGAAAATAAACATTATATAGAACAGATTTTGCAGCTTTAACAATAAACTCAACTCTGAAGAAGAATCTGAAGCAATTATATTGCTGTATTGTGACTTTTTTTTTTTTTTTTTACTAAAAGAAAAAAAGACACAAATCTCTAAATAAAACTCCTTCTTTTGTAACAACACGGAGAATGACACCTCTTATTTCTTGACATTTCCAACTGCAACTTCAAATGTTTTTTTAACTTATTTTCTTACCCATTTCTGTTTTTTTTTTTTTTTAATTAGAAGTATTAATATTTAATTATTCCAGTTAAATCCAGTTATTTTCCAGTTTCTCCCTTCACAGAAACAATATGGTATGAGAGATAAATAACAGTTAAAACTACTGGTGAGCTGATTGTCATGAGAGAAAATATGATCCTGTATGTGTGAGTTACTACAGCAGCAAAACACATTAATTATTAAAATAGAGAATTAGAGAAAGGAAGAGTGAGTTGAAGTTGTAAAAACAAACCAACAAACAAAAAACAACAACAACAAAAACGTGTGAATCTGTACATTTCTATTAAAATGATTAAACTGTATAGCTCACAAGGGAAGAGATGGAAGTCCTCGCACGAAGAGCAGACTTGGTTCTTTCAGTCGTCTCTAAAATCTGTTTATATGGGTTGATGAAAAGTTGTAGCAATTCATCCATGGTGTCTGTGTGTATGCATGTACACAAATATGCAATATATAAACATATATATGTACATTCCTCAAGAGAGAGACTAGTTTCAATCCATTTGTTCTCCTGTAGTGGGTTCCCAAAGATCACAAAAATTGTTTTCACCACCTCATTTGTTACGTGTAAAGCAGTCCTGTCTCCTATGTGATAACACTTGAGTAAATCATGAAAGTCTTTTACAGTGTTTTGTTGTTTCTTTGCTTTTTGTTATTGGTTTTTGTCTTTTCTTTTGCTTTTATTTCTTTATTTTTTTACTGTGCTCTTCTTTATTCCATATTTATGCAAACAGTTTAAATAAAAGTGATTCACGGTGTTAGAAGTAAAGCGTGGCTCACTGAAATTAATCAGAAGATAGGACTAAAGATAGAAAGAATTAAATGATATCTTTATCATATCTTCTTAATAACTAATTTGCAAATCTAAATAGCTATTCATTTGCTATTATGTACCATGCAAAATGGCAGCACTATCTACAGAGCATGGATTGTTAGTTGCAAGTTCATTGAAGAAGAAAGAAGAGAGTGGGGTTGGTTTTACTGAAAAATGGAAACTAAAACATTTTCTACCTTAACTTTAAAATGTATCTGTTTAAATGTTTGCTTTAGTGTACAGGATCCAGACCTAAATAAGTTGAAAGAAAATTTAAAAAAATTACAAGCATAAAAAAAAAAAAAAAACAATTCAAAAGGACAGTCAAAACCTTTGACCTATCTAAAGAGGATATGACATTATTTAGATGTAAATGGCAGAGCGTGACAAAATGCATGCTTCCACCAAAAAGGGAGTTAATAGTGAAGACAAGAATGCTATTTCTGTGTAGTATTTCCACTGAAGAAAGTGACAGAAACCCATTGATGCACATTTGCAATAGTATTGGATAGCACCATGCAAAGGAAAAGAAACGCCCATGCCTGAAGGAGATAATTACATTAGGCATTATGTTTGAGTACATCACATAGGCAAACAGTGAAGCAGTGGGAGTAATACAGTTGGAGAACACCTACAAGGAGAGAATTTTAGCAACAATGACACTGTTTGGTTACAAAACAGAATAAGTAGAAGGCAAATGATGAAGCAAGAGTAAATGCCTTGATACTAAGATTCTGTTATTTCTAGAAGAAATAACAGCTGTCATTTACAGCTGATGTTGGGACATAGTTTTCAACGCTCTCTTTTCTTTGCTATAGGATGTTACAAATGGCAAAACTTCAGATGGATTCATATTCCTGGAAATAAAATCCATGAAGTACAAAACTACCAACCATGGTTAAATAAACCCAGGAGTTGGGGGCTGGAAAGTATTGCAGTCCTCTTCCCTGCTCTTACATTTTTCTCCTGATATCTCCTGATATCTCCTCTTTCCCTCTATTGGAGATGGGAAAAAAGACCATTAGTCAGACTGCTTGGCAAATTTTACTTTTTAGAATTTTCATACAGATTAAGTGTATTGGCACCAACGTATAGGGAAAAATGTTTGAATAAAATAATTAAAAAGGGTTTATTTTGTCTCTGAAAATCACAAATTTCATCAAATTTCATACACATGTGCAGTACAATAGCAAGACATATACCATATTACAAAACCTTGAAGAGCACTTCTAGATAAAAGCTCCAGCTTCTGCAGCATGGCAGCTTCTTAATATGATCATAAAGCAGAGATACATTTTGAAGATCAATAGAAGAGATTAAAGAATATCCCGGAGTAGGTCTATTTTCATGTCATTTCGCACAACAAAAGTCAAGATAGCTTGAAGAAACTGGAGTTCGTGGGACCACATTTTTTATTTTTGTTTTTATTTTTATTTTTATTTTTATTTTGAGCCATGTCCTTAGTAATATTAAAAGAACCTGAGAACGATGCAAAGGAAGTTTCAAAGGATATACAGAGTAGCCCTACTTCACAGAGTAGCCCTAGTGGTAAGGCGCCCTTGAGGATCGTTGAGTCCAACTCCTGGCGCTTGGTGTGGCTACTACTTTTGCAACACTCCCAGTTTGCATTGTGTCAGCTTTGATTGACAGTTTTGTAAGGTGGCTAATCATACCTTTAGAAACTAACATCTCATCTGAAAACAGAATGTTTGCATCAGGAATATCTTCAGAATAGATATCTCTTCCTATGTTCAATTGCTATACACAGACACTTTTTTATATAAAGAAGATCAAAAATCCCTCTAAGGCAGTATCTGTGTATCATTGAAAATTTTAGGGGAACGTTCTAGTACCAATGGGAAGTTCAAATAGTTACTGGCTTGGTAGCTGAAAAATGAACAGCAAGTATACACCTGTTTGGCTAAGACCACACCTCCCTAAGAGGCTACAAGATAAGCCTCCCTAAGAGGCTATAAGAGTCTGCAAAAAATACCACCTCAAAGTTCCTACAATAACATGAGAAAACTGACTGTAATCCAAAAAAACTCTGAAGACAATTGTCATATATGCTGGAGATAAAATATGTTCCATCCAGGAGACAGAATAAATGTTAGAAGAAGCTGCTGTGTGCCTACAAGTATAAGGATTGCAGAGATTGTCATCTAGGAAGACTGGTAAGGTTATCTTCTGAACTTTTTTTTTACTACAGAGGGCAGCCATGGCAAAGTAATTGTTCTTTAGAAAAGAAGCACCTTGAAAGTTGTTGCTATTGTTGGTATTGTATGTTTGTTTCTGTACTCAAATGAGCTACACATTGTAAATAAATAAGGTGGAGAGGGAAATTCTCATTAGTTTAAACAGTGTTTTGTGGAGCTGATAGAAGTCTAAATAGAAGCAATAATACCAAAGATGTTGGTGCATATTTGGCATTGTCTTCTTCACCAGAACCCAGTGCTTGAAAAAGAAGATTTATCAGAGTGAGTAAGTGAATCAGAAGTTGGTTTTGTTAAAAGATGAAAAAGTTTTTACTTACTCGGAAACAATTAGAAACTAGAAAATCAGACTACATAACAGCATCAAATACCTTTCACAATAGGAATCTGGGAGAAGGTTACCTCACACTGAGGAGGTTTTTTATTGTCTTTTGATGATATTCTGACATGTTTTTTCTGCTTAAGGATTAACTTCCCTGGACTACTCCAGGCCTTCTTTTTTATATGATTTAATGAGGAACACAAGAAGGCTGGAAATAGCATTATCTGCAACAACCGCATCTTCAACACAAAGCAAATATAAATCTAACTCTTTTTTTAGCCTGTTTGTATCAAAACTTGGGGGTCAGATGCTGTGATATTTTTCTCAGGGCTCTCTATGAATTCATAGAATCAGAATAATTTGAGTTGGAAGGGACCTTTGAAAATTCTTGCCTGCTGTGTGTAGGGACATTTTTCACTAGACTGGGTTGCCCATAAGCACTGTCCAATATGACTTTGATCAGTGATGGGGTATCCACAACTTTTCTTGGCAATCCATCCCTGTGCCTCACCACCCTCATCATGAAAAAAAAATATTTTCTTTAGATTCAAACTTTTCTTTAGATTCAAACTAAATTTACCATCTTTCAGTTTAAAAATGTTGCCCTTTGTTCTGTCACTACAGGCCCTAGTAAAAGCCTTACCTCCATTTTTATAATAAGCCCCCTTATATACTGAAAAATTGCAATAAGGACTCTCCAGAGCATTCTCTTCTCCAGGTTGAACAATCCTAAATTTCTCGGCCTTTTTTCACAGGTGAGCTGCTCCAGTCCTCTGATCATCCTCATGGTCTTTTCTGGATTCGCTGCAGCAGCTCCATGTCTTTCTTAAGCTGGAGAAGTGAGAGCTGAATTCAGTAATGCAGTTAGAAGCTTCTGAGAGCAAAGTAGAAGGGGAAAATCACCTTCCCTGACCTGCTGGTCACACTTCTTTTGATGCTGTCCATTGTATGTCTGGCTTTCTGGTCTGCAAGAGCAGCTTGAGAGCTCATACCTAATTTTTAGTTCCCCAGTATTCTAAATTTCTTCTCTGCAGAGCTATTCTCAATCCCTTCATCACCCATTCTTGTATTAATATTGAGAATTTCCCCACCTGGGTGCATGACCTTGCACCTGGTCTTCTTGTACCTCATGATGTTCACGTGGGTCAACTCCTCAAGTCTTCCAAGGTCTCTCTGAATGGAATTTCTTCTTTCTAGCTTATCAATTGCTCCATTATCTATCATCCCACGATGTGCAGGTTTGGGACTTTCTCATTTCCTTCTTCACTCTCTTCCACAAAATTAGGAAAATGGAATCTTGGCCTAATTCTTGACAGTTCAAAACTGAGGGACTTTATAGAAAACAGGGCAATTATATATTAAAAATATGCTCCTATTAGAAGTATTGTCTGTTAAAATTTTGTATAGGTTTCATTTGAAAATGAAAAGATGTACTTATGGAACTGAAGAGGGCAAGCTTTGGAAAGGACAGAGTTTTAGAAAGGTCAACAAATAATCAAGGCGCAGAAGTTTCATTATAGGGCAACCAAAAAAATTGGAAACAAAATGAAAAGTAATGTAGTAAACTTTTCTAGTGCTGAACTGGAATTAAACAGTAATGGATATGTATTTTTGGATGAACTCTTCATATTTTACATTGCTGAATATTCTGTGATCCCTGAAGAGTTAATAATAGATAATGGATTGGAAGTAATTTATTTCAGAAACATCTTTTAGATATATTAGTTCAAACCACCATATCAAATTCATACTATTTACAGTTTATCAATCTATCTTTTAAAAGTCTGTGAAGATAACAAAGCCCTTCATTTTTTAAAAACCTTCCTAAGATTCAAAAGATTGTTAGTGCTTAGTAAAGTTATGAGTGAAGCTAACAGAGAAATTAAAACATTGACAGCCAGCAAAAAAGAAAAAAGAAAAAAAAAAAAAAGACATGGAAGACATGCAGCCATTCTTTTTGGCTGCCATTAGCTGAAATATCATACTGCTTCTCAGAATGCTCTATTTGTTTCATCATCAGAGTGAACTTAATGGAAGGAAGAATAAAATTTTCAGTGACAAATACTTAACAAGCTTCTGGAGCCAAAGAGCTGTGCATGCCAGGGAACTGGAACAGAAAAGAGGAAAAAAAAAAAAAAGAAAAGAAAGAAGACGAAGAAGAAAATTATGAGCAGGGAGCAGGGTTACCCATGCTGTAAAGGGAATATAATGTGAGATTCAAAACCGGAAGTGAGTGGCAACCTGCCAAGGCAACAGTTACACCATCTGCAGCAAGGTCAGAAGTCAGACCCATCCTTGAAAGAAAGCCCTGTGGAAGATATCTAAACAGAATTAAGGAGGGCACTGTCTCTGCTTCACAAGGATATCCAATATGCTGCTGACAACGCTCCTGCCAGGGCCGTGTACCGGCACAGTGGGCAGTGGGTATGATGCTCAGTGGTGCACGCGTTGCTGCTGCTCCCTCTCACATGACACATGGGGGCAGTGCCAGTGGAACTCCCTTTGGCTGGGCTGGGCTGGGCTGGGCTGGATTGGCTGCTGTCCCAGATCACCATCATTTCTCTGATTTGGGATAAACACACTTCACTGCATGTCTGAAAATGACACCAGCAAACAAAAAGCCATGCTGATATGCCGAGCTACAAAATGCATTGCCTGGAGAGGAAGGGAGAGCTGGAACACCAAGAAAACATTACTTTAGATGTTTGCTTCACGCAGACCTCTGCTTTGTTGCTTCTCTGTTCATGGATGCATCATAGCTGTATCTGGGAATTTTAATTCCAAATTTAATTACCAAACCCTAAAGTAAAATAAAATAAAATATAAATAAAAAGGAAAAAGTTATAGCATCCAGCAAAAAAAAAATCTCCTTTAGTAGGTCTGTATCAAACGACAGTAATAGCAGGTAGAGCCTCATCTCACCAGCAGTTCAGTTTTTCATGCCTAGGATCGTGTCCTTTGAAACACTTTTACCCTCTTTTCCTCTTTTACTTCCTCTTCTCCATTTCATTTCATTCCAATTCAGTTCAGTTCAGTTCGTTTTCTTTTTTTTTTTTTTTCCATTTTCCACTTGTTTGTTTTTTTTTTCCTTTTTTTCTTAAGTATATAAATATTCTGTCTTATTCCAATACAGCATTATAGAAGATATACTATGAGGGGTCTTGAAACATTTCTGTACTAATAATCTTCTTCCAGATAGAAAGAGCAGGTCAAAAGGCTAGCAAGAAATTTATTGTCTAGCATGCAGTGTGTAATTACCATAACTTGCTATAAAATTAAAAAAAAATCCATGTTGGTGTGTTTGATTTAATGCCATCAGAAGTGTAAGGTTACATTAAATAAATGGCTAATTGGGTTAATTTAATAGCAGGTTAAATCTTTCTTTTATTTTGTGCTAAAGGAACATAAAAAATGATGCAGTTTTCTAGTGGTCTTGGAAAAGTAAAGTAGAGTTTCTTGATAAAAAATATATATAGTTTTCCTACTGCTAGGTTTATGGTGGGAGTTACTGGCATTCTTCCAGTTCACTGCTTGAAAATCTAAGCTGCCTGTATAAGTACAGAGTATAACACTGGGTCTTAAGGTTTTGGTTGGCATGTTGCCAAAGATGTTATGTATTTAGCTGGGAAAATTGCCGAGAAGTTAATTGAGAGGAAAACACTAATATACATCCTCCATCACCTTAAAAAAAAAAATGCTATGGATATGCATATGTTGCCAATCCTTGATAAGAAATGAATGTTTGCAGTAAAGAACTAGTTTATAACTGATCCCAAAATTGTCTACACTGACCTTTGCAAGCCTCTACATTCACCATACTCACAAGGAATAACATTTCCTCTGGTGGCCTTTCAATCTTCTTGCCTGCAGTGCTTGCCGAAACCCCCAGCTGCGAGCCACAACACGATCATAGGCTTCTTGGGAGTGGATAGAGATGGGGAGCAACAACATTCTGAAAAATCTGTGCTAATTCTGAGTGCCAGGTAACAGTTATTCCAGTCCCAAAGCTTTTTTTTTCTTCCTTTTTTATTTTTGCTTGTGGCAGCCCAAAGCTGTGACTGCCTGTCTTACCACCACCACTGTACAGTAAACCATGGAAGCCGTTATTACTAGACCATGTCTTGACACTCAGGATGCTTCAGAGTAGCTGGTTATTTAACAATATCATGTTGCACTAGGGTATATTTAGTTGGGTATTAGGAAAAACTTCTTCATGGAAAATGTGGAACAGGCATCGGAATGGCTATCAGGGGAAGTAGTGGTGTCCACATCTCTAGAGGTTGTTGAGAGATGTATGATCATGGCACTAAGGACATGGTTTACTGATGAGACTTAGTAGGTCCTGTTGATGGTTGAATTTGATCTTTGAAGATCTTTTCCAACCTCTATGATTCTATGTCGTATGTCTCATACTACCACCTAGCAGAGAATCCTGAGACCTCAGTATGCCTGGAAGACCTTGTATGTTGCAGTAGGTCATGAAACCTCAGTGATACGGCGTTCTTTTTCATTGTCAGAAAAATGAGTTTATTGTCATCATAGGAAGTGAAAGTTTATTTAAATCACACCGAGCCAGTTTGCAGCAGCAGTACATCTTGAGTGATTAATGATCACATCTGAAAATAGGCTTCAGATCAGACAATAGCCCACCTTTTGGGGCAAGAAGCCTGGGAGGCAAAAGGCACAAGAAAACAAAATTAGGAGGTACGCTGAAAGCAAATGAGGAAAAGGGCTTTTTTCCCATTGTGCCCAGCTGTCTTTTTTGTACACCCACCGGATGCTCCTGATGCACTGGGATAGAAGGGACATGAGCAAAGAAGAAACAATGACATTTTGCTACTGTATGAATTCCCTCTCCCTTCACTTAATCCTGTTCTTATTGGGACCTTGTGCTGAAAGCTGATAATTTTGATGGCCCCTGAATAAAGCTAGTAGCTTGAATTCCTGCCACCAACCCTTTATAATGAATAGGGCTAATGAATGCTAGTAAGTGGTTGGAATCTGTGACCAGCTGCATGAAGGCAGGTAATACAGCTCAGATTTAATTGGGAGCAGGTATTGGAAGGCTGTATTACTTTAATTGGTGAGGGGGTTTTCTAAATGGAAAGGACAAAGTATAATGGACAAATTGTGCTGTACAATAGCACTTAAGCTGGGATTGTATGCATTCGTTAATCTGTTGAGGAATGAGGCAATTCTAAACAATTTTCTCAGTGAAACCAACTCCAGAAAGCTTGTCCCTTTTGTTCTCCCTTGGGAAAATGCAAGATTGAAACAGAAAATACCTTTACTGAGGCAATCATTTGCCACGTGTGGAAAGCGGATACAGCTGTAAACTATGAAAGAGGGATCTTTGTAGTACAATAAAAGGATGGAAAAAGAGATAAAGCTGAGGATAAGAGTGGGCCTGTCACTGCATCCAAAGGAGGAATAAAGTGATGACATTTACAGTGACAGATGAGACTGTAAAGAGAACTCAGGACAATTTAGAGAGGGAAATTTGATATTTAAAAGAAAGGGCTCTGATAATTAAAAGTAGCATTACATTAAACTGTTACACATGTCATTAGTGACAGAAGGGAGCTGGTGCCTTTTGAAAAGTTAATGATTCGCACAGACCTGCTCTTGAAACTTTGCATTTAGTAAAGTTCACTTGTACACAGCATACTGTATGCAACGCAGCATAAATTTTCTTCATGTTTCATAGTGAGAAATAAGAAAGTTATATGATAATATGGAAGGTGTACTGTAAATACCATATGCCAATGTGTGCACAGTGTGGGTGTGTATGTGTAGAATCGTTGTACGCTGGAGGTCTAAGGTAGAGTTGAAATCCCAGCATATATAAATATTGTCAAAAATGCTCATTCTGTGGAATCCTTGCAAAAGACAGGGTGTCTTTTTTTTTCTCAAGACATGGGCTCACACATTTTATTTTTGCCTACTTTGTGTTTAGCTAGATCTGTTCGACCTGGTGTACTGATGGCAACAGAATGCAGCTTTAAAAGTAACCTCCAAAAGGAGAGCTTATTTACAGGAAAGAAGCATAGAGCATGCAGCCAAATTATGTGTCTGATGCAGCTGTAATGGGTTAAGAGAATGTTAGGTACTGGGTGCTCATAAGAGTGATTTGCTTGGTATACTTCATTACAGGTAGGAAAATGAGAAGGATTGAATGTCCTTCAGGGTTCATGTAGGCTGGGCAGTGGGAGGAGAAAAACAAAACAAAGTTGAGATTGAGTGTTGAATGGGCTTTCCCAGGATCCCCAAGTGGGTTTCATGTATTGCCTAATGCTGAAAATGAGACAGATTCAGCTTTCTGTACTGGTTGTAAAGGCTGAATTATCTTACATTTACTATTGTTCACAAGTTAGAGTCAATACACAAAGCTTCAATCTTATTTCAGAAATTCTTTGTTATTGAGAACTGTTTTGTTTTCTTCAAGATTTTTCCATTTTTACAGATAAGGATAGAATTTAGTCTTAAGCTCACAAAATATTTTTATATATGCATAAGGTAAATTCTAAATTAAAACTGATATGCAAGAGTAACATCATTAAATTCCAAAAAGGAGTGTGAAATTAATTCTTATCCATTTGTGTGAAGAAGTGTCAAAAATGCCTTTGCAGAAATCTGCAGTTAGCACTGTGTGAACTGTAGCAAAGTTTGCCTGGAAATAGATGAGGTACATAATGAAATAATCCATGACAAGAAAACAAAATGACACACAGGAATAACCACGTGTTAAAATATCATTTCTTCAGCACTCTAAATAAGATGTTTGAACAGTGACAGACACAGAAGAATGGAACCGGAAAATAAGTTAGATTAAAAAAAAAAAAAAAAAACAACCATAATGATCTGTGATAATGTATAAGTTCTGTAAAACTCCTTTGAAATCCTTAAGGAAGTACTGATCAATCATTAAAAGTGTCCTAAGATCAATTAAATGCAATAATCACATTTATTTGGTACAGAGAAAATAGGGAAGCTACATGTCACCTTGTCTCCTGTCACATAACTTGTGATATTGCTGTAGAACATCTCTTTCCTTAATCATATAGTATTCAAAAACATTCAGGGAAACTTATCTTGCAAAGGAAAAAGGGAACCTCTTTTCAAATCACATTACTAATCTTTAAAAAACTAAACTAAACTAAAACAAACAAACTAAACTAACAGAGTCAGAAAATGCAGTGATCATTGTAGAATTTTTTGGTATTTTTAAGGAATTTACCTCTACTATATAGCTACTAATTTTCCACAGTATCTCAAGCTCAGATAAATTTTTAAACAAAAACAAAACAAAACAAAACAACAAACGCCTCGTTCTTCTTTAGCCTGACAGTATATAATAGAAGTTCCTTAAAGTTTGATAGCTTCCTTTCTCCTCCAGCATGTGTATATATATTTATGTTTAAACTAAAAACAAAAATGTTTGGAGAAGTGAAGAGTTTTGAAGTCTGTTCTGAAAATAGTTGTTCCTTCACAGTTTCATTATTTGTTTCTGTTTTTATGCTGCCATTAATTTATTCTTCAGAGTAGACCTTTACATTCTTTCTTGACCTAAAGGAACCTCGAAGGAAAAAAAAACAGAAAATGCGTTGGCACTAAAGTCCTTCAGAAGATAAACGTGTATATTGTGCCATACAGTTCCTAGTTAATGGCACAAAATGATGACTTTGAAAAGCCAAACTTGTAGTCTTTGTATGTTTCCCCACCACTGAGAATTCACAGTAAGGTTGGAGTGCTGAGCCAAATGTTCTCGCACAACAAAGTCACAACATTTGTGCTAGTGATAGATGGTTATTACAAATCTGGATTAGACTGAAAGAGATGAACTGCTACTGAGTGGTTACACATCCTCTCATCAGATCCTAAAACATGTTGCCACACTATTCTGTAGCTTCTGAACATTAATAGAGTTCTTCTGTTCCTTGGAACATATAAGGTTTTCTACGCAAATTGGCATACAGGTTTTCTTACTTGTGCTTGCTTCTCAAATAAAAATCTGCTAATTGGAAACTTAAGCATATTAAATACCTTCCTGAAACATTCTTCATGAAAACTATTAGAGTCCCTGCGGGAGATGAGATAGATAGAACTGAGATAAGATACTGCCAGTGGCAGCAACATGTGGTCTGTGTGCTGGAAGAACTTAAGGACACAGTCCACCATATGCACAACTTGACACCTTTTGTATCAATGTGCCAAAACATATTTTTGATCTCCTTATTTTGACAGCTATTCCTTGGAGGTCAGACTATTGTTTGCTCCTTCTCCTAGTCAGCATGATCAAATGACTGAGTAACTTACTTATGAGTGCTTGTTTAGTTGCAACTTCTGCAGCTGGGGCAGCAGCCTCCGTGCAATTCCCATCACGTCTGGGTTGCGCAGCAGAAAATGATGTGAAAGCTACAAACTGTTCCCTTACCAGGATGTCAGCCTTTCTGTTCAATAAGCCCAGTACAGCAAGAAGAGAGCTCAAGCTTATCCCTGATGTGACTTGCAGAAATAGGGTCCTCTCACTGGTCTCTCTGAAGGAATACTTCATTTATTCCAGGGTAGAATTTTTTGTTCATGGGACAATTCACCTCTATTTTTCATAGAGAAATTATGAAAGAAATAAAAGATATAAAAATATAAAGAAATTAAAGAAAGCTTCACTGTTGTAGGAGCTGTAGTAATAAGAATGCATAAAATTTCAGAAGAAAATAAAAGGAATATATTGAATGTTAATCAGCTTCTGGAATTTACTTCCAAGATTCTCCACACTGCTACAGACATCTGAGATTTTTCTATATTCCTTCTGCATTAGGAAATTCTTAAAATTGATAGATATTGTTTCTGCCCCTCTATATAAAAGATTAAAGCAAAGGGCAAGTCATGAACTAATGCACATTAGTTCACTTTTGTCTCTCCTTATTCTCTTTTAAGTGTCATTCTGATTACATGGGAGGGACAAAAAAACAAAAAAAAAACAAAAAAAACCTGAGAATTCCTTTTGCACCATAGAAATGAATTTTCTCAGTTGATGCAGATAGGTTCAGGCTGTTCAACTACATCAAGGGTAAGTGTGCGTTTTTTTAGAAAATATTACATTTTGCATAGTTGAACAGTGGAAAAAAAAAAAGAAAAAAAGAAAAAAAAGGAAAGTTCTTCATTCAGAGGTACTCTTCCTCTAGTCAAAATGCACAATGAATCTCAAGTAATTGAGTGTTTAAAAAAAAAAAAAGAGGAAAAAGAGGAAAAAGAGGAAAAAGAGGAAACATGTTCATGTATAACATACTTGGAGTTCATGAAGTATTTCTGAGTACCTCTGTTTGTATGCTGTAGTTTGCAATTTGCACTGAAGAAAGATTGTTTACGTGAGTGATTGCATGCCTATGAGCAGTTTGGTAAATTTAATAGGAACTGTTGATTTAGCAATCAACAAATTGTCAATAAGTTAGAAAACTTAACAACTGACTTTTTACTAGATTTCTAGGTCTTCTTTGTTTTCATTTTAAATCATAATTTCATTTTCTGTTATTTAAAAATAACTTTCCAGCAAAAAGTTAACATTGATAAAAATATAAAGAAATTGAAATCTCTAAGCATTTTAGACAGAGTTAGGATTTCAGAATTATGGTTCCATTTTAGTTGTCTTTATGACTGAGTTCTGTCTCTCTCTTTTCTCACTCATTAACCTTCTTCCCAGAAATGAAGGCATTCCTGATATAAAACCTTATGAGGAAGCAATGTACATTTCCCCTGTCCACTTGTACATGGAACTCCAGAAGTGGAAAGGGGAACAGCACTTAAGAATAAAAGTAAGTGATTTTTTGATGTCCAAATGTGCTGCAGTTATTTTGATTAAGCAAACTATATTTGAATGAATAGCCATTGCCATGAGAAAGTTAATATATTTAAGTATGTTGTCATCTATGGTTATAATGATTTTGGGAAATATTACAAGGAGGATTTTTCCTATCTGACATAATTTCAATTCCTTCCCCTCCTACCAGTATTTTTTGTTTTGATTTTCATTTCCATTTCCATTTACAATACAAAAAGTTTTTAACATGTTGTACAGCTTAAGTTACATTAGTCTCTGATCTTTCCAAATGTAACCATTGTTGATCTTTTTTCTATAGAAAAAATACTTTTGTCCATCACTTATGATAATTTTTGAAGCTAACAAGACCAGAAAGAAAAAAAAGAAAGAAGAATCTTATGTAATTGTCAACCATCTCTCACTTCCAACAAGTAAAAGGTTTTCTGAGATTGTTCTAGGTAGATCTCTCTTGACATGAAACGTGGTATGTGAAGTCCTGAGTATGAACTGAATTTTGCTATAACTGGATGACTATTTTGATAAGCTTCACCACAGAATTAACTTCAACAACTGTTTTTATTCTTATTCATTCTTTTCTGGAATCCTCTCATTTGAAGAAACATTGGTGTTTCTTGTCATAGACTGCTGTTAGTAGCAGCTAATCCTTCTTAATCACTTAGGTAGACAGAGAAGGCTGGTATTAAATAATATTGTAATAGAGTTTAGTTAAATTTTAGTATGTTTGGAGTTTATCTGCTGTTTGTGCTGTACTCAGGTAGTCTGGAAACATGGTTTATTAGGAACATTCAGTAATAACAAATATACTTCATCATGCAAAGGCACTCCTCAGCACTGATCTTGCATCAGGACCCTCCAGTCTTCTACTATTAGAGTTTCTTATAAGCATG
This sequence comes from Lagopus leucura, assembly GCF_019238085.1. Classification (NCBI taxonomy): domain Eukaryota; kingdom Metazoa; phylum Chordata; class Aves; order Galliformes; family Phasianidae; genus Lagopus; species Lagopus leucura. The sequence goes on along the minus strand of NW_024962262.1, from coordinate 45,770,745 downwards.
GACACTCACCAATTCTTTTAGTGCTGAATCAAATCACAAAAGGGTCTTTCCTTGGAAAGGTGAAGAAACTCATGCTTGTTGCATCTATTTTTATTTTTTTTTTTAATTATTATTTGATTTTATCTCTTTTTCAGTTTTTGTTTTTCTCTCTTCTGGGGGTCATGTTAGATTCACAGATTACCTTACATGAGAATTTTTTCCAGCTCAAAATCTTGCACACTAGCTAAATATGTACAGCTGGCTGTATCAGAGCATGTGTTGCATTTAGTGACTAGTTGCTGATGTTTACTTAAAAATATCAAACTGTTTCAAACAACACTATGTACTTGTTCTTCACTCTATAAATGCCAAGGTTCTATGGAAACATTTTTTTCCATTTATTTTTCTCCCCCATTTCTTAAAGTAAAATTCACCAACATGTCTCTCTGATGTGCTTGTAATCCAAATACTATATCTGCTGTCAACAGGTTACCTGATTCAAGAACCTTTCACTTTTTTAAAAAAAGAAAGGTGAGGAGCAGTAACCTTCACATCTTAAAATCATTTATGCCTCTAGGGGACCAGTCATTATCTTTCAGCTGGTATTTCAAGTTGACAAATCAATGGCAAAGAACAGGGACGAAGATGAAAGACTCAGCTAGTCTTGACCCTTGCCACTTCTTTTTTTTTTTTTAAGTATCCTTCAGTGTTGATCATGCAAGGAGTTGCGTTTAGGCTTATTTTACCACCAGCCAAGATGGAGAGAACTCATCCTCTTTTTGAACGTATCCCTCTTTTCTCCAAAGGCTTTTTGAAGCAGCCTCAGATTTAGGGCTAATGTTTTGTCTTTCTCAATACTTTATTCTTTGCCTGAAGAAATTGTGTTAATATTTCTGCTTTTTCATTTGTGTTGCAATGACCGTAATGTAACAACTATGCCGGCATATATGGTACAGACTTACAGCCCAAGAACCAGGAAAATGAGAGCAGAGTATGTCATTACAAAAAAGTTTTTGTCCTGAGACAGAACTAAACACAAGGAATAAATATTTTACTTAGAATGTTGCTGGAGATGGCTCTTTTAATGCAGAGACATATTCTGATTCATAACAAACCATGGGCTGTGAAAATGTACCAGCGATTGGAAAGTGGAAGGCTTCTGCATTATTTCTAAACTCAGTTCTCACATTGTAGTTGAATGTGGGAACCCTGTTTTGATTTTGTGAAGGGAAAGACTTTAGAGATTACAGAATCAATTCCCATGAAGCATTTTGCAATAATTTGTCCATTTCCTTCACAAACAATTTTCTCAGAGGAGAACAATTCCTAATACTGTAGTATTTGGACTTAAACTAAGACGGATATGGTTCAGAATATGCTTAAACATAAATGGTTGAGCAAATTCCACTAGTCCCAAAAGTGTTAGTCACAGCTTTAGCATAATTTTTCCTTCAAACCTCAATTGAGGTTTTAACAATCTCTTCCAGATCTTCATGGCCTGTAAAGATCTTGTTTTATTAAACTTTCATCACTCTGTAGCTTTCTCCTCCAAAGATATGAACTGTTCTCTTGCTATTTTTATCAAAATAATACCCCAACTTGTCAGTTCTTATTACAAAAAGTTTGAAGGAACAAGCCAGTGAAGACTTGTGTGTCTCCCATCCAGGCATGTTTTCTCTGATTGTCACCAAAATCTCTTCTTATATTTTTGTGTAGAAGTATAATAAAATAGTTTGTAAAACCACAAATCTGTATTTCGGTACTACAGGCAGTGTGGTAGGAGCTGCCTAAGTTTAAGACCCAAGTAAACAAATACTTATGAATTAAGAAACATAAATGTCTTTTATATATGCCCAACGTGAGTTCATCCTGACACAATTGCTTCCTTAAGGTTATGTTTGAGTGGCACATCAATAGTCTCTCTCTGATATATCCATGTTTTAATTATGCTTGATCTGGTGTTAATAGGTGCAGAAAATTTATAAACCTTAAGCTGCACAGTTAACTGCTTATATCATAAACAAGATAGTTCTTCTAACCAAAGCTACTGAAATGTGTGTTAATGCCCTACTGTTTGTGATAGAGGAAGACAACAGTTGACAAATCCTATAAAAACAAAACAACTTTGTGGCTGTATTTTTTTTTTTTTTCTGCAATTTCCAACAGAGATCTGAGTAGCTACTTATCTAAGGAATATCTCCATATTCCTTACTGGTTAATCCAAGGACTAAGCATTTTATTGGTTCAACTTCATAATCTTTGATTATTAGTGGAATTCCTTGGGGAGGGGAGAGAAATCTTTCTCATGTTTGAGTATTTTGAGCACCAAATCTTCATTCTTACTGCTAGAGAAAATCTCATGATGCAAGTCTTCTTGTCATCTCTAAAATGTAGTTACAGCATCAGAGAATGTGGAGGCAGCATTGTCCCATTGAAGAATGAAAGCAGCAACATCACTGTTTTAGTTTACTACTCTTTGCTTAAAGAATAGACCTTATTGTCACTTTGACACTTATGTTCCCTCACTTATGTGTCTAAAATAGGTACTGTTTGTTTTGCTTTGTTTTCTTTACTTTTCCCCTGTTTCTTTCTTCAGTGCCCAGTACACATTAAATCTTTTATGGTGGGAAAACTGCTGATTCAATTCTGTAACCTGTTGTTGATTTCTATGTGTTTGTTGCCCAATGACTTTTCTTAATAATGTCACACAATCTTCACCTATCAGGAGAGGTTTCAAAATCTAGGAGCAGAAACAATTATGTCAATAAAGCAAATTTAACTTTCCAATACAATAAGCATTTCATGATCTGGGAATAGCAAGATTTTATCACTGTGGCTGAATTGTTGAGCACTGCATTATTACTAGTTAGGAGGCAAAATTGATCTGGAAAAAAAAAATACTTTGCATTATCAGTTGCTTTTCTGTCAACCTTGTATCTCTCTTGATAAAGAAATGAAGACCTTGGAAGTGAATATACAAAACAAATGTCTGTGGTACAGCAAGATGTTCTTTAATTTACTTCCTTTTGTTTAAAAGTGATGTCTGTTTAGCACATCGGTTTAGATATGATTTAAAGCAGTTGACATGACAGACTGAAAACTTAAAATGTAGCATGAATAATACACAGTAAATTTACGTTGGGACATTTCTATTCACTTGGGAGCCCTGAATAAGTTAGCAGCAGTAGCAGACACAACTTATTTACAGGGGTGTAATTTGTGTTTATTCCATTCTTCCAGTGATGTGTGTGTAAATGTATGGATGCATGTGTTTGTATGTGTATCTGTGTATATATGTATATATGCATAATATATGTCCACATGTGCATATGTATATAGTCAGCTAGCTGAGATTCATACACACCCCAAAACAAAACAAAGCAAAACAAAGCAAAAGAAAAAAAAGCTGTGCAGTTTATTAACAGTTAGCATATCATCTCTAAATGGAGCTCACTGCAATTTGAGATGTGCCCCGCTAGGAGCTAATGAGCAAACTCCTGCCTAATATTGACAATTAATCAGGCATAAAAGCATCTAGGATCAGGACCCATTGCCAAGCATAGAAGACTCATACAGACTTCAATGAAACATGATATGTGAACAAATTTGTCTAATTGTATATCAGTCCTATGAACAAATTCCCACCAAAACACTTAATTATCTACAGTACAGAAGCAGTGCATCCGTCCCAGAATTTGTTAGTGGCTTTTTGATTTGTTGTAAGCTATTTACCGTAACTAATATATTGAAGGAAGTATTATTATGTTTTCTTGACAGTGTTCCTGTTTTAATTGGTCTTGTATACTGAGCCAATGTCTGTGCACTGGCTAGAGTAATCAAGTAGTAGTTCCACAATAAAAAGTAATTGTTGGTGGTTGAATTAATTTCTTAGGATGAGGAGGAAAGATTGGATCTCAAAATCTCAAAAACTAATCTCAAAAGTCCCCCAAAACACAAGGCAATAAAAGGGTTTTCATTTGCAATCTATAGCAAAAGGATAAAAGCCATCATTACTAATACAAAGAGCACGTATTTGCTTGGATTCTACCAGCTTATTACTGATGATACATCTGGTATAACACTTTTTTTTCCCCTTTAGAATCAAAAATATATATATACTCCTTTCTAGTTTAAAATCATGGCAGAGGCTCTTTTGGCAACATCAATAGAAAGCCTGTTATGACACACAACAGAAAATCACTTGAAAAACTATTGCTGTTACTCACTTCAGAAGAATGATTTGTGCAAAGATAAGATGCTTTGGCCTTGAGACACACACAAGTAAATTGGGTAGTTTTCCTGAGAAGCATTCTTGTTGAACTGTTTTTCTTTTCCATTTCAGTTGACAATATGGATCTGTAGTATATTGTTGGATCTGCAGTGTGATAACACAACAAAGCCTGTGTTCTGCTCTCAGTGGTGCTATTTATACATTGTAACATTTTTCAAACTACTGCTTTGGTGTTCTTCCAGTGTTTTTAAAAAATACAAGATAACCTCCCCTTCCCTCCAGTTGACAAATAAATAAATAAATAACAGCTGCTATAAGCCAGCTTCGAGCCTAGTTATTTCACTGACATTAAAGCCCAGTGTTCAGAGTTTGTTTGGAAATGAAAAGCTCCATCTTCAAATGTTGTATAAGGAATGTAAGTCCATTCCTTATAACAAGAGAAGGCAAGAGCTGCTCAAGCCATTTTCTTTAGCCAAATATTTTGTTTGGTCAGCAAGGACTATCTCTGGCATTGGGCTAAAGATTAACACGAGTCATTGTCATCTGAAAATGTTCACAACAGTGAGGGCACAATCCCTGTTGTCAAGCATAAGGCAAGAGCAGTGAAGGAAGCGAACTAAGAGTCTATTCATTTTTAGTCGAAGATGTCTCATAGCAAGGAAGCTCAATATCACTGCTGAGCTTTGACAGTGAAGTCTATCTTCTTGTGGTCTTTAGGAAAGACCCCTCTGTCCTGGATGCTACTCAGCTGTGCTCAGTGAGAAGCTGAAGTGACACTTGTTGCTGGAAATCATGGAAAGAAGCAGGAAGAGATTTACGTTAGGCAACAGCAGAAGGCTCAAGCCATCTTTAGGCACCAAAGAAAGTGGGAAAAAATAATTGTTTAAAAATGTAGTGCTAATGCATTTTTTTCAATGTACATTGGTCATCAAAATTAGAACAAAACTAATCATAAATTTCCCCTATGTACAGGTTTTACATTTGCATGGTAAAACACATTTGGCATTGTTTGTGATTACCTAGTTTTCAGGTTAACCATTTGTTGCAAGTGTATGGCGTGTCTGTGTCACAGATAAAAATCAAGAAGAAATGTGATGGCTGTTTGTTTAATGCTGAATTTCAGTTGTGATTACAGTATAAAAAGAGTAAACAGTGGGATTGCAAATCAGGAAGGAATATAGTCAATTAGTGATATTTCATGCTTGAGAGCAGGTTATTATTATATTTTCAGTTGTCCTAATAAGTAAGGACAAAAAACAAAAACCGTGTACACACAGAAACACACAGACAAGAAAGGAAGAAAGGAAGAAGGGGAGAAAATAAGTGGGGAAGAAAGGAAGAGAATGCAGTGTTACATGAATTGTCAGCTGTTTCCTTTAGCACCTCAATGTCCTTTTAAAATAGCTAGGCAATTTTTGTGGTTTTAATGCAGATAACATGCCATTTCAAAGTGCAGAAAGAATGTTTATTCTGAACAAGCAGAGGAAACAAATTTGCATGTAGGATATTCTATTTCTGGATATAAACTATGTATAATCTTGTTCTATTCAAGAATATTTTTTTTTTTTTGTAGGTAGGTAATTTATTCCACTTTTTTAAAACATATTTGCCTTGTCTCACCACTGTCAAAGGAAAATATATTAGGTGCTGAAGTGTCATAGATATAGTTTTCTCTTAACTAGTGGTAAGTCAATAGTTTCATGAATAAATTGCTATACTCAAAGCATGCAAACATGGCGATACAGCCATTATAGATGTTCAACAGTAATGAACAGGAGTAACAATTATTTGCTTAAACATGACTAGCCTATTATAGCATCTTTTTTTTCCTCTTATCTTTCCTAAATGGAAGATTTTCTAAAACTTCTGGTCTGTCTGGAGATAGTAAAGAATGCTCCCTCTTCACCATTAAAGTATTTCCTCAACCAAAGCATGTTCTTACAATAAGTGGCAAGATGAAATTCTTCTGCACACAGGATCAGGTGCAACACAAAGGAGGAAGAAGTTGCAACTGGTTGATCTCTTCTTTAATCCCTTTGCAGCTCATGCCATTCTGCCGGACTTTTTTGGCACTGTCATGGAACTACAGAACATTCACATTCACCTGCCTTTGCTCAGCTTTATGTAGGCCAATTTTCCTGCATACTTACCCTCTTATCCATTGTAATGCACTATTTGAAGGCACGTTTTGTTGTGCTCTGAATTAAAAATGGAGAAAGTATTACCATAACACATTCTTTACAACTGAGATAGAAAAGACATACATGCATGTGTATACATATCCACTTATTTACATACATATACAAAATTATAAATACTGATAACACTATATACAAATAAATATGTGTTTCAAGTGTACATCTCTTGGATTAAAAAGTAGAGAACACTTTTTTTAATTTGTCTATTTTTTATATAAGTTTAAATATAAATTGCTAAATAAAATCCGTTGTCTGTTCAGCCTTGTTAATGAGCCAAATCTACTCAGACAGAACAGTGATGTCAGAGGAAGAAAGTGATATCAGGAAAGGACAATCATGTCATAGCAGCCTGCAGGGGAGGAGACAGCTGCTGACAGAACAGGTGAAATTGCAGATCATGTCCCTCATTTGCTTGGCTCACAGTGTTGCCTGAGAATCTTCAGGCACCTGCCCTCAACTCAAAGTAGTACTTGAAGAGTTAAAAACATTTCAATAATTTTGCAAGTAAAAATAAACCTATGGAAGCATTTGAAGTTTTTACTTTTACACTGAAAAAATAATTGGAGAAAAAAAAAAGTTGGAGCAATCTTTTTGTCAAAAATATTTAAGTTTTAAAATGCATTTGGTCAAGCAGAGTTAGGCTGATCTTTTTATGAGCTCAGCCTCCAGACTCTGGAGATGACATCAAATGACCTGAAGACTAATTTACAATTGCAAGTAAGGGTTTGAGACAGAGATAGATGGTGCTTACAGTAACCATCCAACAGGTTCAGAGCAGATATAAATTTAGGCCAACTCTTGAGTCACCTAGTGGACAATGTTTTGTCACCTATATGCACTTGTGACATACAGCTTTAATTGCCCTAGTTCTGCCTAAAATAGCATTTGGAGGTGAAGGTATATTCCTACTGCTTTGCCCATCTAGAAATGGTCAATATGAGGCTCAGTTTCTACTGCTAATTGCTCCTTAAAGAGCAGCTGGACAAGAAGCTGGCTGAGGCATCCACAGACACATCAATCTTCAGTTTAAGTCAACAAATAGAAGTCATGAAGATTATGAGCAAGTGAAATGGCAAAATGTTGCGATGATTGCTGTTTGATGGATAAAAAATTCTTAGCCTCTGAAAGGGAAAATAGTAAACCTCCTGTTTAGTATCCCTCCTTGAGTTACTCCAGTAAAATACTTTTGTCCAAGCACTACAGTGTTCCTTCAGAACATCATGAACATCATGAAGTCCTAATTAGGGTGTAATAAAAATATGAATTTCATGGCGTTAGAGACAGTTCATGAATTTCAGCCTGATTACCTGATTTAAAAAATAAAAATACCTGAGGACTGAGTTTGGCTCTGAGCTGAGTCTGTAGAATGTGGCCCTCAGATAGCATTGCATGTAGTTACAGAGTTATGAATATAGCATGTGGTGGTTTACTTAAATGTCATGCATTTACTCAGAATCACATACTATACATACATACATTGAGGAATAATGTAGTCAAATTGCTGACATGATCACTAAGTACTGAAAAAATTCTCAGAAATATCTTTGTAGTTCCTACATTTCAGAAGGTTCAAAAGTTCAGAAGATGACCAAAACTGAGATCTTTGTCTAAATATTCAATATTTTAAAGAACAAAAGTAAAATATAAGAAGAAAGAAGAAATCTGCGTAGAAGACATTTTAAAACTATACTTAGGTCATGAGTGAGGCTTTGAAACAGAATTCATTAAAAGTTTTCAAAGGGACAAAATAACTTCTGTTAAACTGGTTGATAAGTTTGGAAGAAATCATCTTCTATATATACAAGACCTTCTCAAGTCTGAAGTAGAAAACATAGATCTTCATTGATAACAAAGTCACAATGAATTTTAGTAAAAATTTAAGTTCATTATTTATGTGCATTAGCACATAATACACTGAGATACGATAGAAGACAATAAGAAAAAAAAAAAAAACAATGTAATTCTATTTATTGTAGTAAAATAATATTTTTGGGTCCCAACTTAGAAATGTCAAGGAATATATTAAGAACCTGAGGAACTTCATTTACTGTTACATATCTGCCTTTTCATATGATAAATAACTTAAAAATTGATATGTTATGCTTGCAAATATCCTTTAAATCATCTTCAAATATTCCTTCCATGGATCGAAGATGAAGGAGAAACCTGATTTTGATATTTTCTCTTCTTTAAATGTCATACAGAAATACTTATATTTATTTCATGGTTTAAACATGTATAAGCTTTCATTTTCTTTTAATGAGGACATTAAAAGCCAAAATGACATGTTTGTGTAATGTTAGTGCCACAGAAGTAGAAAAGGCAGAGTACAAACGTTTTCTGTCAGTGATAACTAGAATATTCTGGTTAAAAGTATCACTAACTTCTGGTGTAGCAGTGCAGTGATTAAAAGCAGATATGTGCTACATTGGCCTTGAGTGGACTGTGTGAGTCACTGCTCAAAATGCATGTTCAGTGGGTGATCCCTTTGTGTGCAAGAAAAGCCAGGTGAATTTCAGGGGAATTAAACCTCAGCTGTGAGAAAACAGAGCACACTGGAATTTGCAGGCAATGGATGTGACTCTATCTGGAAAATATGCCAGCGAAAAGGAAAGCAATAAGGGAATGGGTTGGAATAGCAAAACAAGTCACTGAAGGCTTCCTTGGAGCTGTCCAGTGAGGTGCTCCTTCCCCACTGAACACAGCTACATATAATGCAATAAAATAAAGACGAATCTGAATTACTGGAGTATTTCTAGGAAGGGCTACTTGATGCCATTAACTGGTTTTAGTACTTTTTTTTTTTTTTAAGAAAATTGCACTTGACTGGAGATAACTCCTGTTAAAATGATGTGAATTCAATTTTAACAGAAATGTTCCAACAGTGATTATTTGTAACAGAAGATTCAGTAAATATGTTCCTAGCTCACCCATTTGTATCAGAAGCTGTATCTAAACTGATTCAGGGAAAATTCAGGGAAACCAGAATTTTTAATTAAGTTTTTTTAAGTCCAAATAGAAACTTCAACATTTCATATGATGAAGTAAGTATTTATGTCCTTGTTTGTCCTCAGTAATGTAGATGTTGAGACAAGACATTTTAAAGTGCCTGGGTTCAATTGCTCAGCAATTTTAATGCAACACATTGTGGGCAACTGGGGACTGGAGGGAATCTTTTTTCCCAAGTTCATCCAGACAAACATGGCTGCAACAAACCTGCTCACCTCCTCTTTAGAAATAAATATTACTTTTTGATAAAGAGTCAAAAATTCTAGATCTCAAAGAATTGATTGAGAAAACTAAGAACAATTGAAATAGGTGATAAAATCAACATTTCCCAAGTGTCCCAAAACTAGTGGAAAAAAACCTGTGTATATATAAAAAAAAATACTTTCAAAAAACATATCCAAATAACCATGTCAAATATAATTTCTTATTAGTCTTATATAGGTAAAAATGTTTAGCAACACTAAACAATATGGTATTCAAAATATAGAACATCTAGTTTAATGCAGATTAATTTTTAACAAGAATTCCTATGCAGTAGGCAGATAGTTCCCACATTCCATTGTGATTGACAAGCCTGACATATGGAATAGTTCACAAATTCCCAGGTGACTGACAGATGGAGAATAGAAAGGCGGATAAAGTTGCCTAGAGAGCTGAGGACGATTTCATATTCAGCGGTTTTGATCAAAAGGATTCCAGATCTCACACTAAATTTAGCACCGCTGGCAATTAGTGCATGATTTATTCAGTCCTTTCATTTGCTGGTTGACAAATGGAAAACAAGCACAAAATTAAAAATAAGTTTATTTCCATCATTTCGGATATTTAAAATGTGTGTGTCTTTGTTTGCACATAAATTAACATGAGATGAATTTATAGTGAGATTAAATCTGAAATGGAGATGCAAGCAATAAATAAGAGCTTTTTTATGTATCTTTCGGGCAGAACAGGTGTTTGAATTAAGAAATACTAATATGTTTAGCAGCATGACTCCACCTTTAACATTAGGGAGCTGATGCTTGCCTAAATTTAGAATAATCTTTCCACAATTTAAGATTCTTTCATAAGCTTCCAGCATAGGTGACCATCTGTAAGTCAATACTAATGTTTTTTAGACCAATAATAATAAAGAAAAGCTATTGCCATGTTTTCATGAACACAATGGAGGAATTGCAACTGCATTTTTCCTACGGATGTTTTTGCCATAATTCTTACAAGTGGCAGTTAAAAACTCTGTATAAGAGTATGGGAAACTTCTCAGTAGTGGATAACCACACTTTTTGCTGAAAAAAAAAAAAAAAAAGAAAAAAAGATTAAACTTTCCAGATTGGCCAGCAAAAATTATTGAAAATGAAAGTCCTTTTTTGCAACCGTTCTACTCATTTTGAGGTGAAAGACCCATTCTCTCCAAAATGGTTGTTTCACATGAACTACATGAACATGGCAACATCTCAAGCAGAAATGGGTTGCACAGCTCAATACAGCAACTCCTGGGGAAATCTGCAATTCAGGGACTTCCATGTACATGCTTTCAATGTAGAAAGAAATCTATCATATGGTATGAAGAATAATAAAAATTATCATTTCTAAATCTGCCCCTGAATTTGTTGTGAGTTTAGGCTCACCTTCTGAGGTTTAGTGCAGACAGTGTAAAACTATATCTTTCATACACTCAAATACAGTGCTGAATGGATTGTAGAAAATACTGTGATTTGCAGCTTGTAATGTAAGCCTGTAGTCTACAAATACAGAGATATTAAGCAAATCTGAACAGAAAAAAATAATGTCAGTGTCTCTCATGGTAAGGTAGAACTAACTGGTTGTAAATGTTTAAAATATAGAAGTATAATGCTTCTTATGAATTGGAAATAAAATCTCTATCCTACCATTTAGATTTTTTTACTGACTTTTAAGTGGAATTATTTTAATTTTTGGAGACTTCAGTAACTCAAAACAAATAACAAAGAGAAGGTAGCCTAACTGGAGTTGCACCTGCCTTCTAAGAAAGAAATATCTATTTCCAAAGTCTCTGTGAAGATTCAGCCCAATTTCTACCTCATGGCTTGAAAAAGTCAGTGAGTTAGCATAACACTAGCACAGCTCAGCCTGAGGAGCACAGAATATTTTGTGTTTCATTGCACTGTTTCCTCTTTTCATTAGATCCTGTGGCTCAATATTGCAATGTTCTCCTTCCCAGATGTCTTTTCCTTGCTCCTAGAAGCAGTACAAATAATTCTCATCCAAGAAGCCTCTAAGCAGCCAGGTTTTACTACATTATTTTCTTTTGCAGACTTCTCTCCCCATTCTCCTCATAAACTACAGCGAAATTGAATAATTGTCTTTACATAAATGCAAGTCTTACAGTCTTCTATGCACATCTGATAAAAAAAAATTAAGCCTCTCTGTTACTCCAATAACTCTATATTTCATTTTATACTTAAAGAAAATTAAAAAAAAAAAAAAAAAAGAAAAAAGAAAAAAAAAATAGCAACATTTAGATGAATGGGTAGATTCTCTTAATTTTTTGGAGAAAGCGATGGAGGAAGAAGGCTTCACTGAGACAATGTGTATGCTTGATTAGGCTCATCGGTTCTAGGAAAGCAGACTTTACTTCTGCTCTTCTAAGTTCTGGTGTCTCCCTAGTCTCCAAATCCTGAAAGTTGAAGATTGGATTCACTGAATCACTGGCATCCAAAACTTTCACATCATCCAAAAATGCTTTCTCCTTCTTAGGGGTGGGAGAGAAGGCAGCAGAGACGAAAAGAGAAGAGCCACATGCTCACAGAATTTCTTGGGATCCCAATCCCAAGAGCTCAGATTTGGATTCAGTATATAGGAGAATGATTTCGTTGTTCTTTCCTATATTACAGCCAAGCAGCAAATACCACCCTCTTTTGACACCTGTGTACTTTATATAAACACGCTTAAAAGGCTCTAAGTGAGTGGTGGAGTGGGTATTCTTCGGTGACAGTGGGTATTTTTCAAGACATGATTATTTTGTTCTTTTCAGGTTTTCTTAATGTCCTTACTTTTATCCTTCTTAATGACATACATGAAGGCAATACTTAGTGGTTTTCAGCAAGGCAACATCTCATTTTATTTGTAGCCACGCAGATTAAAGGCATGTATTTAAAAGATAATATGAAATTCTGTAAATTCAAATTATACCAAGCAGGTTGGATCTACTCCAGATAGTAGATTTTTTATGCTTTTGTTCTGTGGTTACCAGTGCCTCAAAGTTCTTCCTTACCCTTTTACTAATATTGCTGCTAGCTTTGCACTAGTAGCCCAGAAAGGGAGATTTTCAGAAAGGAAACGAATTTCCTTTACACCAAACATCTTTCTTTGTTGCCACCATTGGTATAAGTGACCAACATACAAATTATGGTATTTTTCTATGTGTTCTGTAGAAAGCAGATTTTAAATACTCGAGTTAAACATTTTTCATGTCACTAGTAAAGCTCTGTATCAACTGAAAGTATGTTCACACTAGAGATGGCTGAATAGCAATAGAGGAATTAAAGAGGCAATGAATTTTTCTCTCCTTATGTTAGTTCCCCAGCATACCACTGATTACTGATAACAAATTCTTTTTTTTTTCTTTTTTTTTTTCTGCATAGTTTGGATGGTTCATTTGGTGAATTGTTTACTACATTAACAGTTTTCATATGTTATTGTTTCTTTGCCGTGGCTGGATGACTAAACTTTTAAAAAGAAGACTACAAGGATAATGAAGTGTATGACTCTAATAGCAGCAAATAAATAAATAAATAAATAAATAAATAAAATAAGATTTGAGTCATATCTTCATGAATCTGTCTTTCATTATTTGACCAGCTGGAGTTTATATCCATCACTATTTTAGCCTCTGCTGATTTTTCACTTCATCATAATGTTTTGGTTAAATTCAAGAATCCGCTTTCTGGGCCAGATTCTGCTTTCAATTATGGTAGTGTAAATCTAGAAGAACCTCACTGAAAGCTAGTAAAGTTATTTTTATTTATTCCAGGGCAACATAAAATGCAGTCTGACCCCTCTGCATGTGCTTCTAGGTCCCTTATATTCATCTTTACAATCTTTGTATTTATTTACAGACACTACAATTTTCCCCAGAAGACCTTATCACTTGCTCTGTGTGTGTTGTAAGGAAGGATAGAAGGATTCTTTCTTGATCTTTTTTCCCTTAGCCCTTTTATTTTTCTCTCTAGACACTATATTATGTGTTTAACTACTTAATATTATTTCCTCCCTGTCCACCCATCTGTTTATTTTAGTTGCTTCTTCCTCTTGGCTGGCTTCTGTATAGACTCTCCCCATATGCCTGCTAGTAATGTGAATGAATATGATTAACAAGCACTGAAATACACAAATAAGTTCCCACTTGAAACTCTGCTCCAGGATCTATGGATCATAGATTTTTCAGACCATGCTTTTTCTTAGCACATTAAATACATTTATCATAGGTGCACAGATGAGAGCTAGTCCACACAATGAGATAATTTCCTTGTAACTAATAAGTCTTATAATGTGATGCTTTCTGCCCAATAACTGTCTTCATCCATTGTAGCAAGACAGTGGCTAACAGCTCTGCAGAGAAGCATGTGCTGTGCATTTGTATCTGTGTGGCGGATGTGCAGAGTGGAGCCAAGCCAAAGCCTCTGGAAGTGTCACATCTTACATGGGTGTTGCAACTTCCTCTGCCTCTGCATAAGCCCTACCGCTGCTGAATTCTTCCAGAGCTCTGCTTGTTTTTATGCATATAATTTAATCCGTGTTATTTCTCTGCATGAGAGTATCCTGTGGAAGCCCCACTTAAAGAGGGCTTCTGTCTGAATCAGATATTACAGATGATATGAGATAGGCAGTGTGCACTGAGATGAAGCAACAGGTTGAGAGAATTAAGAAGTTCAACAGAAAAAAACAAAGGCTACCAAAGATAAACATATTGAATTATGTGACTGGGGGTAAAAAATGGCTAAGCAAACTATCTAAAATCCTCATACTGTGCTTTTGGAATGTTCTCTCTGAAGCCACTAAAGACTGATTTTCGGAATTGCTTAACTGTTTTTCAGTTGATTTTGTCTCAGATGTGGGCAAAAATAATGCACAATACGGCTCACAGAGTTTTCTGCCACATAATGGGCACTCCAGCTCCCACACAAGATGGCCTGTTTCAGCTTGAGTAACTCAAGCAGCATATATAGCTGCTACTCATAACGTTACTGCACATGGGGACAATACTTCCTGTCTTTCAGGTACTGAATAACAGCTTGCACAAGGGCTGCCATAAATGTTCAATCCTTCAATCACTATCAGTAGTACTGGAAAACCCTAGCTACAAATACTTGCATGTAATTATTCATTTACATTTTCATAGTCATTAATTTGGCTAAGTTCGCATCCTCTTTGTGCTTGAAATCTATGATTCTGATTTAGTCTTACTGGCTTTTGTGGAAAAAGACCTATAAAATCAGCTGCTGCTGAGTGCTTATATTAGGAAGCCCAATCACAAGGACCGTATCCATCCAACAGCAACATAGAAGCAGTGCCAGCCTGCTCATGACTGCTCACTGTTCAACTCTACAACTTAAACAGAAATCCAGACATAAAATGTTTGCCTCTGTTTGAGGGGGCAGTAAACATATTTCATAAAGATAAAAGGAGGTAACTAATAAAAAAAAGTACCATATTCCTGAACAGAATAGGAAGTGAAATTAATTAAGCATACTATTTACTTATGAATAAGCCTGATGTGTTGATCAAATTCCAGAATATGCCAAGGGAAAACGGTGAAAAAGCAGACTGCAGTATGACCTCAGTTTTCCAGTGAGTGAGAGCTGCATATGAGTCTGAACAGGGGTACAGGTCCACCCACTGGGCTCTCTGATTCTTGTATATTACAAACCCTTGGAAATAAAACTTGTATACATCAGAGTATATGTAACCAGTTACATTTTTGGAACACAGATTTTATAATTAATAATAAAGTCAGAGCTAAATGGTTGGTGATAAGATGTTGAAATTCAGACTAAAATTTGAAAACATATGGTAAGTGTTGGGTGAAATCCAATGGAAAAAAGTAATAGAATTTTGTTCAAAGGCCACAGAAGGGAAATAGAAAATGTGAAATGATAAATTAGTGTATGTCCGAGGGTTATGTGTCCTATCCAGCAATATATACTCTAGAAAGTTAAAAAGGTCAATGTGGATAAATAAAGATGTGAAAAAGTAATTAAGGGTTGAGGTACAGGCATATGTGAGGTATAAAACACCTAGGTAGGAACAAGATCTGGAAGCATTATAGAACGAATTTCACCAAAAATTATGAGAAAAGCAAAGGTGAAAAACAAAATGAAGATCAGAGAACAGTTTAGATATATATTGAGACACTTTTCAAGTGCCTAAGAAGCAGGAGGTCAGTGAAGGAGACAGCAGTGCCTCAAAGAGAATAGAGGGGTAATTTATTGAGAGGTAGACACTTCAGAAGAATTAAACATTTTCTTTGATTTATTGTTCATAAAAGGAATGGGGGACATATGCCAGGAATAGACAAATACCAAAGGAAAACAGGTTCTTTCCAGAACAAAAAATCAGAAACTTCGGCGTAGATTCTCAGCTGGTGAAAATCTGCCAGATTTCTTTGCCCTCAATAAAGGGCATTAACTCATTAATATTGTTACAAAATGCTCACGCCAAAATTTTCCAGCTTAGAGAAATATCCAAATATTTCCATATTCTTATTTTTTTCTTCTCACTGACTTAGCTGTGGTCGTGTTGCATGTACTTCAGAGTAGACTTTTTATTCCCTAATCTATTCATTGCATACACTTATGAATAAACGGAGGATGCCAGCTATAAGATTGATGTGTATCACTCTTCATCATAGTTGTGTTGATTTAAAAGAAATAATACAGAAATACGAAAAAAAAAACACCACACCTATACTTACTTCAGACTGAGGATTCACAAAAAAGGAAAGACCATTTGGGCCAACACCAGTGCATATGATTTATGGGGTACAGTGTATGTCTTCCTTCTGGCATTTTCAGTACAGGGACTGACTGTGCAAGCCTGCAAGTTAGTTAGTGTAACACTTCAGCTGTGAGCAGTGAGACGTGCGACGGTGGAGGATCAAGTTAGAAGTTCTGTAAAAGAAGGCTCCTGTGTGAATTTAACAATTTTTGGTAGCACATTTAATGAGTCATCGTACTGACTCGTAGGTCTTTGGGATTCCATAACTTGTCAGGATCAGATATACATCCGTACTCTGGAAATCCAACAGCAGAGCAGTCCTAACATAATGTTTTGCATATAAAGTGTCATGTGTGCACTAGGAAGAATCTTGTACACTTTTTTTGGTCAGTCCTAGCTGCTAATGCTAGAGGAAGATGAATCTTTTCCTTGTGACCTAAAACCCATTTTTTATGCATTTTCTCTTTCACTCTAAAATTAGCCAGCCACCAAAATCCCCTAATGCTTATTTCTATATTTCATTATTTAAATTGATTGACTTAAGCAAAATGGTCCTATTAAATGCTAATGGTTAGAATCCTAATGCCAGTGTTGCATCACAAAAAATATTTTGTGTTGACACCTAGGTCAGGACAGTCACATTCACTGGATCGTGCTTAGGAGGAAGAACTTGAGCAGGGAGGAGGGAAACCTAAAATATTTGCTTCCTGTCCTGTTTTTCTTTCCTTAAGTATTCAGCAGAAATATAGGAAAAGAGGTATCTTGATTGCTTCAATTTCACATTACAAGAAATTTGAGTCTGTAAATACACTGAGCAAACAAGTTTGTTGTGAAGGTACTGCACTGCCAGTAACAATATGGAAATCTACAAGACAATTTTTTTGCAAAAACATTTAAATTGTTCTCAAACAGATCTAAAGTTAGCCCCAGTGACAGAAACTAAACTTGGTTAATGTATTTGTAGCTGTAAGGTGCTTTGATTTATTTATGAATAGTGAATATTTTATGGAGTTGAATAAGTATTGCAAAGAAAGAGATGAATATACACTTTAGTTTCAGGAATGGGTTGTGGTGTTTATACCTCTTCTACAATCATTTTTTATGAACCTTCCATTGACTGAAATTTGATTTCATTGAACTAGTTATCAAGCTATAGTGTCTGAGGGCATTCAAGGGTAGTGAATATAAAACTCAATCTAACAAATCATGTAAGGACGTGACGACATCCAGAAAGCTAGGATAAGGCTGCATGCAAATGTGCAATCACTAGGCTGAGAGTAAAACGTTTGCTTGTTTCTTTGCTTGCTTTTCTATTTAAAAAATCTATTAAATTATTTAATCAGCATAAAGCATTTTCAGTAACACAATTATACTCTTGAAAATATTAATTTCAAGAAAAAATATTTTACTAAGGCTGAAACATTCAGTTTTAACACATTCAGAATTGAATGTTTCGTATTTTTAAACTCTAAAATTACTTCCCATGTAGAATATACTTTTCTTATATTATCCAAATTAGTCACATACTGGAAACAAAGCTAAATGTTTTGACTGGCTGAAATAATTATTTTTACAAGTCATCTGATTTTTTATTAAGATATTCTGCTGGAATTTTTGTATCTCTCAATTCTTCGTTAATCATATTCTTTCAGCTTTTACAGATTAAAAAAAAAAGTGCAATGAAGAAAAAACTGTATTTTTTGGATACAGCATTGCTATTCAATGTGATGAAAATATTATCCATGTATGTTATGATCCTGTGTTTTCTTTTAATAAATACCCTAGACAGATTTTCATGACAGAATGTCTCTCATATCAGTGCTTTTTATTACTAGGTCAAAGATTAAAAGGTATTTCAGATCAATAAAGCAGAAACAAACTACTGAAAACGTTTATAGGAAAAATCTAGGTAAAGAATTGCTATGGATGCTGTTTGAATTAATTAGCCTGTCCATGCAAAGGCTATCAGTTGTGGAAACTTTCTGGTAACAAACACACTGTTTCTTCAGCAAAATGCTCATCAGCAAAGAAAAGAATTGTCTGAATAAAATTTTGTCTCAGCTATACACAGGTTTTGTATACTATATAAAGGAAGTACTAATGAAGGTACAGAAAACAAATATGTGCATTTACACATTCCTGCCTACCTTTGCTAATTTTCTCTTATGCACTTGGGCATAATTTGAAGTGGAGGAAGCATGTTCCTCCACTGCTGGAGCAGTCTGATCTTTCAGTAAAGTTATATCTGAGATTTCATGTTTAATTTCCCTCAGTGCCTTTCATTTAAAGAAATCATCAACAACAAAATGTTGTGTGATATTTTGATAGGGATACATTAGTACAAAGGGAACAGGCTGGATTTCCTCAGTGTAGACCTTCAGTTGAATCCCTGTTTATGACAAAAATAGCAAAGGTGCACCATGTGTTGACCTTGGCCATCAGCCTGTTAGTAAGTATAATCCAGGCAGAAGCACCTTACTAGATATGATTATCAAAAAGTGGATTATGTAGCTGAACTCTGCTCCAACGCTGAAGCATTCAAAATCTATTTGGAAAAGTGTCAGCAATACAGTGCTTGTATCCATAAGAAGCCCCTGGCAGCAGCTCCTACACGGGTTATTATGCTATCACCTGAAATCAGTGGCCTGAAACAAGCTGAAATAAGTTCTTCCTTAAAGCACCCTACTCTGAATTCTCATTAGATATTTGGAGTAGATTAGCAGCTGAGTTCAAATTTCCTTAAAGAGGTAGAAAGATGACTGACTGCTGGGCAGAGGGCTCCAGGAGTTGTTTCTTTTTGTTTGTTTGTTTTGTAGCGTTTTTTCCCCTCTATTTATGGAAGCTTATCAGTCTCTTCAGAAATGACTGATAAATTCCTACGTGTTGCTCTGTTTATTTAATTTCTGTAACGTTGCCATTTATAGGACAAAAGATTAAGCTTTAATGTAATGAAGCACGGCTATGGTCAAGGTTCTCCCCTAATTAGGAATAGAAGAGAAACTAATGGCATGTTCACAACATGCAGAGAAACATATTTAATTAACATGGAGAGGCCTCCAAAAATAGTACCTAACTGAGCTAGCTCCAAAAGCAGTAATATTGCATTTACTTGGCAAACCACATAAGTTAATTAGCCTTGCAATGAGAGAGGGCTTAGCAGCTCTGTTACATTGTCCTTCTTCAAGCATATTGCTTCCGGGCCCAAGTGAGGCATCTGACACTGCTTTTTGCCCTATGAACCTGCAACCATACTCCTGCTCACTGCTTACCTCCCAGGATTTGCCACTTTTCAAGCAGATGACCTGAGAATTAGTGATCACTGGTCATTGTTGCTTCATAGGATGACCATGTATACATATCATCAAGTTCAAGTTCAACATATGCTTAAATTTACAAGGTATTAAAAAAAAATACAACTGCATTTGGTCACAGTGAAAAAGAGAATGAACTAATAAAGTCTGAACAGAAAGAATTTAGGAAGATAACTAGAAAGAACAGTAACTGAGAGTGTAACAGTATGCAGTCTATTTAGGATAAGAGCCATCTATTCTGTGGAAAAGAGATGGAAAAAAAAATACCAGTAGGCATTACTTGTTCAAGTTTCACATGTTCAAATGCCAATAAGCACTGTAGGATAGCATTTGTGTAATTACTGACACAAGCATAAGACTATCTGAAGTAGGGCAGCATAGCACAGAGAGGCAAAATTCATAGTTGAAACATACCAGTAAATGAGCAGAGAACTGTAATGGCTTACTTCCACTGTCTTTTACATAAAGTTGTTTCTCCAGAAAGATTCTGATATGTTTCTAGAGCTGGGATAGCCAGTTCTGCATATGGGAATCTTGAAAGACTTAAACTCCAGGATATCAATATATTCACTTCTAGAATTGTACTCTGTGTCACTTAAAACTATCATATTTAAGTGTACTATTCAGGACACTTAATGTGTAGATTATTTATCTTCGTTTACCATAATAATTCTGGAGATATAAACTTGAAAGAACGTTTGTGTTTATACAACAGAAGATGCATAACTTATGAATAAAATACCTGTAATAGCAATGCTTCATAGGCAATATGAAGCATTGTACCAGTTGAGGTTTTGCTTTGTTTTGCTTTGCTTGTGTTTTTTTTAGTGAACATGCTGCCTGCTTTGTGTGGAAATAAGATACTCAAATTTTTCGTTTACAGGATCAATTGCTATGGAAAAGAGAAAGCACTACATTTTAGAAGTGATCTCAAATTTGAATAAATAGCATATTTAGCTAGTGAGTTAAAGTGTCTGTCCTTATTCCCCACTCCCTTTACAAAACAAAGTAATGGGTGTGAATTAGGATTCTATATAATTTCAAGTTTTGTGAGAAAGACACAGAGGTGTTATTACCTGCATAATATATTAAATAATAGAAATTGTATAGAAAGAGAGCTATCAATCCCCCAAAGCTCTCTACAGTTGTTCTCTGTTTTAAAAGGCAGTGGAGCAAAATAAAAATGCATTCTTGTGTTATTCTTTTATTTTTTTAAGGAGAGCGTTTGTTTTTATGTAGATGCCATGTTTGCCAGATTTCATCCTGCAGTGAATTCTTAAAGACTAGTTATTTATTTATCATAGGAATGATGGCTGAAACCAAACCATTTCAACTCAGGTAGACAAAACTATAATAAAGCAATAGCATATTTCTAAAACGTAACTAGAACTGATTGTTGCATTCATTATTTTCAGATTAAATCCAGAAATTAAAGTGAATGCTTTTTTTATTTTTTTTTTTTTTTTTTTTACGTTAAGAAATGCATAGGCTGTTCACTTACAGTGATATCTCAACATTTCTTGGGCATGAGAGCTGTGAAACTGCTGGCCTGTTGTTTGATGCTGATACCCAGAAATTAACAGACTGAAAACCACAGCCCTGTCTCAAGTGTCCAGATCCTCAGCACAAGAGGTAGAAAACAAAACTTTTAGAAAGTATTTTCCAACAGAATGACAGCTGTCACCATTAGTTTGTGAAGATCTCACAGTCTCACTGGCACTCCTGAATGACAAACTGGTTGAGATTTCTGATTTATAGACAGGGAAATACAACTAATGTAAGAATTTTGAAAACAGCACCCTTCCACTACCAGACAGATCATTTGGGTATCTGGATGACAATTCCGAAGGTCTTTTTGGCATACCTGTCCCAACTGTGGGCTAAGTTTTAGTTCAAATAAGGATGTAATCGTGGGTTAATTATAATCAGCATACTTCTCTTTTGTAAGTAATGTCATCAGCATGCATAGTCTGCAGTACGGTCCAAAAAATTTTGCTTCAGCAAGAGAATTAACATGTAATGACAGTATAGCTCAGGACTCCTGAATCACAAAGAAACACTAGGTTTTTACCTAGGTGAGCACAGGCTCACAGAGTACTTTACCCAGCCACTAGCTCAGATCTTCCAGCATGTGTTGATTTTTATGTTTACCCTAGATGTGCTGCTACCAGTGTCCAATGAGCTAGTTTGAGGTTTGGGTTGCCACCAAACTAGAGGATGCAGAAGCACAGATGCTCTCATAGACACACAGTTAGCATGTGGAGGATAAAATTTGATGGCAGTTGTTGCAGAAATGATAGACATTGCTGTGAGCAACAAAAATACATGAAGTAAACTTATCTCCAGCTCATGGAGGATCTGAGGGCAGTATAATTACAAGTTATTACAAATTATTTGCAAGTTTCTGGTGAAAGAACACCACTATTTGCTCTTTTTTCCTCTTCCAACATGGCAATGAACATCAGAAACATCTGATGGTAGTAATAGTTAATGAGAGCTTACAATTGTCAAAATTCTCAAAAGATACAGGCTGCAACCTCCAGACACTGAGAGTTTTTGCTAAGTGAAAGCTGAAGAATTTGACTTTTCCACTAACTTTCCCTAGAACACACTCTCAGGTTCTATTTTTGTCTGAAAACAGCAAGAAGAAACAAAGGATGCTGAAACTCTGGCTACTTCTTAAAAAGAGAGTTCATTGTTCATTTTGCAACTATCTGTTTCAGTAGTAAAAGGAAAGAAGCAAGGATAAAATTACATTGTTGGTTTTCTGGGGTTATAATGAAGTTTCTAAACTGTCAAAGAATGAACTGAATTGTATCTGAGTAAGAGGTAATGAAAGTACTGTATACAACAAGTAAACACATACCTGTTTGATAAGGTTTACTTTTAGCTCTCAAGATCAGATTTTTATCAGCCTACTTAGAAATCCATACAGCTAGAAGTTTTAAAGACTCACCAAATAGTTTGTCAGAGTGATTTCTGAGTTGCCGTATATTATGGAAGAAGACAGTATTGCAATACCTTCCTTTGGCCTTCTCTCCATTTTTCTTCCCTCTGCTTATGGACATGCATTAGTTTGAGTACTGCATGGTGGTCATTTCAGAGCTTGAACTTTTTCACTTGTATTTCATGATCCTTTAAAATGAACAAAACTACACTCTGAATTTTAACCATACAGAGATGGGAGAGCAGGGAATACAAAAGGTTGATTTTCTTTTATCAGTAATTACTGCTCTTTTAACATTGCCTTTTTTCTTTAATCTGGTATTAATTCCATCCCTAACCTTGCTCCTGAGATCACTTTTGTCAGTGTAAAACAAGAATCTCTCTTTGTCATCTGCACTGTGGTCTTTGAATTAAACCATGTGAATGGGCTATGTGCTAGGTACAGTTCCATAGGGTTTATTAAAGGAAATTGTCTTAGCAAATATGTCTGTTTCATTTGATTCTGAGGAATAATTGGTTAATGAGGGAATGATTACTTTGTTCAGACATGATTACTGAAGAAATGTTTGGTCCATATGTTGCTGAATAATGGGAAATTCTCCAGTGAAAGGGGGACAATGATTAGAAGAAATAAGATAGCTGGAGAATATATTCCCCAAAGTGTTACACTGTTTTTTGTTAACAAGCCAACTGTAAGGATAGTGCTTCCCTCAATAGGAATAGAAGTTCAAAATATCTAATCGGTTTAAACAGTTTGTTGAAAATAACAGTAGGTAATTTTCTTTGTTTTCTTTAGATCAAAGACCCATGGCTTCCTCTGATAAATGATGTGACTATCACAGCTGCTTCTCTCCTGTAACATAATGTTAATTCTTCATTGCTGCCTTGATGGACACATACAGATACAACTATATGTTAAAAATTATCCCATCCCCTCTGCTGCTCATTAGTTGCATCTTGCCATAGGAATTTAGTGCTTTGGCACTGTTATATATATGCCATTTGCATGCTCACGTGCACACACATACACACACGTTATAGCTGGTGTGCATTGCAGTCATTATAGTTATTTAGGAATGCTGAAATGTTTTCCTTATCCAAGGTCATATTCAGTTACCTATACATTTCTCTAAGCCATACTTTAAAGCTCAATTTTTGTGTACTTGCAAGCAACTAGGAAGTATTTTTCTCTGCCCCAATAAAACTGATTGCTTACTCCAAGTGAATAAAATGCAGCTAAGTCATACACACACACACACACACAGATGCACACACACAAGTTAATGTGTATAAATATATATGTATGTATATATAGTAACTTTTTAAAAGTAATATTAACACTCTAGCAGATGATACTGAACACTTCAAAACTGGCAAGTACTAATGATCCAGTTCAAGAACATGCTTGAATAGATATCTGACTTGAAGCCTGTGGGCAGTCCCCCAGAAGTCTGTCACAGGGAAGACAAGCAAGCAATGGCAGAAGTTCAGATCTGTAATGATGTTTAAGAATTCACAGATACAGACCTCAGAATTCTCAGAATTTTAAGGCTGGGATGTCTGACTCCTGTGGCTTTAAGCTTCAGTTGAACTGCTCTGTGCTGCAGGAGATATCTCTTCAGATGCTCCTCTGATACTCTTAAACACACCTTGGGGTCTAAGCTCACACTACAAATGAGGTTTATTTTCTAAAGTTAGATAAATAACTATTTCATAAGGAAAATGCTATAAATTTGAAATGCATTTGGGCTTGTTAGTTTGTTTATTTTCTTTTTCATTTTGGTCTATTTAACTAGTTTTCAGCTCAGACTATGAACAATGAGTATTCAAAACTACACTTCTGGAAAATTTAGGGTGGTGAGGTGATGGAACAGGTTGACCAAAAAGGTTGTGCATGCCCCATCCCCAGAGGCACTCAAGGCCAGGTTGGATGGGACCCTGGGCAGCCTGAGTTGATGGGGGCAGCCCTGCCCATGGCAGTGGTTGGGGCTGGCTGGACTGTGAGGTCCCTTCCACCCAAACTATTCAGTGATTCCATGATTCTATGAAAATTTCTTGTTTCATTTTTTCTGTAAGCAAAGTAGTTACTATTTGTCAGTTGAATCCCCAGGTAGATAGCTTTCATAAAGTCAAGAGTAAATGTTGGAAATGAAACATCTGTCCAACGTTCTTATAACACTCTTAGTAACATTAATTGGCAGATGTCTTTAGATGACAAAGCAGAGCATATCAGTTCCTATTTGTTCTTTTCCACTGAGCTGAACCTGTGGTCGTTGAAAGTACTTATTTAAAAGACTGTCTCAGCATGAGCAATAATTCACTGAGGTCAGTAATATGAGATTTTCCATGCAGAAAAAAATGAATTATAAAGGCCAACTGGCCAGTGAAAAAAAAAATAAAATGTTAATATATTGTCCAAAAACATACTTTGTGTGGAGAAAGTTACCCTCTCCATTGGCAGGACTGGTATTTAATCTACATATAGCTTGCACAGAAGTACTGTGCCAATTCAATTACTGTCTGATTAATGAAGTGTAGCAGGTTTATTTCAGGGGTCTAGCTAGCTATTAATTAGCATATTGGGGCCTATACTCTACTGTTTTGCCCTGATATGCTTTGAAAAATCCCAATGCAATTAAATAAACTCTAATATGCTTTAAATAGTTGAGAAAACACATTCCGATTTTTTTTAAAACTCTTATGGGATTTTTAAGCACATCCAGATTTATTGTAAAGCATCTGAAGTTCTTTGTAAACACTACTGGTGTGCTGGTTTGTGTTGTTCAGCAAAATAACATTCCTCTTTCTTTAACAGATTTCATCTAACATGAGAAGCCAGTGCTGTTTGCTTGGGATCTTTTAGACTAAATAATGAAGACGCTGGCACCCCCACAGTCAACTGCAGCCTTGCTTTTTCAGTGGACTACCTAAACTTTGCTGGATTTCTCTATTTCTACAGTCAGGTTTTTCAAAGACAGCATTGCTAGCTTGGGGTAGAAAACTGGAAAGCTTGTTAACATAGTATTTGAGACTAGGCAGTGAAGATTGGGAAATATCACACTACCTAAGCTAGCAGTAGTTGAACTCCTGCCCTGGATAGTTGCACACAGTGATAACCAATGCACTACACATTTCTCAGGTCAGAGGAATTGTCTGGAAAGGTAAATTTCAACGCATACAGTTCACAAATGGCCTGGAGAGTATTCTGGAAGACAAAGGAGTGTGATATAAGTTAATAGAGGAATCAAAAGATTGGTTACAGGAGAGATGAACCTCATTTAAAGAATTTATTAGACCTTTCATGGATGTCCTGTGCATCAGAAGGGAATTACTCAGTCCTGTATCCCATGCCCTTCATAGTCCAGAAATACACTTTTACCCTTGCTTTTACCAATCTTCTCAATTGCTTCTCTTTTGCTTCCATTACTTTTACTCCAGCCTACTTAATGCAGACCTCAGATAGCTCCCAACCATTCATCTTTCTCCATCTCCTGCTTTGATGCTTATAAAAAGTTAAATCACCTATTCCCTTTTTTTCCTAAAATATCAAATTAAAACACATTTGCTTGTTTAGTTTTCTTACTCAGTGTCATCTGCATGCTTCACTGCTTTATGTTTGCTCGTGCCTGTGTTATGTTCTACACTGTTCCTTTTTACCTCTACAGCAATTCATGGGAGGGAGCTTCACTATATTTTCAGTCACAAGAAGTCTTGGTTGTTAGTGTCCAAAATGTTCTGTCTTGCATCAAATGTTCTGGGCAATTATGAAAGCTACTTATCCAAACCTTCTCATAAATTAAACTTCCTTTGTTCCCTTGGTCCCAGTAAAAATTGCTAAGCATTCTTTTACAGAAGCAATTTTGCATGGGGACTCTAATTTGGCATTAGTCCCCTTACAGTTTCTAAAATAGAGTTGTCAATTTCTGTGGAGCCATGCATGTACATATTTAATGTTATGGTTTGTACGGAGCAGGCAAATGGCAGGTGGCTCTTCCATCTAGGTTCTAGTTTGATTGGAAGCTGCAACTTTACATCGAGAAGCACACAGAATCATAGAATCCCTCCATTGGAATGAACTCATAAGGCCCACTAAGTTCAGTTCCCAGCTCCACACAGGAGCACCCAAATATCAGACCAAAAGAATGAGAATGGTGTCCAAACGCTCCTTGAACTCCAGCACTTGGGTCCATGCCCATAGCCTTGGGCATCCTGTTCCATGCCCACCACCCTATGGCATTCCAAAGATGCCCCTTTCCCTGATCCCCAGCTGCCCTCCCCTGACAGCTCCATGCCGTTCCCTCGGGCCCTGTCGCTGTCACACAGAGCAGAGCTCAGCGCTGCCCCTCCGCTCCCCGTGAGGAGCTGAAGCTGCCATCAGGCCTCCCCTCAGCTCCTCTGCTCTGCGCTGAGCACACCCTGGAACCTCAGCTGCTGCTCACATGTCTTCCCCTCCAGAATCTTCATCATCTTTGCAGCCCTCCTTTGGACGCTCTCATGTATACGTGCCTCATGCAGTCCCCATGGGGTTTGTTGGTACAGCAGTTTGTGGAGTTACAATCATGCACACTTTTAGAAAGTAGCTACTAAAAGAAGTGTCCTTATGGGTTCAGTACACAGCTCAGTGCATCAGACAGGAAACCAAGCAGGAAGGGGAAACAAAGCCACCTTCCAGCTCCCCAGCCTGTCCTTGACAAATCAGCAGTCTGAAACCCAAGCCACAGAACAACACCACAGCCTCTTCCAAGAGAAAGACAGAGCTCCCTTGTCACGCTACTCTTAGCATCTTCTTTTTCCTGACATCCTTTTTTTTTTCTTCTTTTTTTTTTTTTTGTAAATTTTGTTTATATTCCAGTTATACACACAGTCTTAAAATTCATCTCACAAACACCTGCCTGTATATGTTCATAAGGAGTGTGGGCATTCATCAGACAATTCAAGTACTTACTGAACTTCAGGCACGTGCAGAGTGCTTTTGAATCAGTGGAGTGATTCATGTGCTTCAATCCAGGCACATGTTTCATTACCTGGCTGAACCATGGCCAAAAGCCATTCACTTAACGTTAGGGTTGTTTTATTTTATAAATAGCATTATTAACTTTCTGCCTTTGTTATTTGCATACAAAAGATAATATATATGTTTTGTATAACTGGAGCTTACTACAAGGTCATTAATGGTGCTTTAAAAGAGTGCAAAGAGCTAAATAACTTGGGCTTAGTGATAGTTTCTAAGGACAATTCTTAAATGATTGATTGATTGATTGACAGATTGGTTCTACAGGCTAGCAGTGAGATGATGTGATAACCCTTTTCCATTGTAAATACTGCTCTCACCTGCATTTAGTCCTGTCTTTACCACATTCAAACACACACACTTTTTTATGAGGTGGACTTTGAACTAGCTTCCCATAGTTATTTGGAAACGCACAATGAATGCATTATGTGACTATTCACTGCAGCAAAGTTAGCACATAATAATTTACAATTTTATGGAACTGCTAGGATTAGCTATGTGTCATCTATTTTTAATACACATCTTTGTGGTGTGTGAGCAAAAATAAATGTATTCGAATAAATTAAAAAAAAAAAAAAGAATGCTGAGTTGTTGTCAATCACTTGCAGATGAGCCTATCCTGGTGAGAAGATATAATGGAAACATTTCTGAGGATGATTTATGGAGTCAACCAGCATCACTCTTGAACAATCGATGCCTTTCTAGCATGGGCACAAGCAGGTAGGTAAAGTTTACTGAGAATATCTAAGTGGCAGTTCTGAGGATGATTTTTTCGTGGAAATTTTTTATCTGATTTTTTTGAGTTACAGCATAGAATGTAAAAGAAACTTGGCAAAAAAAAAAAAAAAGAAATAATAAATCTAAAGCAGAGTCAAAAAGGCGCATAGTCATGTTTCAATTTGTAACTTGTAAATGCTGGAGAACTTTGCACTTCCTATATACTAACGTGTTGATTCACTGAGAGGAAGGAAAAGCTTTATTTTTTCAGGAAAAATGTTGAAGTAGTTTCATAGGAAGAAATACTACTGGTAGATTTATTGTATTCAGTTTGTGAACTGATTTTTTAATTTTATATTGTTACTGTATTAAGGTATCATAATCGGATACCTTATGGTATCCGATTGAAATAATCGTTCTAACCAATAAGATACAAGAAACATTGTAGGTGTGTATGTATTATATAAACATGTATGCACAATACGTATATATAATAAGTATGTGAAAAAAGTAATGCGTAAATGTTATATATAGTAATCTGTAATCCTTCAAGGCAAAATGTGGTGCTTTTATTTTCCTTTTATTTCTGTTGAGGGTGCAGAAAAGGCATGCAAAGAAAGAACTACTTCCTGAGCATCAGTCTGCATGCCACCTACTCCGTGGATTCTGACCTCAAAGCTAAGTAGGATCAGTCTGGGTCAGTTTTTGGACCAGAGCTCCAGGGAGAACTCAAGTGCTATATACAGGAAACAACCTTAGTGATCAAATTTTATTGGGCATTATTTCAGTGAACTTGTATGCCAGAATTGTGTCATGGGGCCACTCTGCTTTTAAAGGGACTGTCTTACAATGATATGTAAAAATTTTATGATCACTTAGGAAAAAGTGCCAGGGGTATATATATATATGTACATTTTAAACTAAGAGAGTGAGCCAAAATTCTACCTTCAAGAGTTTTAAATGGATTTTAAGTTTCAAGGGGAAAAGCACTCTTCATTCCAAAGCTGCCATATCATCATGATGACCACTCTTAAAAGCATGCTATCCTATACTTCACATCAGAAATGATTGCATTTCAGTGGTGCTGTTTTTACTCTTTTTCAAAGTTTCCTAAAGGACATGATAATGCAAACTGATGCGGAAAAACAAACATTTTGTGTCAGTATACAGAACTGCAGAGAGGTTAATAACATGGTACAAGCCTTATCTTTCTCACATGTAGGTCAGACTCTGGTTCTGAAACCTCCATTTTTAAAGTACTGGAGATAAAATTCAGTATTTCACTAAAAGTGAAATGAATACTGATGATCAACAAAGGGATAACTGCAATTAAGGTGCTTGTTCTCTTCTGAAAATGTGCACTTCTGATACCTCTCTTCTGCGGAAGTTACTGGCAGCATTTGCACAGAAAAGTGTACAATGGAAAACTTGAAGTGAAAAAAGGAGAGTTCTGGGAGATATCCATATCTTCAGAAGTTTCCTACAGTTTTTATCACAAATGTTACCAGAAAACAAAATTGCCAGTGAACAGTTCTGTTCCACATCTTAAAATTTGTTTGCTCCCTTCTCATGGTATGCCATCTCATAAATATTGTGCCACAATCCATTCTATGAAAGCAAAAATGAAAATAAAGTAAAAATTAGTGTTAATAATGAAGGCGTGTTTTTACAGTTTCAGTTTCATTGAATAGAGCAGCAGAGTGCAACCAGAGACGCTGAACAAAAAAACTCTTCACCTGTCCTTTGCTTAATTAAAATACATTAGATACAAAGATTTATTTGAGGGTTTGATGATAAATGAAGATGAATGTAATGTTTTATGGGAGGCAATTAAACATTATTTACTCAAATAAGCAATTCTGTTCCATCAATACTTGGGCATATCTACAAGAACATGTTTATATTGAATTATGGTTAGTATTTTACAGATCTTACCTGTGAACTAGCGCTAATTCTGCAAAACAAAAGCCAAAAACAGCAACAACAGCAGATCTGCTTATGAAAAGTGATGCAGGATATGCTATGGTAGTTACGATCATGACCTTTACTTCTGAATAGCAAATATGAAACTTGGAGTCATCTGCCTTTAGGAAATTTCAGTCTTTAGCTCAAGCACTTCATGTGAAGCAGCTTTAGATATCATTACCTATAGTTGTCTATCCTGGTGCTATGCTAGTAAAATAAACCTCCACCATTTTTTCCTTAGGTTAAGGTGACCTAAGGAGCAAGAGTTGAATACCTGCAAGTCACTTTGCTTTCTTCACTCTAGAGGGTCCTAAAATAGTGAAGAAGTGGACTTCAGCTCTTTTCCAACCAGTGAAGGATGATGAGGCCTATTACACAGTTATCTTACATTCTTCTGCAGACTAGAAAGATTCTCACTGTTACTTTCATGAAAAGAAGCCTCCTCCACCTTAGATATTCATTGCCCAAGTTATAATTTACCCAATAGTATGTACGTATTATTTTATTTGCTCCTCAGTCTTGTTGAAGTGCAGTTATAGCAACCCAGACAGGCTGTTCACAGGAGTTCTGTCAAAGGGTGACATATTTTGGCACATAGTATTCCCATGAGGCACACAATTTCTACTTAATCCTTAACAGGTTTTTCTGCACTCTCTAGAGTAAATTTTAATTTTGTTCTTTAGGATGATGATCAACTTTTCATCTAACATCCCTTACTGCTTCCTTTGAATTAATTAAGCTCTGGTGGCAGAAATCCTTATATAAAAGTTAGCAAATCATTGGATTTCATTGACTATGGCAGGTTGTGTAGATACATCAGAGGACAAATCCTATATCTTCACTACGGTGACAGGGGCTATAAATAACACGTATGGAGGACAGAACGGGAGAAATGGATCCACGCACAGGAAGTGCTGGAGAACTGTTTCTTTGCAGCTTATCCTATATCTCTCTTCCTGACAGTTTTTTCATGAAGTCCTTCTAAAATCAGCTCCAATTGTTGGCTATGGTGAGGTTGTTATCCCATCAGTTCTGTTAGCGTTCAGCCTTCTCTACGTTTGTCCTTAGCCAGCTCCTACAGCAATCCCAGGCTGATTCAGTTTCTGAATCAATTCTGCCAGTTTTCACCAGAACACAGAATAGAATTGTTAATCATGAACATTTACAGATGACTGACAAATGGTTTAAGGAAATGACTTATAACTTGCTAGAAACAGACCAAGAATGCAATGCACTTTAGTGGCTAAGGGAGTTCAGTATTTCACTCCCACAACACAAAGGGCCAAGAACACAATTGCAGTTTTTTTCTTGGCACTGATCGAGTTACCAGATAACATGAGTTCTGGATCAATCCACAGGTCCTTTCGACACTAGGAAGAGAAAGGGATTATTTTCTTGACATTTTCTTCTAATTTTTCTAAAAAGAAAACAATAATTTGTAGCCTGACAATCTTTGCCAAGATTCAGCCTACAGAGAGATTTTTATAGCAGAGATATAAACCCCTGAAGTAAAAATGCAGACACAACTTTAAGTACAGTGTTGCAAATGCAATGTTGTAATTTTATATGTTAATCTATCAATACACAGTATGTGCAAACATATGTTTATAGACAGAGAGACAAGCATGTATAAATGAGAGGATAAAAATCCCTATATCTCATTTGGTGCTATGCAATTTCTATCAATTTAGAAATGTGTTATGATTTTATTTTAAGCTGACATACTGTAAATTGTGCTTATTTGAGAATACTTACTTAACTCTTAGTGTTTGTAAGACGGAAAAGGAAGATGTCTTTGGAAGTTCTTCAGTGACCTAAGTTGAACTAATAACTTACTGAAAAATGTTGTCCCTTCTCTGGAAACTTTGGATCAGTGGCCATCTTTAAAACAACCCGTAAGCATAAATATAGTCTTCATTGAATTGCTATGGAATCTGCTATAAACAGCATAGGCTGCTTCTTTAGGGGCAAACTGTGTATTATGCTCATATTACAAGAAAAATTACCAGATCTCTAGGTGAGGTATTTTAGAAATTTGGCAGATGGCTTTACTTTTTATTTGTGGCACAGAATTCTGTTCTAATTTTGTGTTTGATTGGAATATTCAACAGCTTCTGGTGCTACTAGGACTTGCTATCTGAAAGACAGAGTTTGCAAACTATAAATATGAACTTTGAAAATATATATCCTAGAGTTAGACCAGTAGATTGTGTTTGTAATGCTCAATTATTGGCTGACTGATGCATTTTGGCTCCTGTTCAGAAAACAATGGCTGCCTGGTCGAGCAGTGCCTCCTGCCAACTGAGAAAGAAGAAGAATATGGGGTGGTGGTTAACACTGGACCATACATTTGGTATTAGATTCTGCCAACAAGGATTTCCATAAGATGTTCACTCCTCATCTTCAGTTGGCCTCTTTATCCTAATTTTCCCAGTTGCTGATTTATCCCGCTGGGGAACAATTTGACTCCAAGACAAGAGAAGAAGACTGTACCTACATAAGCAAGTGTTTGTAATCTCAAGTACATCTACAGTCCACCTTGCAGTCCCACCAACCAAACCTGTGCACCCGTGGTACCTTTTTCCCCACCATGACACCTAGGAGCCCTGTTTCTTAGGCAGCCGTCTCCTCAGCTGCCTCCACTATGCAACTTCAGTTTAGGTGGGTTTGAGCCAGTGTGAAGGTGTAGACAAGGTGCCTGCTTGAGCAGCGCTTGAAACAGACAAAAAGTTCTCAGACAGTGACAGCCAAGGTGAAGTCTGGAAAGATTCTCATTGTCCTCTTTTACATGTTAGCTAGCAGCTTCCAGCTGGGACTGACTACAGAAAGAGACTTACCTACTTATGTGCCCATTGCGCGTAAGCTCACAACTCACAACTCAAAGCTCAGAGCGTTCTGTGGTGTTTTTGTCTTACATGGACGAGACTTCAGCCTTACAGTGTTGAACTTGTGGACATAAACATGCTCATACAGGCTCAATAGTATATAAAGCATCTGATGACTTGTTCTAGATAATGGCCTGCTTGTTCAACATCCATCCCATGTGGCTGAAGCCTCTGGGTAGACATATAACGGAAGAATTCCCTACTGCACACAAAACTGGATGGATCAGGAGATAGAAGATTAGCCTAAGAAAAGAAAGCATTTATTTTCTCTCACTGACAATTTAACTCCAGGAGAAATTTATTTTGAAATCAAGCTATGTAAGGGGAGTCAGAGACTCCTTTTCAACATCATGTTTTCCACAAAGAACTGGATGAAGCTTTCCTTGAACTCTTCTCAGTCACTGCACCCTCTTTTTCTCCTCCCTGTTTTCTTTGAAGGAATGTACATTACAGGTGAAAAGGGCAGAGTAATTTAAAGGAGAAATATAAAAATACCACTAAAGTATACTTGAGACTATACCAGTGTCCACTGGTAATTGTGGTAATTACCATTTTACATTACTGGTACCAATACCAATTACATTACTGGTAATCACCAATCATGGAGAATTTTGTGCTTTCTGTGTCATGTGAAGAGCTCATGAAAGGCTCAAGTATTCTGAGTGATATCAGGTTTGAACTCCAGTTTTGCAAGTCAGAGGGGATGAGAGTATATAGCAGCCACTCAGTCAGCTTTGTCAGAGCGGCTTTTCTTTAGAAAGAAGGATTTAGCACTTTTGTCCTCCACTGTAATTATACTGTTTACCGTCTGTCCAGTCTCTCCATAAAAAGTGTTTTTCCTAGAAACAGTATTGACAAAATATGCTGTGGGCCAATAGCACTTTTTGGCAAGGGATCATCCTATCTGCAATTCTGGCAAAGATTGTTCTTTTGTACTGTAAATTCTGGCAATAACCAACCTTTCCTCCTTAAACCATCAGCTTATGCTGGCTCCATTTGTTTTAAATCCCTTGTTCTCAACAGGCCATGTAATCAGAACGACAGGCTGCTCACAGCTTCCCTGGTGTTCAGCTGCATGCAGGTCATGCCAGAGCCTCCTTTTTGGAAGGACAGCTATGTACTGATGCCTTGCTACCTGTGAGCAGAGCATCTGAATCCTCTCAGTGGCGAGGAAGGCACAGCAGCTTAATGTTTAACACCAGTAAGGAGAGGGTGTCTTCATATTCTGTGCACTGTTGTGTTTAAATTGAAGTCCTTCTGATTTTTTTTCAGCAGCTTGGCCAAATCTCCTCCGCCAACATCATCAACATTATATTGTCAACAAAAACTTTAAACCAAACCAAAGGTCAGGTATTCACTGAGCTTTAACTGCTCTGTTAAAGAAAAACAAAACACTTGTTAGCACCTGTCCTTCTGGCAAAAGATGTGATTGTTTTGGCTGATGTACCAAGCAGAAACACTATTATTTTATGAGCTTTACAGTTCAAGAATCGATAAAAAGACACCAGCAAATACCAAACCTAGGATTTTTGAAGAGATGCATTTGTAAGAAAGCTAGTTTACCTATTTGCATTATCAGTTCAGAAGTTTGAGATTCATCTCATGTGTCGCTTGCCTTGATGATAAAAATGAATTATCATAAACAAAAGTGCCATACATCATCGTTAGTGCACAGGGGAAAGTTAACTACTGGGTGTTAACTATTGGATATTTACAATCAATTTGAGGAGAAAATATATAATTACCATTCATTATCATAATAACATACTTAATTTTTTTTTTTTTTTAAGAGAGAGAAATTCAATCCTGAAATATATATATATATATATTCTCCCAACTATTTTGCTATCTAACACTCTTGCTGCTTAAGGGCACACAATAATTGAGCAGTATACTGAAGAAGTTTAAAATACACTGCAAATAACATCCTTAAGTGGAAACCTTCTTTTTGTTGCTATTTAGAACCTTACCATATACAATATTTGCTATCTGTTAGACATTTGTGCAGTTTTACTTAATGCTTTTAACACATTTTACTGACATAAGTTTTACTTACCTCCCATGCATTTTAACAGATATTTTAAGTGATCTTGTCCTTCTTCCTGTTAACTATTTTAATGGGTTTAATTTATAGTACCCCATAGTGAATGGGTAACTTGAAATCTCATCAATTCCCAGCCCTATCTATTTGAATAATTTCCAGCAATTTAGAGTCCACACACACACATATATTTTATTCAGTCTCCTTAGTACTATGGAAAACTACTGAATGTTCTCATGAGGGAAACCTAAAGTAATAATAATTGATTTCTATTTCTGAAGAATTTAGATATTTTTGCTGTATATATTTCACTTACAAATAGATGTGAGTCATCACCATGTGTTTAAATGGAACTTTGGGGATGTTTAAAATCCCAAACCACATGAAAATTTACTGTTGGTTCTTTACATAGCTCCTACCTGTTTAACAGTTTGAACCCAGTCCAACATCCAAATGCTTCCTCATTTAAAAAGCACCTCTGTACTTTGCAGACAATAATAATGGCTCCTATCAGGTTCAGCAGAGGAAGTGGAAAACATTTGGATGTGTTTTTCTGTGAAAGGAAAAGGAGAGGCAAAATGTGATGAGGAGGAGAGAGGCGCATTTTGTTAGACTATTCAGCATGGTCTAACACTGCTCGCTGTTCCTAACACAGAATTTTTTACTGCTGTTTCTTTTGTGTGTGTGTTTTTTTGCTTTTTTGGTATTTTGTTTTTCCTCGAACACACAAACTGCTCCATTTTTCCAATAGAACTGTAAAAAATGGTAGTCAAGCTTTAAATGTTTTATTTTTTTCTTCTTAATTCAAAGACCTCTATTTAACAATCTTTACAGTGGGAAAAACAATTTCACCAAGGTATTGTATGTTTTACTGTTCAGCTTTTCTTAGACAGTCAAAATGCTGCAAATGTGTTTTATTTTTAAGCTGCTGATACTAATTACTTATACTACTTCCAGGCTACACCTACACTAGTAAAATAAATATTGTCAGAAAACATTCCTAGACATTGGAATTAAATAATTTATAGTATTAAATTTCTTGAATGACTCCTGTTTTGATTCAGGCCAACTAGTCTTGCCTGAGGTAATACTTGTACAATATGGGACTCTGCATGGACTCAGTGTCAGAGGACAGTCTGAGATTGTTTAATTTAGCAGCACAGATACAGTGCTGGAGCTTTCTAGCATACATAACTCTTGAAGGGCTTCATGAAGAAACTAAGAAAAAATAAAAACATTCAAAGTTTTTCTCTTTCATTTTCTTCTTCTTTCTATCTTCTTCTTTTTCTTTTTCCTTTTTCTCTTGTTCAGCTTTTTCTTTTTCTTTTCCTTTTCTAGTTCTGGACAGCCTGGTTGGTGACCCTGCCCGTGGCAGGGGAGTTGAAACTAGATGATCATTATGGTCCTTTTCAACCCAGGCCATTCCATGATTCTATGATTCTTTTCCTTTTTTCCCCCTTTTCTTTTTCCTTTCTTTTTCTTTTTCTGCACATTTTTTCTCCAAAATTAAGTCACTTTCATTCTAATTATGGAGTAGTATAAATTTGGGATTCTTAGAATTTTTTTTCTGGAAGAAAACTTTAAACATATGGTCCTGACAAGGTAAAACATATAATTCTTTTCTATTGAAAATCAAGATTTCACATCTGTTTGTGAGTGTTACAGCCCTGGTTTTCAACTTTGGAAATGCTGGGGATGTTTTATATTTGATGTGGCAACATTTCTGTATACTCACTAAGTATTTTACTTCCTGGGTAGTGGTACTGGTGGGTGTCTCTGAGCACTGTTATGACTTCAATTAATGTGCAGATGGATATAGTGATTAAAATAGATCCATTGAGGGGATAAAAATAAATAAATAAATAAGAAACAAGTGCTCTTTAAGCATTTACAAAGGCACTTTCTCTGAAAACTGCCTGAAACACGTTGTAATATGAGAAATTTAAAATTCTGCTTGTTTTGGACAACCTGCATCTTCTGCCTGTTTACGTAACTATATTCTACCTCCCTACACTCCCATCTGCACCATTCTTTAAAAATTCTTCCCCTAAACTATTGTGTAGGATTTATGTGTTCTGTTAAACAGCTGCCAAGTTTCATTCCCTAGGCGACTGCACTTCAGCAGTGGATGAGATGCTTCTTGTAAACTCTGTAAACCATTTTGGGCTCTTTGCAGATGGAAGAACTGACTAAATCAGTGCTACGCAACTTGTGCTTCTAGAGCCGCACGTGGCTTTTTTTGGAAGGCACATATCCGATAGGAGCTGTTTTGACTTCTTCCTGTGAGGCAACAGGCAGGGTGTTTAGCTGTTCCCTACTATCTCTCCAAGCAGCCAGGAAAGTTGGCTTACAGCTATTTCTCTGTGCTTATGCACTCAGTAGGATTCTATACGTGGCATTTGATAATATATTTTTCAGGGGAATGTATGTTCAAAGAAATATGTATGTGAGACATAAGAAGGTAACAGAACTGAATGTGTATCCTGTCATATGTTTCATCAAAACATGATGATTACAGTAATTCTTTTAATCCTGGACTGAAGTAATCATACCAATTGTGAAGCTATGACATCATCAAAACAGTGTTATGATTTCACTCAAAAGCCAAAGTTGGAGGAAGTCAAGACTGAGCTGTTTCCTCTGTTGCTGGAATACGGAGAGCCAAAACACAATGAGTGTGAATGATGAATGAGGAATGCAACTAATTCTTTTAACAGGAAAGCTATCTTCTTTATGCTTCTGACCTATTCACTGAGCAGCTGGCAAATGGCTCTAGTAAAGTCATCCTGTTCTTTTTTCCAACCAAAAAATCTATTGTGTATGCAGTCTTTCTAATGGATAGCAGAGATATGTCATTCATATCAATCGGTCTTCTGTATCTCTATGTTTTATTCAGCTCCTGAGTATTATGTTAAAATGCACTCTGATATTCATC
The DNA here is from genome assembly GCF_019238085.1 of Lagopus leucura. Taxonomy (NCBI): domain Eukaryota; kingdom Metazoa; phylum Chordata; class Aves; order Galliformes; family Phasianidae; genus Lagopus; species Lagopus leucura. The sequence continues at coordinate 45,732,545 of NW_024962262.1, read as the reverse complement.
AAGTTTTCAAACAATCCATAACAGCAACTGAAAGTGAAAAATAGCCCAGGAGTTGTTGCTGCTTTCCTCAATGACCTGGGAGGAGCTGACTGGCATGGTGTGATTGTGGAACTAGGACAGAATTAGGAGTTATGCTGGAGAGTGGGGAAGAACTTACAGCATCAGTGTGAAAGTCATCTATAAAGCTACGCAAAAGTTAATGCAGCTGTGTCATCCTTTACATATTTCCCTATAATTGGCAGAAATACCCATAAGTAGGTAAAGATGTTTCCTTCCATTACAATTCTTAGGCTCCTTCTTCCATCACTGCCTAAGCAAATTTAATAATTTGTTATCACCATCGGAACTATTACTTCAGCTGAGCATAACATCGTACTGCCTTTTAACTGACAGAATGATTAATGCATCATATATTTAAAATTGTAAAAAACAATCTCCTGAGTGATAACTTTATTTAATCTAACTAGTATAAACTAGGTGTGATAACTCTGAAAAAAATAGCAAATACAGGAGATCAAATGCATCAAAAAAAAAAAAGAGAAACAAATAGAAGTTGAAGTCATAACAAATAAGAATTTAAAGGTGCCAAAATCTCAATAAAATTCAATGGTAGCCCTGAAAATTTGAGACTGTGTGGATAATTATTTCAATGGAGCCACGTCTGTGGTTTTTCATCATTGGTATTGTAATAATGCCTAAGAAACAAGAAGGAATATACTCTATTGTTGTCAAGACTTAGCTCAAAGTACTTGAAAAAGTTACTGCTTTAAAGAACAAACAATCCAACAAGATGAGATTGAAAAGGAAAGACAGTAAGAATGAACATCCCCATTTCTCAATTCTCTCTCTCTCTTTTTTTCATGAAGTATTCTCATACAGGTTTCTTTTTTCATTTGTTTTCATCTTACTCAGTCAACGAGTGGTGGGCTTAGCACATAATTTCAATAAAATGTCCTTCCAGGCAGAAAATCATCCATTAACAATATTTTGACTGTGGAAGAAAAAGAAATATTTGATCTTCTCATCAGCATAATGATAATACATCTCGTTTGCAGTGTGTAACTGTATATTATTTCCAGAAAGATCGTAGGCTGCAGTGCAAATGAGTATTTCTATTCTACAGACACTCACATTTGGAAAAACTGAATATCACTTCTGTTCACTAAGCTTATGAAAAGCCTGTTCATTACTTAAGTCTGGAAACACATTTACATGAAGCTTACAAAGTGTGCAAGCTTTCTATGGGTGTCCCTGTATGAGGAAAAATATTTTGTGTGGACTGCAGGTTGAAGCAGAATAAAAGGAGATAGAAACAGCCTAATTCATGATGATCACCTGCTAAATATACCATTAAAATAATAACTCAACCAGTTTCATTTCACATTAATAAAGATTAAAGTGGCTATTTAAAAATTAGCTCATAATGGATTGTTGCCATTACTTTTTCAGAGAACTTTAAGACATTATCTTAATGATGAAGGAAAATATCTGAGATTTCTATTCTGTTTGTGGGTGGGTACCTACGTGTGGATGCATGTGGGTGAACGTGGATCACATAGAAATGTTTATTAGAACTTATTTTTTTTCTGCCAGTATGATTTGTATAATGAAAAATGCCACTTTTAGTGTCAAAAAAAAAATATATATATATTCTGTTAGAAAGCTGTAACATTTTGCTGCATACAGAAAGAAAGTGAAATCAGTTAGAATCATAGAATCAGAATGGCTTGGGTTGGAAGTAACTTTAAAGACCATTCAGTTTCAACCATCCTGACATGGGCATGTGTACTTTTCACTAAATCTGGTTGCCCAAAGTCCATTCAGCCTGGCTTTGAACACTTCCAGAGAAGGGGAATTATAACCTAAAAAGAAAAAGTGTGTATGTAATGACTTTCTAAACAAAATCTGGGGAGAAAATTCTTTTGGAAAAGCATGATTTTTGTTGTTGTTGTTGTTTTAATTTTAATTCATATTTTTAAGAGATTTTTCCTTCTACCATTCTCTGACCACATCTTTTATACATGACAGCTAGTTTTGATAGCAAGGTTGTAGCAAAAACTGCAAGTTGTTTGGTTTTTTGTTGACATTTTTTCCTTCTGTCTTTGTTTACTTCAGATCTTTTTTTTTTTTTTTATCTTTGTTTTTCTTTTTTCTTTATTTTGTTGTTGTTCTGTTTTAGGTTTTGACTTTTTCCATTGTAATTTGTACAGAAGAATAACTGCATTGGTTCAGGCCAAAGGTCAGTAGATAGATCAGTATTCTGTCTCCAGGAATGCTCATAAGTGATACACCATTAATGTACCAGTATAAAAATTCCTGTTAAAACTGCCTGGGGAGAGAGGGGTCATGGTAAACCTGTGTTTTTGTTGTTGTTGTTGTTGTTTTTACTTTCCTTAGTTACTTTTCACTATATTTTTTTTTCTGTTTTCCTTTAAATATATATGTAATGTTGTAAACCAAATGTTTATTCCACTTTTCTTAGCAGTTACATTTCTGCAGGGTTGTGTTTTGTTGCAATTGTTTCTTTAAAAAAACGCTAGATAAAACTGTGACAGGTTGTTCAGCGTAGAAGCCACGGAGGGTTACTTGGAACTCCAACTACTCCCATGAAAGCATTTCTGATTGAAAATGTTTCCCATATTTATTAATTTGTCTTCATTGACTTTTTTTTTTTCCCATTACATTGCTGTTATTTAGGGGATAAAAATATCAGAATTTTATATCAGCTTTTCTAGTGGAGAGTCAGGCAAGGAGGAACATGCCATTTTTTAGAGTTACTATTTTTATAATTATGACTAGATATGTCTTCAGATGTCATGGTGAGGATTTTCTTACATATATCTACAACAATTAATAAAATACTATTGATAGGTATTCCAGATATGTTCTGTAAGGAAAACTGAGATGAATGCTTATTTTTATCTATGGCTAAAATACAGCATAAATGACTATCAAATATTATATAGCTTGAGGAATTGCTGTATTGGCATAAGCTAACCAATGTGTGCACCAAAAGAGTAATTAGACTTGATTAATGATCTTATTTGTCTTTTTGACCCAAACATTATCCGGGAGATATTAAATGAAATGTTTTGTTTGCAGTAACTACTCTTTTATTTAAAAAATATGAGATATGGAGGACGTTCTATTGTAAACTAGAAAACTTCATTCTGCCTGCTGTGAGTTATGAGTGCATATCAAATTTTAATGAAAAAGAATAAATAAATTTTCTCACAGTTCACCATCATCTACTATATCACTCCGTTCATCCCATATAATATGTAATAAACTGAATGCTTCAATTTTTGCTTTATGTGACCATTTACAACCAGGACTATTGCTTGAGAAATTGTCATCTCACAGTAGTTCACATAACCAGTCAGTAGATTAAGGTTCCATGCCATACATCTTGACTGAAAAACACATGCTTTAAAAAAAAAAAATTAATAAAAGCTAAGACTGACAAAATTCAAGGAACATAAATTAAAGTATATTAACAGTAATGTAGAACTGTACTCCTCAGCTCTGATCTTGACTGGGAAGGGAAGGGAAAGGAAAAGGAAAAGAGAAAGGGAAAGGGAAAGGGAAAGGGAAAGGGAAAGGGAAAGGGGAAAAACAAGAAGCCAGTGAAGTAGATGAGGCGGTCAGTGCTCTGTTTATTCACTGTGTTGCCTGATTAATATTTCTATCACTATTGTAGTATTACCCTTCCAAGAAGAAAGTTCTAACACTCAAAAACAAGCAAACAAATATTCTAAATAACAATTTTATTGAGAAACCTCTAGGATATTTGCTAGTACATTCCAAAGGAATTAGAGAAGGATAGTGGATGGGAAGCTAGACTGATTTAAAAATCTCTGATAGCATCAGGAAGAATTTTTTAAAATAAATCCTTGTTTTAAACCTTCTTTATATTCATCATATCATTGTTCATTTCTGTGAGAATAAAATATGAATAAAATATGCCACAGCACAGTTGGTAGTAAAGAAGCTTGAGTAAGTATACAGAAAGATGATGAAAGTGAGGAGAACCAGAAGTCCCCCTGAAATTTATTGCATTTCTGTTAAATTTCATTTTCCCTAATAAAGACTTCCAAATAGTTTTAATAATTTTATATCTAAAGTTATGAGGGATACCTACTGTACTTCGTATTGAATAATGACACAAAACTAGTTATTACTTCCAGAAATGAACATATGTAAAAGTTGATCTGATTTGAAGGCATTTTTTCCTACTCTTATTAGTGGTTTCTACTGAAGGAAGGATATACATAGTCTAGGTCCTTCAGCTTAGTATGATCTATGCAGGACTAGACAGAAAGATCATTCCAGGAGGAACCTCTGATGAGGTATTTTTAATTTTCCTAGAGAGCTGGTGTTTATCACACATTTATTTTCTCATGATAGAGGCTGAAGATGAGTAAGGCAAACCCCATGTCCTATATGAAATTCTGAGCCATTAGCATTTAAATATATATATATATTTGTTTTTTTAAAAAGCATCTGCTACTTTAGAATTATTCCTAAAAAGAACATTCATTTTAGTTCAGTTCTGAGAAGATAATTTTTATCATTATGGATGATGATGAGGAAATGAAAAGTACAGAATAAAAGGTATTTTAAAATCTTTCCCCATTATGAAATGATTGCTGTACTTACTGTAAATGAATTCTAAGAGGTTTTTTAACATTTTTTGGGAGTACCAGGTTCCCAAAACCAAAGATAAAGATGATTCCATGGTAGCTCCAGAGATCTAAAAGTGTGTTTATTTGTTTATTTATTTATTTAAAAACAGAGAAGCTAGCCCAATTTTTAAAACAAATTCTCAGCACTAGATATCCACCTTTTGGGCAACTCTCAAGGAAGAGTCTTCTACAGTATCATTTAAACCTAGCTGCATATATATGCATCTTTCTCTTAATACTTTTTGTATATGCTGGCTAATTTTAACCACATTTGACAGCTAAGTTGTAGTGAATTCCCTTTGTTTGTGCCCTCAATGAGAAGGAGACTGAATCTCAAGATCAATCTTAATTAAACACTAGAGAAGCTATGCCAAAATGTACTCCATATACTCCACAGTAGGGAAAACATAGTGAAAGCACTCACCTAATAAAAGCATGAGTCCAAAATTTGGCATGTGGAGGCTTGTATTTGTTAGCTCTTCTACTTATGTTGTTATGCATGTATAACATATCGTTATTTTGAATTTCCTTAATTCTTATGACTTTTAAATGTTTCAAGTATTAGTATTATTTGTAAAGACTAATAAGACTCAAGTGAACAGACCACTCAGTGAAACCAGTGGAAGATAAATGTTGTTTGGGCTCCTTAAGGTAGAAAAGTTTTTTCCTTTTTATTAGTGATTCCATAATATTGAAATGTTTCTTGCCTAGATGGGAGAAAACTCACTGTGACAGATCATTTTTCTATATCAGTGAAGTTCACATCAGCAGCTCATAGTTTTTTCTAATATGTTCCTTATTTGAAAGCACACACCAGATCAATTTGCTAAATAATATTAAGTACTGCTTAAACTGGTCAAGAGAGTGAATTCCAAAAGTTTGGTATGAAAATAGATACGCTAGCTACAGTTGAATTTGTGGTCTTAAAACTGCAGCTGAAAATAGCAATACGAGGGCTGCCTCCTATTTGATTATGCTTCCCCATGACAACAAAAGCAGATGCTGGCAGTAAAAGTTGAACCTTCTTGAAAAAATTTTTTTAAATTTGGCACCAATGCAACAGATGGCAGCAAAGGGGCAGTCTGACAAAATGGTGTCTGACATGGAAGTGCTTATGAAGCAAAGGTGTGACATTAAATTCCTCCAAGAGGAAAAAAATGGCACCCATTGACATGCATCAACACTTGCTAGATGTTGATGGAGATGAAACAGTGAATGAGAGCACAGTGAGGCAGTGGGTGGTGTATTTCAGCAGTGGCAACAGCAACATTAAGGACAAGCCATGTTCTGGCCATGCACAGCTGGTGCAGAACTTTGCAAGTGCAGCATGAAGGCTCTTGTTCGTTGTTGCAAAAATGCATCACTAATGGTGATTACTGTATTGAAAAATAGTGTTTTGTAACTAAGAATTTGTTCTATCAAATAGTGTCACTATTCTCTTTGTTGCAGTTTCCATGGAAATAAGTAGGAGGCATTATTTTCGGAGTAACCTATATATTTTACTATTCTAGACTGTTCTTCCATGCTAGATTAAAATGCTGTTTTCAAAAATATTCTTGATATTTAGTACATTTACTAGAGAATTATGGAAATAAGACTGAAAAGGGTCATGAACTCCATCTGGTTGCTCCATAGTCCCACTGGCTATATCAGACTTTATCTTGAGGTTTTCTTTAACTGCAGCACTAGCTTTTATAATTCCAACAACTCAGGTGGCTAACCATATGTGTTCTTAATGAGTCAGGGAATTAATTACCCATTTAATTCCTTTACAAAATTCCCTTTCTTTTAGTAAAAAATCTTCCTTGAAACAATTCTATCTTCTTGCACATTCTCTGGCTCTTTGTTACTGTTGGATGTTTGATGCTAGATTTTATGAGGCTGGCATAGGAATTGGCAGGAGCATATTTGTGCATCATTCTGCAGAGGTTTCAAAGTCTTTAAGTGAAAACTTTCATAACCCTGTAGCAACAAATAAACTCTTATCCGGAGAAACTGATTATCCAAAGAAAAATCACAAAGAACAAGCATAGTTCTCTGCAGATTTTTAGTTTCACTTAAAAGATCTTGAAAGCATTTTCTTCAAATAACACCTTCTCTGTACTAGTTCATGAAAACATCCAAAAAAAGTTTGTTTCAAAGGATTTTCCTTAAACTTGCAAGCAACAAGTTCCCTAGAGTCTCTTGAGATAGATTTCAAAAGTTTGAATGAAAGCAACTGGAATGTGAACATCTCAATCTAGGCCACGCTGTATTCTCTGTCATCAAGGGAACAAAGTAACTGCTTCTGGAAAATGAGCTATATGATGTATTCAAAAACTTTTGAGAAGGGTGTCTTTCCCACCAGTAACTATAAAAGACATTTTAAATAACTTGCTTAGACTTCTAGGTCTAGCTTCTAACTTCATTGTAAGGTAAAATAATTTATATTGCTCACATGCAAACATTATCAAGATTTTGGATTTATTTCTATTCTGTTTTAGATCTCTGGCACTATTAAGGAAGAAACTGATAGATTAATAATAGTAATAGTAATAATAATAATAGTGATATGCAACTTCAAGAAAAATGATAGTTATCCTCGTATTAGTCACAATCACTATTAAGGGTCATTTTGCAGGACTTAATAGAACAATAAGCCAGTAGCCAATGTTCTGCATAAATAATGAGCCAAATCAAAATCAGTCATGCATTTAATTGGGACATTTGTACTACACTGCTTGAGGCATGGAATACTTTTCTATGCAAGATATGTGCTTGGCAAATTTAATCAGATAATCAACTCCCAGTCTCATTTCCTTTTTTTGAAACTCTTTGTGGCAGTAGGCATAGGTAAGGTAGCATTTCTACTGATGATGGTATTTGACAATGTGAAAAAAAGAAAAAAAATAGAAAGAAAGACAGAGAGAGCTATGTTATTGAAGACAATAAATACCTGTAAAGAGGATTTTGTGATTACTAGTTTTTAAAGAATATTCAAGCCTAGAAGTGAAAGAACCAGACTGTTGACCCAAGTTTTCTTTCTACCCTGATTTTTGATCATTGCCATATCTTTGCCCATTTTTGTGTCTCAGTCTCCTCCTTTCTAAAATAAAAGTAATGGTAAAATATTTATTTCTATTTCACTTAACGGTCTGCTTAAAGAGGCAATTCATATGACCAAGAGATTAGTTTTCAAAACAGGCTGACTGAGAGTTTTCACTGAAATATTAGAAAGATGTAACATCTTACCAAGATCAAGGTCAAAAGCTCATTGGACAAAACAGTGTAAACACTACCCAGAAAGTAAGCTAGGGTGTTTAGGAAGATTAGCTAGTAATTTTCATTCTCAAGAGAAAAACTAGCAGTCAGGAAGAAATTATTTCCACATCTGAGATGGCCAGTGTCCCAGCTGAGCTCCCAGATAGATTCATCCAACCCACCTGTGGTCACTCAAATTATTTAGGGAATCTTTTCCATGATGCTTTCTCTCCTGTGGGTCCCAGGAAGAGGCTTGGATTGTGGACTCACCACATAGACAAGCAACAGCCCTTCTTAGGCATTTTGGACCATGTTGCAGTTCATGTGGCAACAACATATTTGATAATTTGCAAAGAAATCTTTCTTTGTGTTGAGGTGTCATCAAGACCTGGTCATATGACAGGACATGAACAGGAATTATGTGATGGCCAAAAAAGCACACTGTAATATGACAAACACAAAGACAAGCATTTAAGAGGAGGAATTCCAACGTGTGTTCCTCAAGAGATCTTGTGGCAACATCTATTCAGCAGTACAAGCTCAACCATCCAAAATTATAAAAATATGGCAATACAGAAAGTCTTTATACACAGTAGCTGAAGGGTTTTTTGTTTTTTGTTTTGTTTGTTTTTTGTTTGTTTGGTTGGTTTTTTTTAAAATAAATGCTCAGGAATGACAATTCATTGTGTTCAGAAGAATATATTAGAAATGTATTTCAAATTTCAGTGAAGAAGTAAAAATACCGAAGGTAACTGCTTTCTGAATACTGAAGTACACTATGTCTCAGTGAGGTATTAGTTATTTCAATCTGTTTTGCTTGCTAGCGTATAGAAACAAAAAGTTCTGAATATCAGTTTGCTGCTGTGCTAGTGAGAATTCTTCTGGAAAAAATTCAGCCATGTATCTCTCAGCTCGATTGAAATGAAAAAGTACACAGTCTTTCAAAGTGGCTTTTTTTTATGCTTGATTATAATTGAGAATTTTGTGCTTCCCTCTCTAAATTATACAAACTCGTAAGAGAAGAAGATCATGAGAGTCAGCTACATGTCTATTCCTGAGACAGGCTCAGTGTGGTGCTTGCACTAGACCTAGCTTTCAGGGAAGATCTAGAAATTCATTCTGCATATGTTTTCAGTGCCAGAAGAGGCATAAACACATCTTACTACATAAACACATCTTACTACAAGAATCACCAAATTCTTTATGGTTGAGGTCAGGATGAATACAATGAGCTTTAACCTAAACCTTCATTCACAATGCTGTTGACTTGAAGCCCCTTTTGAGGTTTTAAAAAATTTTGCTTAACTTTTTCAAGTTTGCTATTTTTCATGCCTACCTCCTCAGTAGAATAAATAAACCTCTACAATGGAAAAGTGCCACATTACAAGAGACTATTTTTGCTGTGTTTCTGATTTGGCCAACAAGGACTGTAACACAGTCATGTTTAAATGCGAGTTTGTGAGTACTTTAATGTAATGATTTAGGAAAGGCAGGCTGTCCACAAAATCCTCTTCCATTATATGCAGCCACGGGCAATTATATAGTTAAAGCTGAGACCAGCCTGGAAACAGAAGCAGAATATTGCCCATAGCACATAACAGTTGCTCAAGATTCTTGCCCCAGGGCCACTGTAGGATGAGGACCACCTGATTTTAAAGTAATATTTTGTCAGAACTCCATGAGGTTTGAATACTTACCAGAACCAAAACTTTTTAAGTTACAGTTTCATCCAGCTCAATTATTATCTGCCTGTGAAATAATATCAGATGAATTTAAAAGATAGAGAACAAAAAAATATCCTGAGAGTCCAGCAAATGCAAAATTAGTTTTGCATTATATTAGAAACCTTAAAATTAGTTTGCTATCTAGTACCAGTACTTAGGGTTTGTTTATGATAGGCTATTTTGTTGATTTTTTGAGAGCTTTTGACTTTAAAAGATTAATCCTGGTTAGCTGGTAACAATTTTCCTTTTGTAGATACGAAACAATTACCTGCTTTGGCAGGGGGGTGGATGTCCATGATCTCTAGAGGTCCCTTCCAACCCTTACGATTCTGTGATTCTGAGAATTTGATTTACTGGTATAAAGCCATCAGAGGGATTTTCTGTGTTTGGTAAAAATGAACTGAGAAAGTTCAGAGAATTGGTATAGAATTGGTAGGCCAGGGAATAATGTGAGTTCAATTGCATTCCTTTACATTCCTTTAATGTCTACAGCTCAGTATCATCCTTAAGTATGGTGCATTCACTAGGGTCATGTCTCTGATTAATTTAGCTCTTAGTCTGTAGACTAAGGCTGGAGAGAACAGCTTGTCTAAAGTTATTCATCAGGTGGTTATGATTAACAGGATGGAAAACTGTATGTTAAGACATACTGTCTTTGTTGTTAAAATTTATTTTGAAGACCTCAAGAAAATTCTCAGATACAACTGATTCAGGTTTGGGGAAAAATGTCAACTGTCTTTGCTAAAATTCCAGTGTGACCTAAGATAATTTTTATAGAATTGGATTTTCAGTGAATTCACTGAATTCATTGTTGCTCCAAGTTGCTCTTTGAAATAAATAAGATCATCACTGGATAAATAAATAAGATTCCATCACTACTATGCATCTGGATTCCTCAAAAATAGTTATTAAGACATCACAAACATAAAGATGTATACCAGTTTATGACCACCGCTGTAGAATCTATTTATTTATCTATCTATCTATTTATTTATTTATTTGCAGTAGAAAAACAGGTTTTCCTTTTTCTAATGCTATCACCGCATTTGTGTCAGCAACAAGAAAGGCTCTGTTGCTGTGCTAAGTCTTCACGTGCTTCACTTTCAATTCTGGTGCATATTGGAGCAGCTACTGTCATACTTAGTGACATGAAATTCTTCCTTATTCATAGTCCAACCACACCTGTTATAACCAAAAGTCTATATCAATGCTTTTGTCCTAAGCCTAGCGATAGTTCAACCAGGGACAAAAGCAGGTTTCATTTTGTTTTGTTTTGTTCTGTCTTGTTTTCATAATTTCTACACAATAAACTTTAAAATATATAAAATACAATTGTCACTTTGAAGTATTAAAAATTAATTACCAGTGGCACCTGAAGCCTTGTGAATTCTGCTCCTCATCACAGCCTTCTGCATTTAACCCAGAGTTTGCACACTATTGGAGCCAAGTAGTGGGTATCACTAAAGGAATGCAGGATAACATTGAAAGTATACACATAGGAAGTATGTGTACAGTAAGCACACTGTAATTGGATATTACTCCTTGTTTGGAAATCTCACATGGAAAGTGGGTTAATTTTGTGGGAATATATTATTTAAGGCCATTTTTTTCCTGTGGGTTAGGGATGAAATGGGAGAAAGTATTTGAATGTGAACTGTTTTGAAACAGAGTAATGGCTGATTTCTTTTTGAAAAGTGTGGAGAGGTCTGACGCTCTCCACCAAAAGCACTTGGACAAAAGGTGAGGTGAGGAAAATAAGTCTGAAGGATCTTTAAATTAAAGATAATTCACTGGGGATAACATGAGAATATGTTCATTATCAATGTAGAACTCCAGAAGAGGCAATAAAAGGCTCAGAACAGCAATCCAGAACATGATCTTCTCTGTCTGAAGGCAACAGATCTCAAGATTAGGAAAAAAAAACTTTGCAATGCTTTCAAAATAACATTATGGAAGAAAGTACTAGACAACAACTTTAACTGCTTAAATAAAAATGAAGGTATGAGCCTATACTGTCCAAGAAGGAGCACAAAAAAAACAAAAACAAAAACAAAAACAAAAACAAAAAAAAAAAAAACCAACCAAAAAAACCCCAGAAATATTTTCAATCTTAAATGTGTATTTCAAATGACACTAGTTTCACAGGAAAAATGTTAACCATATTACAGTCCCCATGAGCCAGCTTAGGAATCATCCATCTTTTATTTTGAAAAAATTATTTTTGAGTTTATCCTTTAGATTTAGGATGATATTTTGATTTCAAGAATTTGAGAAGTTCTGGCAGACTCTGGATAATTCCGTATTACTCTGCATGCAAATTCTTTAATTGTTGGGCCATGTCTGCATGTTCTATGGCAACACAGCTTGGACTTACCATATCCCTTATAATTTATACCCTAAAAATGTTAGAAAGTCTATTCTCTTGTCATTTGGTTCAATCTTTTCAATGCTTACTTTAATACTTTTTTACTTACTAATATAAATTTTGCTTTTAAAATAGAAAAAAAAAGAAAAAAAAAACACTTAAAGATTCTAATGAAGTAATGTATATTTGTTTCATAAAAACATTTTTACCTTTGATCATTAATCAATGTGTAAGTGAGAAAACATGCTGCACAGTTACACTTTTCTTCACTTTGGAGGTCAGAGAGGATAGGAAAACTCCTTTTTCATTCAATTGCATATAAACATGTCCCCAGCCACTGCTTAAGCCAAATCGTACATAGAATGTTAAACTACTGCATATGAAGTTAGAAGCAAATTAATATTTCATGAAAATTCTGCATTAACCCCTTGATCCTGACCTTCAGGTTTAATGTGGAACTGGAACAAAGATGTAAACCAAAGGCTTTAGTGCTGCAATAACAACAAAGAACACAACTTCTAGATGTACTCCCTTTCTTTTCTGTTCAAAATATCCATCAGCTTTTATACAGCTCTAGATATTACTTATTTGCTCCAATACTTTGTCTATCTCTTCAAAAATCCATTCAAGAGAGGAAAGTGGCTTTCATTTACCTATTTACCTCACATCTTGAAGCATAAACTTCAAATAGGACAAAATCATTTACTGGCTTGCTGGGCTTTGACCAGTACTTGTTGAAAGTCTGAAGATATGGTCATGTATCTCTGTTGGTATGGTGTTGGTATGGGTGTTTTGAGGCATCACCTTTCACCATGGTGCTATGATATCAAGTGGTTTTGCTGAAGATGCTACTCTTAAATTTGGAGTCATCTGTTACAGTTTGCTGCTCATAAAGGCATGTGTTACTGACAAGTCATATGCCCATCCATTGCCTTAGTTATCATGGCTGAATAGTCGAGTGAGCAGGAGCTGCAGCTATGGTAGGGGCAAGATGCAGATGATGATCACTGCGAGTGAAGAAATTCCTTGCTGTAGATAAAGTTTAGCCATAGAAATAGTCTCTTAAAGAGATGACAAAGGTTGTTGATTCTCATTACTCAAAAGAAAACCAAGAGCCAGAGAAGAACAAAATCAGTTTGTGGCAATTTGAGTGCTCACCCCAAAATCCTTACAAGGTATACCTCATTTATAATAGTACACCTCAAAAACTTATTCTCTCCACTCTGACTCTGCTTAGTATTTTATATGGTTATATAATCCTGGGTCTCCGGGTAGGGTAAAAAGGAAGAAAACACAGAAACTGAAATCTATGAGATTCCAACATTTCACACAGCATGTGCCATGCATAACGACACAGTCCTTAGTAAAGAAAAAAACAATCACCCTTTCCATCCACCAATTGTTTTTAGGACCCCTTAATATACTAAAACTGACAGATAGATACCTAATTCAGACTTGTATTGTAAATCTACCTAAAACTGCTCAAACACCTGAGCTGTAAAAATAAATTAATTTCTAGCCCCTATGTGGGTATGGAAATACTCTAGAGTGGAAGAAATATGAATTAATGCTGTGCTGTCTCTCTCATCCTATTGGGAACAAGAACCATCACTTTCCACATTAATATCAGAAGCATTCTTTCTGAAACTTCAAGATGGCCAATTTCATACAATCATAGAACCATCTGAGTTGAAATTGACTATTAAAAGCAATCTTGTCCAACTCATAAACAGGGACACCAATGGCTAGATAAGTTTGCTCAGAGCCCTATCCAGCCCAACCATGAGTGCCTCCGGGGATGAGATATCTGCCATTTCTCTGGGGAACCTGCTCTAGTTCCTCACCATCCTTACTGTAAAAACCTTCTTCCTTATACCCAATCTAAACCTCTCCTCTTTTAGTTTGAAACCATTTATCCTTGTCCTATCATAATAGACCCTGCCAAAGAGTCTTCCCTGTTCTTTTTTAGAGACATTTTTTAGATACGTTTACTATGCCTTTGCTAAACATTTTAGTACACTCATAAAGCCAAAGTGCCTGGCTGTAGCTGTGACAGACATTGCAACAGGAGCGATGCAGGTGTTTAGTACTGCTGGGGCACAGTGAGCTGCAGAACACAAAGCTGAGAGGCAGGCTACCAGATTTGATGCAGACGTCTTTCTCTGTTAAATTTTAGCATAACGGAATCACTTCATAAATCTTTCTTTCTTTGAAGAATATGAACTATTCTATTCATAATATAGATGATAAAACAGATATGGGACTTTTTTTTGTTTTTACTTTCAATCTCAACAGCACTGCATATTTCAAATAAAAGTAAAATAATTACATTCTTTAGTTTGTGCAATTTTTGATAAAATAGTACATTTATATGTTAATTTTTCTAAGATCAACTTTATTTATCTACAGGAAGCTATTCCAAGATTGTTGTACATTTTCTCCACTTCTGAAATGTTATCACATTTAATTGCCTGATCTTATTTGGGTTGCAATCATAGTCATTAATTAGCAGGAAGGTGAGGGACAGCATCATATCTAACTATCTGTTATGGCTGCTTTAATGAGGAAAATACCTGCCATCATTTTAAAGGCATCCTGTACACTTCACAAATGCAGCTTGCTGTAGCATTCTCATTTAGACTGTGAACATCAAAGGAAATTGATGTCAGGTGTGAACAGAAGCTGTTGAATATATCTGTTGAGGAAGCTGAGTCTGGGTGGGAGAGATGAAGGGCAGCTTAAAACATTAACAAAACTACAGGTAATTAGTGTAAACTTTCAAGGGTAAGGTATGCTTGAGGAATAAAAATGTTGTTTATAGCTATTCCCTGTAGTGTCACTATTGCTAAGGGTCTGTCAATGTTTTCATTTATAAAACTCTATTTTTATAGGATTGTACACTCACAGTAAAAAATGTGCTTGGGGCTAGAAGTTGACAATTTAAAGAAAAATAAATTGTTTTTGTTGTTTTGGTGCTTTTTAAAAATTATATGAGTGTATGAATAACAATTTTATCTGTTCTGACTGGTTGTTTTCCTCTGTAAAATTCAGCTGTTGGTTTAAAATCAAATTAATGAAATTTGGCAAGCAATTAGTTCCTAGTATGGACTAATCAGTGTTGGAATTTTTGGAAAAAGTAAATAAACCAAGATTATTTAGTGTTTCACAGGCACAGCAACACCTCTCAAAGGGAACTGTAAAGAATTCAGAGCATTTGTAGAGTATGTTGAATGAGTATCATTGTTCCAAGAAAAATGTTACAGAATAATACCTGGAAAAAACAAGCTTTGAGAAGTGCTGAGAAAAACTTCAGCATGGTCAGTTATCAAGATATTGTAAGCTTACTGTGCGCTATTAGGCTTGCCAATTGGCTGCCAGTGATGTTGTCATATCTCATCTCAATAATTTTCCATAAATAGGATATAGTAGGAATATAGGCTACTGATATCCTTAGGCTCCTACAAACTTAAGAGTAAGACAAAGTAATTTCCTGGAATTAAAGAAAAAAAATGCTTTTTGACTGTTGTTCTGCAATTATAGCTGAATATATATATATATTTCACCATTATTCCATATTGGAGTCCCTTTACTGTAAGGGATGTTTTTCTCCTTACTGCATTATAACAATAACAGCAGTGTAATGACATTTGCACTTCTCTGAAACAGATCCTTTTAAACAGAAATTTAAGGGCTAAATATGCCATAGGTCACATGAGTGTGTGTATAGAATAGTGTTTACTGTTCCTGCACGTTTGTTCTTTCTTTCACCTTCCAAGATCTTTGATTGCTCATAATTGAAATATATCTGTAGATAATTGAAATATATCTGCATATATGTAGATGATGGAAATATAGACAAGTAAGTAGTTGGCTCAAATGCTTCTCAATAGAGCAATATCACCATTGGACTGGAAGTCAGTTCTCTTGAACGTTCATAATCCTAATGCTTTATCCACTGCCTGAATATGCCTCTCCTATCAGTCCATTGAAATCCTGGAAAAAAACTGGCCCAAGTTTTACATCTATCTGTAGCAATCATTGTTATATGTTGCAAAATAAAACCCTTTACTCCTTATTCATCAGTGACCAGTTTCAAACTCAGTGTGTTAGCGTATTGTGTATGATGGAGGAAGTAATGCCACTGTCACAAATCCTTGCTTCCAGCAGTTTTTGGTGAAAGATGACTTTTTAATGAAAGTGCATCCATTTTTAATGATTTCTGGCCGTGATTTTGAGAGGGATTTTAAGTTCTGTGATGAATATTACAATTGCAGTTTCTGCAATTCCATTAGGAATTTGGAGACTTTCATTCTACTCAACCTGTTGTGTGACTTCTAAACATGAATTCAGGTATGTATGCCAAGGATCGTGGTCATCTAACCTAACCACCTGCATATCATTTGATAGAAAATATCTCAAGCATGATTCCTTGTCTTTGGAAACAGAGCATATTTTAGGAACATCTAAACACAAATCAGCATTTTCTTTCAGTAGTTTAATGATATTTTAGGAGAGAGAATGAAATTGTCCTTGTCATATTGCACTTCATGAGATTTTACAAGACCAGAGTTAGTATAAATAAGGTTCTTTGGTCTAGGGGTTATGCTGCTTCTGCCAGGGAAACTGAGTGGGAACTACCAGTCGCAATCCAGATATAAGCTATATAATAAAGTCAGTCTATGGATCAAGACTTCTGATTGTCAACAGACTCATTTTTGGGGGAGTTTTTTTGTCCATCCCTGTGCCTTAAACTAATCAGCTGCTGCCCTCATATGAAGAGCCTGGATTCTGCCCTTAGATCCCTGACTGCAATTAAATTTTATAGAAAACACTGACGGAAAACTTGGGAAAAGAGGTCCTGCATATTCACACTTTCTTTTTATGAACACAAAGATATGTTTGGGTGCAATAAACACCTGTCATCTTAAATAGTAAAGAATGTACTGCATTCTGCTTGTTGTTTTTGTTTTGTTTTTTGTTTTTAATTATAGAAGTGCTTTAATTTCTAGTTAAATGCAAAACCACAGCGAAGGAAAAAACCACGGTGAAGGAATTAACATTTCAGGAAAGGTGTTGTAAGGAAGACTGCAAGTAAAACAAAATAAATAATATTCTATTTTATGCAAAAAGAAACAAGACTGCTCTTGTAATTCAGTTGACCTTGAAAGAGATATGACGCAGGCATTTTGTTGAATAATGATATACCTAATATTAATACAGGGATGACAGAAACTATTTTAGACGGTTTCCAGTGACTGACAGGTAGTGATATCCTATGAAATGCCTGAGCAGAACTCTTTCACAATTTCAACAATTATCTTCCTTTTTCTCTGAAGTTAAACAATAGATGAGACCTCCTAATGGCTTTCCATGTGTTCATCACAGCTACCTGCATGAAGTAGCAGTAATTAAGCAATCTGAAACACTGACTGACCCAGAGAGAAAGCTATTCCATACCAGTGGTGTCCTTGAAATGTCTTCATCATCAAGCAGTCTCTTCTCTTCATCTCAGTGAAAGCTAGTGTCAGCACTACCACGTAGCAATCCTTTCTGTAGAATATCTATTGAAATCTCATAAGGATGTTTTTTATATACATATAAACACACACTCACAAAAAAAAAAAAAATAAAAAAAAAAAAAAAGGAAAAATAAATTAAAAGAGAAAAATCGTACAGAAGCGCAGTTCAGGCAGAGAAATGGCCCAGTGAAAGTATTTCTGTTATTAGGAGGGAGGGAAAGGGGGGTTGGTGAGGATGAATTTTTTTATTTTTATTTTTTTTAAGGTCAAAAATATAATTAGCATTTGAAAGGATGTAAAGATGCACTACCTCGGGGACCACAAGGGCCAAATTTGTGCTATTTAATGTCAACAACCATTGGAGTTGTGATAAAATTAATAGAGCCTTGTGTGATTGATAACATACTTCATCTACCATTCCAGTACAAAAATCCCACAGGTTTAGCAGCAAGGAACAATGTTTAGATTGCTTTAGAAAGAAGGCTGTTTGAAAGATGTACTTATGGGTTTTAATTAGCTTCTGAAATCCGTGACAACCTTCCCCACTTCCACTACCAAAAAGTAAAAATATTTTGTTTAATTATTAACTATGTAAGTTGAACTTACTGTGTCTCCTCAATAACAGGACATTTTTTCTGGACACTGCTGTTCAAAAGTGAAAGAAAATGCAGACTTCCTCCAGGGTTTTTAATGGTAGAAAATCTGTAGTTCATGTTAGGAAAAAAAAGAAGGGGAACCACTTATAGGAACAGGAGTTAAACAATGACTTCAGTGGCATTCTATAAATAACATACACTTTGACTTGACACTGTTTATTTTTCACTTATTGGTAGACTGCACACATTTTTCTACTCTGTTCTGAAAAAAAAGTGATTGAACTTTTTGGTCAATATGATTGTCAGAATCACACTGATAATTTGCTCTGGAACTGGCATATGTTCTTGCAGCCCAGAAAGCCAATTGCACCTGTGTTGTATCAAGAAGCATGACCAGCAAGGCAAGGAAGTGATTCACACCCTCTGTTCATGTGGGGTCCCACCTGCAGGGCTGTGTTCAACTCTGGGGTCCTCAGTGTATAATTACATGAAACTGTTGGTGTGGTTCCAGAGGAGGGGTGAGAAGGGATCAGAAGACTGGAACGAACACCTTTCCTATGAAGAAAGGCTAAAGGAGATGGGCTTATTCAGCTTGGAGAACAGAAGGCTCCTGCAAGACCACACAGCAACCTTTCAGGACCTGAAGGAAGCCTGCAGGAAAGATTGGGAGGGACGTTTTTATCAGGGACCACATTGGCAGAAAACAGGGTAATCGTTTTCTTAAAGATGGTAGGTTTAGATAAGACATTAGGAAGAAATTCTTTAACTCAGAGGGTGATGAGGCGCTGGCAGAGCTGCCCAGAGAAACTGTGGTTTCACATTCATGGAGGTGCTCAAGGCCAGGTTGGATGGGGCTCTGGGCAGCCTGAGCTGGTGGGGGGCAGCCCTGCCCACAGCAGGGGTTGGGGCTGGCTGGCTGGCTGTGATGTCTCTTCCAATCCAAACTATTCCATGATTCTATGATTCTATGAAACAATAATGAAAACCATGTTTAAGGTCTCCCAAGTCACAAGTCATGTAGGGAGTAATGTGTATTGTTCATGTGAATTAGAAAAACAGCCTGATCACTAATGTAAAATATGAACAATCATTTTATTACAAATCTATTTATGTCTTTGGGGCACCACCTTTCTATATATTTTAATAATTACATTTTTGACATGATTTAGAATCATACAGTAATGCAACGTTTTAGATTTTTGTGCCACCAATTCTACAATTTAATATTTTATTAATTAGAAATTATGTAAATGTGTGTGAGAAATTAAAAGTGTGCCCTGCTCCTTTGTGGATGATATATACTTTCCAAGTAACTTAGAATATTTGTTATTAAAACCAAAATATATGAGGGCTGTTCCAATAGGTAATACCTCCTGTTTTATGATGTTGGCTCATGACAACAAAAGCAGATACTGGTGGTATGGAAGTAGGGATTGAACCTTCCCAATATTCCGTTCTGCTTTGAAGCCATGAGACACACGGCAGCAGAGGGGCAGTCTAGCAAAATGGCATCAGTCATGGAAGCGCATGGAGAAACGGTGTGACAGTGAATTCCTCCATATGGAAAAAATGGCACCCACTGACATTCATTGATTCTTGCTGAATGTTGACCGAGACTAAGCAGTGGATGTGAGCACAGTGAGGCAGCGGGTGGTACATTACAGCAGTGGTAACAGACACAGTGAGTCACCTTCACCAGTACAGATTGTTACAAGTGTGACATGCTGGCTCTTGTTCATTGCTCACGAAAATTCATAGCTAATGGTTGTGATTAAGCTGAAAACTACTGTTCTGTATTCAAGAATTTGGTCTATGAAATAGTGTTAGTGTGCTCTTTGTATCTGTTGTAGTTTCCTTTGAAATAGATTGCATTTCTTTTGAAACAACCTACCTATATACTTAGATGAATATAAGTCATTGGGCACTGAAAATGTTTTCAGATATCCTTACATATTTTCCTTATTATTTTGTGCCATTAAGATTATAACCTCAGTGAAAAGATTTCTAGCATTTAGAGCAGGATGAGATCTAACACATTATATCATACCTCAGTATGGAGTAGCATCAAACTGCAATGCATCACAACCTGATTACTGCAGCACTGATTTAGCAGAGAGTTCTGCCATAAACCCTAACATGTTCCTGAAGTGTTGCAACAAAACAATTCTAATTGATCCCAACAGGAGTAGATCTAGTTGAGGGAAATCACTAGGGAAAGAGGTGAGATTATTAACCAAAAATTGAATTGCTGGTAAAAAAATTAATCAAAACATCATTGTGAGCAAAAAGGACTATAGATCTCAAAACTACCACTTTTAAAAAGTGCTGAATCAGTATGAACGGCCCTAGTGATGGTAACTACATGCCAGGGGGAAGAAACCAGATTTTCTGTCATAGAATCATAGAATGGGCTGGGTTGAAAAGGACCACAATGATTATCTAGTTTCAACCCCCCTGCTACATGCAGAGTCACCAACCACCAGACCAGGCTGCCCAGAGCCACATCCAGCCTGGCCTTGAATGCCTCCCGGGTTGGGGCATGCACAACTTCCTTGAGCAATCAGTGCATCACCATCCTCTGTGTGAAAAACCTCCTCCTAATAGCTAACCTAAATCTCCCCTGTCTCAGTTTAAGACCATTCCCCCTTGTCATATCACTATCCACCCTCATAAACAGAGGGTGTCATGTCCCTAGATGTCATTTTTCTTCCATAGCATGTTCTCTTTAAAATGTTTTTCAAAATCATGTGAAAAGTTCTTAAAGCCCAGTTATATGCTCTGAAATCAATAGTTCAGTGTAGCAGGTCACTATGCCAGGGTTGGTGCATCTCTATCACTTGAGCAGTAGCATTCAGTATCTCTTGCTTCTTGATAAATTGCACAGGCAATGAAGATGTAAGAGAAACAAGCATAGATGGAAATGACTAATAAAGGTGACAAAATCTGAAACAGGGCTTAATTCACATGATATGCATTTAACTTAGCTAAAAAGTATCCTATCGCACACAATACTTTCAATAAATAAATTTATTCAAGAATTTTAACTTATAGGGAAAATCTTCCTGAGTAGTCTAACACTGCAATAATTTAATGGGACTCTCCATATTCCAGATAATAAATACACAGAAATTCCTGTCAAGTTATTTACCCTCAGAAAAGCTGATGGATGGAATCATTCTCTAAATACAATTCGCCTCTGCAGGCTAACAAGCAACAGAAGTACTGGCCCTAGAAAACGAGCAGCATCATAAAAATGAATGTAACACTAAGACAACTGAATTAATTATTATTATTTTAATTATTATTCTTTGTACTTCATTGGATCTCAGAGAGTAAAAAAGGATACCAGAAGTATACATTGTCAAAATCTTCTGTGGCAATAGATAGTTCATCGTTCCTTGGGATGTGTCTAAAATACCTGTACACTAAGGATTAAATAAATGAATTTGGCAGCATTGCATACTGTAATTACACATAGAGAACTCTAGGAAAAGGCTGGTTTGCATTTCTGCATGTCCTGCTGTTGGCCTATACCATCTTCCCCACTGCCATAAAAATTAATTCTGCTCATTACTTTTTGTCTCTGCCTCTCACTTTGGGACAATTCTTTATGGTTGCTGGTTGTTTTCAAAACTTTTTATCAAGTGCGCTCCAGTAAACCTGAAGAGCTAATCTGAGGTTAGTTGTGTTAAAAGCATTAATTTTCCTTTCATAAAACACGAAACCTGTAAAATATGATATGATGAGTCTATAAATAGGAGTGTATATATGTCTAGTAATATTCCCACCTATAATAAGGAGCTCCAAGTAGATAGTTGATGTGGCTGTTACGGGCAAAACAGATAGGAATATCTATAAGTAAACTAGTCCCAAGTTTCTGGAAAAACTTTATTTTAAGCTATCATGACTATGCCATTGACTTGCTTTAGCATAAACTATTTGGGTTTTTGTTTGATTATGTTCATTTTGTGATGGCTTGTTTGTTGGTTTGTTCTTGTTGTGGCTTTCCTTTTTTTGTTTGGGGTGAGGGGATGGGTATTGCTTCCAGTGCTCTTGTTTGTCATTTTGGACATCAGAAATATGTTGAAGGATCTGAAAATCCTGCCTGTGGTTGCTTAAGTGTGTAACACAGAGCAAGTAACCTGATCTGGAAGTTCTGAACCTCCAGAATCCCTTCAACTTGTGCAAGGCAAGGCTATATCCAAGTAATGTCAGAGTTCTGTTTGGGAAAAGTGGTTACTGTATCTGCTCAATCTGAGAATGGAAGCTTGAGAAATTAAATTTTAGGAACATTTCCAGATTTTTTTTCCCTTGTCACACCTCCCATCAGTCTCCAAACTTGAAAAATTCAGTTCCTAAATCTATTACATACAAGCAAGTCAATCAAGTTCGGTCCTCTGAATTTGCTCAGTGCTCTGAAAGTCATAAAGGTCAAATCAGTATTGATAATCATAGAATCATTCAATCATCAAGGCTGGAAAAGATCTCCAACATCATCTAGTCTACCCTTCATCAATACTGCCCACTAATCGTGTCCCTCAGTGCCACATGCATACAGCTCTTGAACACCTCAGGGTCGATGACTCCACCACCTCCCTGGGCAGCCTGTTCCAAAGCCTCACTACTTTATCTGAGAAAAAAGTTCTTCCTAATATCCAGCCTGAACCTTTCCTTATGCAACTTGAGTCCACTGCCTCTTATCCTATCACTAGTTACATAGAAGAGGCCAACCCATGCCACAACCTCCTTTTGGGTCATTTTAGGGAGTGATAAGGACTTCCCTAAGCCTCCTATTCTCCAGACTGAATGTTTCAAGGGACATTTGGATCCAAGAGACAGGATATCTCAGAAGCAGAGGCAAACAAACTACACATTCAAAGCAGCACAGAGGGTTGTGAGTTTTATTCAACATACACACACACATAGGCCTCCACTTAGATGACCATAGTAAGTGTCAAGCATAAACTCCCCTTGCAAACACACTATTACTTACCAATCCTTGAGAGATGGCAATACACTGAGTAGGAGAGGGAGAAAGAACATGGCGGTAGTGAATTCAGTGGGTAGTGTAAGCAGGGTATCCCTTGCTTCAAAGTGCACTTTCCCTCTCCCTCTACTTCTGTTTTTATTCTCCCCAGGTCCTGCAGGGCTTTTTTCCTCTTGCACGCTGTATCTGCATGACCAATGTGTGAAACAGAGCCCAAGTGGAACACCCGCTTGCAAAACAAGTTCTTGCAAAACAAGATAAATTACCAAGGTCAGCTCTCTCTACAAAACATTTGCAGCTGTAGTCACAAATATCACTTCCCTTAAAACCATCAGAATACTTTGAACAATCCCAAAATCATTCTTTGGTCAGGGGCTTTTAAGTCCCTGACACACCAAACAACTCCAGATCCCTCAGCAACTCCCTGTAAGACTTGTGCTTCAGGTCCTTCACCAGCTCCATTGCCCTTCTCTGGACATGCTCCAGGGCCTCAATGTCTTTCTTGTACTGAGGGGCCCAAAATTGAACGCAGTACTTCAGATGCGGCCTCAGCAAAGCTAAAAACAGGAGGACAATCACCTCCTTGCTCCTTCTGGCTACACTATTTCTAATACAAGCCAGGATGCCATTGGTCTTCTTGGCCACCTGGGCAGGTCCCAGTACAGATCCCTGGGGACCACCACTCATGACCAGTCACCAGCTGGATTTAACTCCATTCACTACCACTCTCTGGCCCCGACTATCCAGCCGGTTCTTTTCCCAACAAAGAGTGTACCTGTCCAAGCCATGGGCTGCCATTTTCTCCAGAATACTGTGGGAGACAGTGTCACAGTTTAGCTGCTTTACTCTTTAACTGCTTTCTTTGACCTTATCTTCAGAGGTGTAGATGGTGCTAACAGTGCCAGTAATGCATGGATGGATGAAAAGAAGATTTGGGGGACTAATATAAATGAGAATTGAGAATTGAAAAAGGCACATGTCTAAGAAATTTTGTCACAGCTTGACTTCTGTACTATATAAATATGTTTCTCTGTTCATTGTAGGGGAATTGGACTAGGTGGCCTTCAGAGGTCCCTTCCAACTCTAAGAAGTCTAAGAAGTCTAAGAAGAATGATTCCATGATTCTAAATAACTTTCTATCAATTTTGCACTTTATTTTTATTATACGACAACAAATTAAAACACATACATTTTAATATGCTGATTTTCTTGCATTATCAATGAGAGTCATTGCTCCACATAAGACTTGGCCTTTGATGATGATTCTCTCTCCCAGAAATAAACCTCTGCCCTCATCAAAAAGAACATTCTCAGTGGAAGAGGATTTAAAGGAGAATGTCCTTTCATGATATTCTTTTACCATGAAAAATAACTCGTTTATTTTTTGTGGCTTGTTTCACTTGTTGCTGTCCTTCAACTCAGCAAATGGCAATAGCCTCAGAATTCTATAACCTACTTTAGAAATAATCATCTTTGTTTTAAACATTCAGGATATATAAAGTTGATGCTGACACAGAAATGAAGAAATTGATTGCACGGAACACACAAGAGACTTTACATACAAAAATATTTTGGATCCATAACCCTAATATTTTTTGCCATTTGAGATTCTAGAGCAATCATAATTTCAATGATGCTGCATGGAATACTGTAGCTTTTAGTCTTTAACTAATCACCATGCAAATATTATTGTGGATCCTACTTATGTTGTCAGGTTTGGTGAAAGGACAGCCTGACACACATTTCATTTTTCTTATCCAGCAGGTGCACATTTATTGGCTGAGCTTGTTGCTGTTTCTGCAAGTCTTGAAACAATTTGCAAATCCACATTCCAGCATGCCTCTATTGAATTCAAATATTTGAATACTGAATAGCTAAGATGATAGAAAGTAATTCCATTAAGATCTCTGATAAGAAAAGGGCTTCGGTGAGATGATTTTGAACCTGTAAATATACTGAAAGTGCATCGTGCTTTACCTTAAATGGCCATCACATATTTTCCAGGGCTTGAAGCGGAGTATAAATAAAGATTATAATTATCTATTCATCTCTTAATGGCTAATCAGTCCAGATAAAGTAAGATGATGATTCTGGCATTATATTCAAATACTTTACTTGTTAATTTCTCACATGTGATGAAAAAGCGCATGAAGAGACACTTTTTAAAGATATAGATAAAGAAGCCATTGACCTGGTAACACATTACCAAGGTTCTCTGTAAGTAAGTAAATAGTTCAAAAAGGACCATTTATCTGATTAATATCATTACATTTTTCCAAATCACAAATAGTCAAATAAACAACTGTGTAATCCCAACATTTCTTCATTATTTAAAATAATTCTCAAGTTTCAGTAGTAAAACATGTTTTGTCAAATACACTGATAACTTGAAGTTATGCAGTGGAGCATGGGATAAACTAGTTAGGTAGGTACATGGGCCTCAGACATCAGAAATGTGAGAAGATTCAAAAAAGAAAGAGCAAGACAAGGCAAGACAAAGCTCCCAAATCTATGTTTCCATTTTTAAATTGTATAATTTCAAGCTCAGATTTGATAGATAAGTTTAAGTTTAGAATTTGAATTGGTTTTGTTTTGATTCTGTGCTAGTGAAACTAACCCTTATCCAAGAATAGTTCGGTATCTCAAAATTGATTAAATTCATCAGTGAAATGATTCCAGATAAGCAACTCTCTAGAAGTCTAAAGTATAAAAAGATAACAACATTAAACCCTGTATAATATCTGTTAATATCAAGATGAAGATTCCTGACACTTCAATGGCAATTGGATCAGGGCCAACAATACTTGCACTAAATGAAATCATCATAAAGCAACTATAATTAATACATATTCATTTATAAACTAACAACAAAGAAATAGGCCTTAAAATAGATTTAGAGACAATTATCTATTATATATCTTTTTACCAACTATCTATGTTTCTTCAGTATTAAAATTAAGAGGAATGTGTATCTCAGAGTAAGCATGAAGTTGGAAACATGGAAAATCACTTTCTTAGTTGTTTATATTTTCAAGGGCTCTATTACTGTTTATAGGAAAACATGATACTCTGAGCCAACATTTAAGGATTCAAAACACACTCAAAAAATACATGCAGAAAGATTCATACACACATGCATGCTCTCAGACACTCATATACAATCCTACGGAGTAAACAGAAAATGAAAGTAGTTATGAAGTCCACAAGTTCACCTGCATAGAATGTTTATATATTTCTGAGCTTGTCTGTAATCCAGATAATTAGCCCCTGGTATTGGTTCTGCTGAAGTGTCTGCAGTGCATTGGAAATGTCAAAATGAATCATGGTAGGAAACACTATAGAAGATCCACAGTGGGTATGGGGGGAGGAGGAATATTAAAAAGCAACAACCGTTCCCACCTCATTCCCTTATTATTTGAGAGGGGGAAAAAAAGAAGAAGAAAAATAAACAGCTTGATAATTACAGATGGAAAGCAAAGAATAAAAGAAACAAGAATGCAGTGGAAAGTCGAATTAAGAAAAACAAATACTGTTAATCTTTTTTTTTCTTAATAAAGCAGAAGAAAGACACTTTTCCCAGGTTGAAATAAAATATACTACATGCACTAAATGTTTATTTATATTGTTTTTCTACTGGTCAAGTTTAGCTAGGCAGAATTTTTAAAATTCTGCTGGCATGTTTGTTGGAAATAAAAAAGCCTGTAGGTCAAGTCGTTCTGAGAGAATGCCAAATGTCTTTGTGTCCAGTTATTTATGGTTTCAGATAATTGTACAGAAAATATCAAATTTGCATAGTGTGATTATTGCTGATTATTTATCTAGCAGTCAAAATGTTTCAGTGGTTCCTAGGATGACAGATTGACAAGTACTTAAAACTCATTCATTTTATGAAATTTGCATGTAATTAGGCAATAATGAAGGGGATGTTTGTGGACAGCGGATTATACTACAATATGCTGGAAGCGATTCAAATGCTTGACAAAGTGTTAACATTATCTTCAGTTTCAACTAAGTCTTGAATGTTTGGCTCAAAAAAAAAAAAAAAAAAAAAAAAAAATCCCTGGAAAAATGAGATGAGTTATGTAAAGTTACTGAATGTATTCCTGGAATGAAGTATATATTTTCCTACTCCTCTCTTTGTCTTTTCCTACTTATTTATGCATTGCTGATGAATTATACTTTAGATATGTAACTCATATCACATTCAGTGTGGCTCATCTGTAATAGTTTTGCTGCCACTGCTGTGGTCATTATCACAGTGAAATCCTATGAAGAATGGCTTTCTTTGGTTTCTTGGCATCCATGTGGGATCTGAATTTTAAAGCCTCTGCTTTGAGATTCATACAGAAGAATGGGATTTTGAAGAACTGATTTATCACACAAGATATACCTTGTTTCTTAACCAGTTGTTTCCACACACATAGAATATTTTAGTGTGTGGTACATACTTTAAGTAGAGGTAACCTTCATCAGTACATTATGACTGCTGACAACTGCAAATGACTCTTGCTTATACAAAGGTGTAAAATTAATTCAAATGTTCTGTCATTCATATTCAATTTAATACAATGTTGATTCTTGTTTAACTAACATGAACAGGCATGTACTTGGTTTTAGAGCACTATACATGTATGTGTCAAACATACACCTATAAGTGACTCACTGATGTGGGTCAACGCCCATTTTTTTTAGTGTACACTACTGTTTGTGGCCTATGAAATGAAACATGAAATGAAACGTTTAAAACATTTTGCTCTTTTTTTATTTTTTTATTTTTTCTGGAGTGTTTACTTTAATATACTAATCTCTGAAAGTAATGATAAAGATGTCATATAACTTTTGTAGAGAGAAGAAGGCATCTGCATATGGGGTATACAAAATAAGTATGCCAACTGGGGTGTTACTTAGGTTAGTCAGTGGAAGAGGTGTGTATTTTTAAATTTGCCTGTGCTGTTTTGTGTAGTACAAGACCAGTGTGTGTTACTAGGCGACACACACTGCTATGTGGATGGATGGATAGATAGATGGATGGATAATCTGGAACCTGATCAGAAGCTATTGCCTTTTTCACCAAATGATCTGATGACGGTAATGCCCTTTCCCTTTTCTCTGTGGATATTATTTTAAGCTCCTACTCAGCAGTCTGAGCATGTCAGGTTACTCACAGATTTACTCTCCTAGACCTGATAGAGCTGGTCCAATGTTCAGGGAATAACTGAATTCTAAAAAAGGAAAAAAAAAAAAAAGAATTCAAACTTTTTTCTGCTGTTGAAGTCACTCACACGATGGGAAGAGATATTTTTAATACCCACCTGCATGAATGCTTCAGCTACTGACCTGTAGTGATTGTAGTGATCCTGGGAATGCTCAAATATTCTTTAAATAGCTGCAACAGAAGCAGCAGAGTACTGCAGAATATCTTAACTTCCTAATGAGGGGACACATCTAAGAGGCACCAGAGCAGATGAAGAGCTAAACTAATGGGGAAGAAATGAATCATAGAATCGTTGAATTACCGAATCACCAAGGTTGGAAAAGGCCTCCAAGATCATCCCGTCCAACCGTCCACCTGCCACCAAAATTTCCCACTAAACCATATCCCACAGTACAACATCTAATGTTTCTTGAACACCTCCAGGGACGATGACTCCACCACCTCACTGGGCAGCCCATTCCAGCATTTGATCACTCTTTCAGAGTTTTTTTCCCAGTATCCAACCTGAATCTCTCCTTGTGCAACTTGAGGCCATTCCCTCTCATCCTATCACTGTTACTTGGGAGAAGAGGCCAACTCCCACCTCACTACAACTTCCTTGCAGGTAGTTGTAGAGAGCAATAAGGTCTCCCCTAAGCCTCCTCTTCTCCAGACTAAATAAAGGAGCACCAAATGCCCTGGTCTGCAGAGGAATCATAGAATCATGGAATCATAGAATTACAAGGTTGGAAATGACCTATAAGATGATCTAGTCCAACCATCTCCTCATCACCATTGCCACCACTAGCACTAAGCCATATCACGCAGCACGTCATCCAGATGCCTCTTGAACACAGCCAGGGACAGCGACTCCACCACCTCTCTGGGCAGCCATTCCAGTGCCTGACCACTCTCTGAGAGAAATAGTTCTTCCTTATGTCTAACCTAAACCTCCTCTGGTACAACTTGTGGCCATTACCCCATGTCCTGCTGATTGCCTGGGAGAAGAGGCCAAATCCCTCTTCACCACAACCTCCCTTCAGGAAGTTGTAGAGTGCAATGAGGTCTCCCCTGAGCCTCCTTTTCTCCAGACTGAACAATCCCAGCCCCCTCAGCCGCTCCTCATAAGACTTGTGCTCCAGACCCCTCACCAGTTTCGTTGCCCTTCTCTGGACACGCTCCAGGGCCTCAATGTCTTTCCTGTAGTGAGGGGCCCAAAACTGAACACAGCACTCCAGGTGCGGCCTCACCAGTGCTGAGTAGAAGGGGATGATCACCTCCCTGCTCCTGCTGGCCACACTATTTCTAATGCAGGCCAGGATGCCGTTGGCCCTCTTGGCCACCTGGGCACAATGCTGGCTCATGTTCAGCCAAGTATCAACCAACACCCCCAGGTCCTTCTCTTCTTCACACTCATCTAGCCACTCATCCCCAAGCCTATAACACTGCATGGGGTTGTTGTGCCCAAAGTGCAGGACCTGACACTTGGCCTTGTTGAACATCATCCCATTACCTCAGCCCAGCAATCCAGCTTATGTAAATCCCTCTGAAGGGCCTCCCTACCCTCAGGCAGATCAACACCACCTCCCAGCTTGGTGGCATCAGCAAACTTACTGAGGACTCAAACTTACACTCAGTCCCCTCATCTAGGTTATCAGTAAAGATATTAAACAAGATGGGCCCTAGTACCGACCCCTGAGGGACACCACTTGAAACAGGTCACCAGCTGGACTTCACTCCATTCACCACTGCCCGCTGGGCATGGCCCTGTAGCCAGTTCCTTACCCAAAGGAGTGTATACCTGTTCAGACCACGGCAGCCAGTTTCCCCAGAAGAAGCCTGTAAGGGACCATGTCAAAGGTTTTGCTGAAGTCTAGGTAGACTACATCAACAGTCCTTCTCTCATCTACCAGTCATAGAAGGAGATGAGGTTGGTCAAGCACAACCTGCCTTTCACAAACCCATGCTGGCTGGAAAGCTAGCTCCTCTCATTTCAGCATCTGGTTCAGCCTAGGCTCTGTTCCAATGTGCCTGTTTTGACAACAACAAGCATCATATTTGGGATGGGCATACACATCTTAAGCTGAATCAAATCTGTCTGTGTCTCTTAAGTTATGTTAAGACAGAAACAATTCAATCTTTTGCATGCTCCTTAACTGACCATGGAAATACAGACACTGAAGACTTCAGACACCTTTGCTCTTCAAGAAGGAAGTCTCAAAGGTGCAGGAGCAGGCTGTCTCCATGAGCTAAAATTGAGCTGGCAGGGAAGAAGATGTGGTGTGGATGAATAGGAAGCTATTCTTGAGGCTTCGGGAGAAAAAGAGAATCTACCTCCTATAGAAGAAGGGACAGGTGACTCAGAAAGAGTACAGAGAAGTTGTTAAGAGTGTAGAGAGAAAATCAGAAAGGCAAAAGCCCAGCTTGAACTCAACCAAGCCTATGGGGTAAAAAGGAACAAGAAACTCTTTTACAAATACATCAACAGTAAGAGGAGGACTAAAGAGAATCTCCATTCTTTACTGGATGAGGCTGGAAATATGACCACTTAGGATAAGGAAAAAGCAGAGGTTCTGAATGCCTTCTTCACGTCTGTCTTTAAAGGTCAGACCAGTTATCCTCAGGGTACTCCACTGTCTGACCTGGTAGTCTCGTCTGGGGGCACAGACTGAACCCCCCCCACAATTCAGGAAGACACAATCAGAGACCTACTACTCCAGCCGACAGTCATAAGTCCATGGGGCTGGATGAAATTCACCCAAGAGTGCTGAGGGAACTGGCAGAGGTGATAGCAAGCCACTTGCCATTATCTATCAGTGCTCCTTGTTGACTGGTGAGGTCTCAGAAGACTGGAAACTTGCCAACATGACTCCCATCTACAAGAAGGGTTGTAAGGAGGATCCGGGGAACTACAGGCCTGTTAGCGTGACCTCAATATCAGGGAAGGTTATGGAGAAGATTGTCTTGAGGGAGATCACACTGCATATGTGGGACAACCAGTGGATCAGGCCTAGCCAGCATGGATTCATGACGGGCATGATTCATGCTTGACCAACCTGATCTCCTTCTATGATCTAGTGACCCATCTGGTAGATGAGGGAAAGGCTGTTGATATAAACTACCTAGACTTCAGCAAAGCCTTTGACACTGTCTCCCGCAGTATTCTCCTGCAGAAGCTGGCAGCCCGAGGCTTGGATGGGTACACTCTTGGCTGGATAAGGAGCTGGCTGGAAAGCTGGGTCCAGATAGTGGTGGTGAATGGAGTTAAATCCAGCTGGCAACCGGTCACAAGTAGTGTTCCCCAGGGGTCAGTGCTGGGGCCTGTCCTCTTCAATATCTTTACTGATGACCTGGATGAGGGCATTAAGGGCACCCTCAGTAAGTCTGCAGATGACACCAAGTTGGCTGGAAGTGTGGATCTGCCTGGCGGTAGCAAGGACCTACAGAGGGATCTGGACAGGCTGAATAGCTGGGCTGAGGCCAATGGGACAAGGCCAAATGCTGGGTACTGCACTTTGGCTACAACAACCCCAGGCAATTCTACAGGCTTGGGACGGAGTGGCTGGAAGACTGTGTAGAGGGAATGGACCTGGAGGTATTGATTGATGCTCAGCTGAACAAGAGCCAGCAGTGTGCCTGGGTAGCCATGAAGGCCAATGGCATCCTGGCTTGCATCAGATACGGCGTTGCCAGCAGGAACAGGGAAGTGATCATCACCTGGTACTCAGCTCTGGTGAGGCTGCACCTCAAGTACTGTGTCCAGTTTTGGGCCCCTCACTACAAGAAAGACATTGAGGCTCTGGAGCATGTCCATAGAAAGGCAACAAAGCCGGTGAGGGGTCTGGAGCACAGGACTTATGAGAAGCAGCTGAGGGAGCTGGGATTGTTCAGTCTGGAGAAGAGGAGGCTCAGGAGAGACCTTATTGCTCTCTATAGTTACCTGAAGGGAGGTTGCAGTGAGCTGGGGGTCAGCCTCCTCTCTTGTGTAACTGGTGATAGGAGTAGAGGAAATGTCTTCAAGCTGCACCAGGGGAAACTTAGGCTGGATGTTAGGAAATACTTCTTTTCTGAAAGAATGGTCAGGCACTGGAATGGGCTGCCCAGGGAGGTGGTGGAGTCACTGACCCTGGAGGAGTTCAAGGAACGTTTGGATGTTATGTTGATGGACATGGTTTAGTGAGAACTATTGGTGATAGGTGGATGGTTGGACTGGATGATCTTGTAGTCTTTTCTTTTGGTGTTTCTGTGATTCTGTGATTTAAAGCCAGGGCGTTATACCTATGTGAATGCTTAAGGAGACCCTAAATCATCTAAATCCTGACAAATCATCTAAATCCTGTCAAACACCTCCAGTGTTTGGGGCTGACATGGTAGTCTTATCGTAGAGTCCCTTTCTGATTTCTAGCAGCCTCCAAAGGGGTGAGCTTCCAGAATATTCCGCCCCACTCCAATGATCTAGTGGTAATTGTCATGTGAAATTACAGACCTGCTAAATTGAACAGTATCACCAGAGACTGAGTCTATATGACATCAACTCCTGAGAAATTTGCCCTGCATGAGATAGCACTTGACCAATATTAAAAATCCAAGTCCAATCAAAGAAAACCGTGATTCCAGATTATAAGCAAGCCAGGCTATCCTGTGGAAGATAAAACGGAAACTACATGACAGCAGCTTAACCACAAGTCATCTGCGTTACGTGAGTTAAAAAACCACCCCATCTCCTATAATGTGTACATGGAGGGTTTGTGCACGTCTTTCATCTGCAAGATGAATGTGTCCTTTTTTCTCTCTGATCCCCATAGCAGAATTCTTATCAAAAAGTTTATTCTGCACATATCTAATACAAGATCTTTCACCCTTCTTGCCAAAGCAAATGGCTTAAACATTTGTTCAGAAGCAGGAAAAAGCTCTACATTCACTGCTGACTACATATTGAGCTCTATCAAAAATTTTGGGAGCAATTTTCAGAAATGATTTCACATTAAGGAAGCAGAAATGCCAGGAGAAGGAGGGGGAGAACACTGAAGCCCCTGATGGACCTTTCTCAATGAGTTTTCTGAATAGTATTCTCAAAAGCTTTACGTAACCTGAATTAATTACTAAATCTATCCCCTTCATTATCTAATTAACTCATTCCACTGATTTTTTTCCCTGTCTTTAAAAAGCTGTTCAATTACTAGCATTTCAGCATCTGTTTCAGTATTCTGATACAAGGCAGAAGGATCTGATAGTTCTTTTAACTCATTCAGACATGTGAAATTTCAGAATCTTCACATTTTCCCCCAGTATATAGTTAGCTATCCATCTGGTTGACTTTTTGATGGAAGGGTTTTCTGGTGTCAGAGAAGCCATATGAGGAAAAAGGAGAGCAGTAGGAAAAGCACAACAGGGCAATATGCCTAGGCACAAGATAAACAAGGTCAGTCTTTATGAATTGAGATAGACAGTCAGAGTAGAAAGAAGAAAGACAGCAGTTGTAGGGTAGGTATACAAGGTGGCGGTTGGAAAGGTTAGGGGTGTAAAACCTAAGCTTCTGTGACAGAAAAAAGATTGAAAAGTTCATTCTTTCATTCATTCATAGGAGAAGAGGACTGTACAAGAAAAAGAAAAGTCTTTTGTGGTTTCTGGGGGCACCTTTTGTCTTGGGGGTTCTTCTTTTCTTTAAAAAAAAAAAAAAAAAAAAATCTGTATCTAAATCTTTGCACACCTTTTTAGGAGTCTTTTATGAATGTGGAGAGTTCTTGAAGCTATGAAAGGAGTACCTATCTTTAGTAAAGGATACTTGATGATTCCTCGTATTTTATCCATGTATTTACCACTGCTCTGTTTTATTTAGTCATTTTGATTTCTAATTTTTTTTAAGGCTTTAAAATAATTTAAAGGGCCTAGATTAGAAATACAGCTATGAGTTAAAGTTTCTCCTTTGTGAGCTGTCGATTTTAACTGAGTTACAGCTGGTGTTTACTGATTTTGGAGATATTTGATGGGCAGTGGTACTGATTAGTTATCTGTCTTCACACTGGATTATTTTTGGTTTTTAAAAGGAATAGACAGAATGTGCATGGGACTTTGTTCTCAGATTATAGGATATTTATGCTCTAGAGCTGCCAAGAGTTCCCCAGTTATCGATGTCCATGCCATACTTTTGTGAATGACCTTTTTACTTGGGTGAGATAACCTGGTGGTGACTTGAGAAGCCCTTGCATCTTCAAAATTCTGCCCTTCCCTGATCATCAGTCTCATGTGCTTTTCCCTTCTTCAACAGTAAAATAGCTGAAGTGGTGGTGTCCAAAGTAATTGAAAGGGCTCCCCCATCCTTTTTTCTTCCGAAGAACTGACATTATTCTCAACAGAAGGAAAGGACAAGGAAGGCCAAGAAGAGAATGAAACAAACGTAGCATCTCATAACACAGGTTTATCCCTTTCACCACCTCTAGAGACAGGGATGGGGAGAAAAGTGTCCCTTGGAATATGAAAAAGAGAGAAACACAAATAATTACTAACAGGAAACCAGATAGATGAGCAAGATGGATACAGTGCATAACATGAGTTAAATATCAGGTTGCTAAATGGTAAAATATGTGCCAGGACTGATTTCTGTATGCACTGAAGAATCTCTGTCTCTCATTTCTTCATTTGGACCTAGGCAGGCTGGAGAAGAGGGCCCATGTGAACCTAAGAGAGTTCAACAAGGCCAAGTGCAAGGTGTTGCACTTGGGCTGGGATAATCCCAGTTGTTTATGCAGACTGGGCAAAGAACCCCTTGAGAGCAGCCCTGTGGAGAAGGACTTGGGGGTCCTGGTAGACAAGAAGCTGGACATGAGCCAGCAGCATGCACTTGCAGCCCAGAAGGCCAACTATGTCCTGGGCTGAGTTAAGAAAAGGGTGGCCAGCAGGGAGAGGGAGGTGACTGTACCCCCTACTGGGCTCTTGTGAGGCTCCATCTGGAGTACTGCATCCAGGCCTCGAGCCGCCAGTACAAGCAAGACTTAAGGCCACGCTGGATGTGGCTCTGGCAGCCTGGTCTAATGGCTGGCAAGCTGCCCATGGCATTGGGGTTGAAACTAGATGATCATTATGGTCCTTTTCAAGCCAGGCCATTCTATGATTCTATGATCTCAAGACCCATAAAGTCTGGCTGTGTGCCGGGGACATGAGAGACAACGCTGTCACTGTGGCTGTTGCAATTCAGTGTATTCTGGATAGCATGCTCATCACCCCTTCTGTGGCAGCTGGGGTGACCTCAAATGCATGTGACCCCAAACGGCACCCATCTGGTCACCTTTTCTCATGTAGCTACAGCAATGTTAACTTTCATGCTTTCTTACAATCATAACATAGCTGTGGCATCAATATATTAGTAATGGCAACTGTTTCTGCTTAGATTGTACCAGTTCCCAATGTGCTTTTCTAAGACAGAAAGAGTCACTGATTTTTAACATCTTATTTCAATGTTCCTTCTAGATTTCAAATGCTATTTGAGTAGATCAGCTGGCCTCCAGGACTGTGTAGAAAGAAAAAGGACTGAGGGTCTTGACAGCCACAATTACAATGGTATGCTCTGAGTCATAGAATTACTGACTTCTGGGAAACTGTAAAGTATCTACTTGTGGGCTCCACTCAGAGAAGAACATAACACAGGGTTTCATCTTTCTCCTTCAAGCCATGTTTGGCCAAGATGAGGTTAGTTGTGACTCCCTGATACTATGCCACTGGCACCCAGAACAGGCAAAATAACCCTTTATCTTCTCTGTCTTGGTGTAAGGATGCATCTCTGTTACTGTATTTGAAAGGTGTTCTGAGTTTCTAGATCTGTTTGCACTCTCAACCATTTTCCATCTTGATAATGGGTTTGAGCTCAATCTCCCTCCACACATCAAATGGAAAGGAGAATCTGGTCATGCAAACTAGATACAAGCATGCTTCAAGCAGCTACCCACAAATGAAGCCTAACAGCAATCCAATACAATTGATGTAGCTCTGTCTTCTCTTCCTAGCTTTAAGTGCATTTCTTATAAACCCTTTGATTACTCTGGGAACAGAGAACAGATGTTCTTAGAGATGTTTCTTCTGCCCCTACACCCTTTAATGAATCAAGGAAATTCTCCAATGACAGACCATGAAGCCATAATTTTCAGTATAAGGGTAGGTTAAATGTTCAGTATGAGCATGAACATCAAAATACTGTCCAAGCAGTCAAAGCAAGGGTGATGCACATAGAAACAGTGTGAACACAGGTTTTTCACTTTTTAGTTACAATCTCAGTAGTACCTCGAACATGACTTAGGTTGTTGTAACTTAGCAAAACTCAGGTGACATAGAATAGAACTCTTCAGAGCATTGTACAATGATCTGAGGTTTCTCCTTATGACATGATATTTTACCCACAAGCAATGCAATAGAATGGGCTGATTGCTCTTCATGCAAGGCCCTCCTCTGTTTATCAACAGAGGTTTTGGGAACAAGATTAAGGAGAAAATGGTGTTGATGTAAGTAAGAGAACTCTAACAGCTAGGCTTTGTAGCAGCCAGACACTTTTCCAGGACTTGTTAGAAAGGTATAATAACCTTTCATTTGGAACAGCCTCAGTAGTAGTGGGCATGGTCTAAAAGGCTGGGGAACAATACCTCAATTACAGAAGTACCTATTGTTTGAAGAAAAAAATGGTGTTGGAGTGTTACTTTCAAATCCCAAGCAGCATTTGAACACATCATTCGCACTCAAGCACTGTAAATAGTGTAGAAAGAAAAAAGACTGTGCCACAATTATAACCACATGCTCTGAGTCATGCAGTTGCCGAGTTCTGGGAAATTATAAGGCATCAAGTTCTGGGCATTGACCAGACAAGACGACAGTGTCAAGAAAGCCCCCATTGATCGCAGGGGTAGAACAAGAGAAAACAGCAGTAACGACTGAGAAAAAAGCCTTGACAGCTCAATGAAGATTTCTGCGCAGTGCTCAGTAGCAGTCAAAAAGATAAGTAAAATGTTAGGATTTAAAAATAGTGAAGAGTTTCAGAAGGGGATAGAATACTGAAGAACATAAGGTGCTGCCTGAAAGAGGGGGGGCAAGGGAGGAACTTCCCTTGTAGGCATGATAGACCTGCATTTTTCAGGGGCTTCTGCGTCTTTCTCTGAAGCTGACATAAGGAGATACAGGGGGGTGATAAATGATTAGATAAACCGCTGATCTGATCCAGTTGGGCAATTTCTCTATTTCTGTTGGTTGACTGGAATCATAAAGGTAGCCTGTGGCACAACCTGGTATTAAACCTTTATCTCAAGAGCCCGCGTTTAGTTTCTTTAACCACAAGACCATCCTTCATCTCCAATTTCCTTTTTCCATTTCATCTGAAAATATCAAAGGAGCATAATTTCTCCTAATATTGTAGCATTCCAATCTTGACCGAAACCAGGAATTGAGCAGCAGGTGAATAAAAATTAAGCTGACATTTTCAAACTTCAAACAAATATCTGTGTGAGGCAAGGAATGATTCCCTTAATTTAATCCAAATTGGTTCACTTGGCTTTGGTGATAATCTAGTCCATACCACAGCAAACTTGCAGTTATAAGAATAAAACAATGCTTGAATTATACTGAACTGAAAAAAATTCAGTATGTCCATGACACAGTGGGGAAAGCAAGATGGAGGAGTGGGGAGGTGAATAACAGTCAAAAGTAGTTGGCTGGGTGCTTAACAGCAGTTTAAAAAAAAAAAAAAAAAAAAAAAAAAAAAAGGAAAAGCAAACAAAACTGAGCATGTATAAATGGAGGTATTGAACATAAGTCAGAGGAAATATCCTAGCTCTGTGTAAGAAGCTAGTGAGACCACATTTGGAACACCATGTGCTGCCCTCTTGTATTAAAGGCTTATTATACAAATGGATTTACTGTATTCGAAGCTGGAGACAAAGATGTCACAGAGCAGTTAAAAGAGGAAAAAACCCTTCTCCAAGGCATGCAGAACATCTGAAAACAAAAACATATGCATAAACAAAAAAATAAAACTTAGGGAAATTAGAAAAAAACTCAGAGGACTGCCTCCTCTGAGGTCAAATTTTGAAATTCTTATTCTATTTTAATTCTCTTTTTATTTACACTTCCACTTATCTCAGTTGCACTCATTTGAATATGAAACAAAAACTGTAGGTCAGATCAACTCTTTCTGCCCAGACAGAAATCATTCTGCAGTTTTTCCCTTCTATGAGGATTCAGCTACATTCACCACTCCACGTTCCCCCATTTGTGAGGTGCTGCAGTTGACTGATTTCCCTCAAAAATCTCTTTTCTTCCTCTTAATTCTCAGCATGTAATGGGTCTGTGTTTGCTACACCACTCCCTGGTGAGCTGCGTTCCTTTTGCTTCTCATCAGCTCTTTGGGAACTTCTTGCATTTGGTTCTTGCTTAGGGTGTGGGTGGAGAAGAGAAAAGCCTTCCTTCAATCTTCCCTACACACATGTGTGTATGGCCTGTAAATTCAGTCTTCTGTAGCCTCTTTAAACTATAACAAAAAATCTACAGTCATCTCCCACCAAGAACTGTCAAGTTGCTGAATCAATGTTAAAATGCGTCATTCTGATTTTCACAGTCAAAGGATGAGGGATGAAAAATTAATAATACAGGCTAATCATTCTGCTATCAATTTACTAACTAATGCTTTGTAAGAAGTGAAATTTCATCTCTCTGTTTCAGGAGGAAATATCTTTTAACTCTTTACATTTGCTAAAACATATTTTAATGTCTATAAGTGGATATAATGATAGTCATAGGCAGGTTACTGTAGTGTTGTTATTTTTAACACAAGAAGTTACTTCAAGCATCTAGTCAAAACTATATTGATCCCTTTTCCTACGAACCAAATGCCTTATTCATCTGTTCCACGTTATTTTTTTTCTAACCATTTGTCATTTACATAACATTGAGTAACCAGTCTTGGGAATGTCCTAAACTACAGAAAGCCTCTATAATAAATTCTGACAGTGGGGATTTCATGGAGAAATCCTTATATTCATCAGCTGCAGATTCATTGCACTTTCTGTTTGGCTAGCCATTTCCTAGTGGAACACTGATATTTTATTTGGCTGGCAACAGCTTCTAGCACAGGGGAACAGTTGTATTCTTGAAACTGGCTATCGGAAAGAATTTCCTTGCTTATTTTTCCTCTGTGTGTGTGTGCACGTGTGCAAATGTGTGCACACACATGCATACAAGTATTTTAATTAAAGGTGTTGGGTGTAAGTTCTATTTAATAGATCTATCTGACATATCTAATTTTTTGTGTTCATCAAACAGAAAAATCTGCCTCAATCTACTGTTTACTGTAAACCATTTCATTTAGAATTGTTATTTTCTCTTTTTCCTGTGTAGAAGGAGATGAACTTTCAGTCAACTATGATGCTCAGTTAAAGTATATGATATTCCCATACTACCTGTTACTTCTTATGGTCTCTAGAAAGATTTCCATGTATAAATTGTTCTTTTTATGAAAAAAAATACTGCATAAGTGGTGATGGATTAGTTTTCCTACTATCCTAAAATATGAACTCCACCTAAGAAAGAAATAAAATGCTACCTAGCATTTTATTTTTCTTTCTAATGTTTTTATTCATACAGTGCTTCTCAGTAGAAAAAAGTTAGAAGGAAAATCTGTAAATAAGGTTCCTGAAACAAGCCTTTCCAAAACTGAAAATAACATTTTATTACCCTGGGATTTTCAAGATTCACGAAAAGAAAGTGTATTACAAAACCCATCTGAAGTTGGAGGTTACAACTATAATGGATTTCTCTGTGGAGTCAGGCTGTCTCTGTTCCTTCAGCAAATCTGGGCATCCTCAGATTTATCCTTTATATGCAGAGAGGTGCAACAGTGATGTCAAAATCAGTCATTTGCTTTGAGATTTTAATGCATCTCATTTGCATCCTTGAGATTCTCAGCAATTTTTGCACTTGCCTACTTCTGTTAATCCATTTCAGGTCTCAAACCCCTTCTTTTCTCCTTGCTCTTCCATTTCTATTTTCTAAAGGTTTTCTTGGTAATATTCTGCAGAAAGAGATTGCATAGTTTTGAGAAATTTATTCTCTTTCATACAGCCATAAGCATTAGAGGGATTCCAGCCCTCTCATCGTGTATGAAATATTTAATGAGATGCAATAGCAGGGATTTCTTAAGCCATGGTTTGAGATATCATCTACGTGGATGTATATTTGCTCCTCTCTATTTTTTCTTTGCCTCTGCTTGTTTTTGCTGCTTAGCTGAAAATGAAGTCCAGTTCCACTGTACTTCAGTACAGTGTACATTCCCACGAAAGTAAAATTCACTACACAAATATCTTTTTCCACCCATATAAAATGTTCTGTTTCTACAGTTATTCTTTTTACTAAATATAAACATCAGAACACTCTGGTCAACCGACTGAAAAACATATGGACTCAGTGAAAGCGAACTCAGTGATTTTGATGAAAGCACAGAATCCACCTCGTTATGGTGAAAATTCTTGTGTTCAGTGCTTCAAAATCTTGCCAAGAGATGGGTCAAAACACAGCTAACATTTCCTTGTAACACTTGGAGTAGGCGTCTAAAAATATTTGGCATAGAAATGGATCAGACGGATCTCTAAACAAATGAGTGCCAGTGTTTCCCCATACAATGCCCCCCTCCCCCTTACAGTTGTTAGGCAGTCAGATACACTGAGAAACAACTCATGGAAAATGAAGTCTTCCTGGAGTCCTTGGGTACCTTGCAAGAGTGTGTTTGTGTGCAGCTCCTTCACTTGAGGCTCTCTTTTCCCACATTTACTTAAAGAAATTACCAGCAATTATCCAAACCAGGACAGTGTCCCTACTACAGTCCTATCATAATCCCAGAACATTTCACTAGAATAGTTTAATTTTCAGTACCACTCTCTCTCAGAGTTCTATCCAAACATTATAAATGAACGTTCTTCTGAGTCCCTAGGAAATGCACTGTATCATTCACTTCCTGTTAGATTAGCTCTCATTATTTGATATCTCCTGTGCAAAGTACAAAGGGGATTTCAACAGTTATAAATTTTCCTTATCTTCAGGTGGTTTGGACAAACTTCAGATTTCCCTTGGATCTTTATTTTTAACTTTTTCAAATTGTTTTACAGTTCAGCTTTTCAGCTTCATACCTGATTTTTCTTCTCACCTTACTAACTTTTGGACATAGGAATTCTTTTTAGTTTCAGAAAGTTAACTAAATAAATCTACTTAGACTTTGTCATTGTAACATATATTCAAATTTTGTCTCAGAATCTTCTTATTTACACACCTGCCATTATCTACACATCTAAGTTCCTAGACCATTGGTTATTTACTTGCTGATTAAAAGCTATGTTATGATCAGACTGTATACCCACTTTCTATCTTATTACAGAAGATATTGATCTACCAGATAGAAAGGGCAAAACGCATCTTATTGCTTGGATCATGCTGTCTTAACTCAGCCTTCTCCAATGGGGCCTCACCTCATCATTTTCAGGTGATTCTTTATTTTAGATTCCTCAGCAATTTTGCATTCCTAAACACATCCTTCTGCTGCTAAAAATTAACGTGGTGGCAGAAAAAAGAGTTAACAAGGAAGGGAAATGCTTTTTCTCCTTATCATTTGAATCTAAAGGTACTCAGAAGGCTTGGTATATCTCACGTTTACATGAAAATGAAAGAAAGAGAAGTCTGACAAAAAATAAATACATTGTGAGAAATGTTTTACTTAGGTGCTAGCACAGAAATTCTCTGGGCTGAAGGCTACATAGAGATAACAAGGGGCATCTTTATATTCACTGCCATCTGGATGATTTCTAATTTCTCTTTCCACTGCTTTCATCTTACTGTCATTGTCCTTTCTGCAACTTCTCATATCTTTGTCTCCCTCAAACAAATGCTTTGCTCTAGAAAGTCTATATGTTATATGGAGGCAACTGCTTGGACCTTGAGTGTCCATTGAACCAAACTTCATCATAGGAATCTTACCTGAAATGGAATAGTAGATGAAAAGAGAGGAAAGGCAAATTGTTCACTACTACCTAGTGCCTGCATCTTACATTCCTGTTGCTTAGATTGCCTTGCTAAAGTTTTAAGGCTTCCTTTCAAATCAGATCAGGTGACTCAGCACTGTCCCAGTATCACATTATTTTTTTCCACAAAGAATTGGAGAACGTAATCCAAGATACATCACTGAGATTATGAAAAAGGAAGGAGAAAAGTTATTTAAAAAAAAAAAAAAGAAGAAGAAGAAGAAGAAGAAAGCCTTTATAGGAATAAAATGGTGAAAAAGTTTTCTATAGTGCATGCACACAAAGCAGAATTGTTTTACTTAGCATCTATTTACTGTCCTTCCTGTTGTAGTACAAAATTGAAGTGCTTGAAAACATAAGCAGGCATTCTAGCAGACTGAATTCAGAAACCAAACACTTGCTGAACACAGTTAAGCTGTGTAGGCTCCCATAGGTAATAGTTGTGGTAACTGTGGAAACTCAGTGCAGCCATGTAGGTTCTCTTCAATATGCCAGCTGCCTTGAGAACTGGTCCATCAACAGAGAAGAAGGCTGTAGCAAGAACAATCTTGCCCTACCTCTCAGTTGCTACATTTATGTGGGATGTTAGGAAGAGCAGCAGGGAAGTCACCTGAATAGTCCCCTGACAAACCCATGGTCTTCTCCATCTAGAGCAATCCTGAGAGAAGAATCTGATAGAGTGTATGTTTTTAGATAAATAAGATACATAAATATTTTAATTCTGATCCTAGACTCCTTCTCTCCACCTCTCTTTGTCCCTTTCTCCTTTTCTACCTCTTTCCACTTCTTCCTGTCTCACTCTTCTAAAATCTATTTAATTATGCCCATAGAAAAGAAAATGCTGATATCAAAAGAGCAATTCCCTCTTTTGATTTCCAATTCATTTTCCCTTCTCATTCAAGAGAATAGAAATATACAAAGTAATTTGGTATATAAAATGATTCCCCATAATTTTAATCCTTTTAAAGTGCTTGTGGAGATTATCATGGTTTGATTTATTTTGACAAGGG
Source organism: Lagopus leucura (assembly GCF_019238085.1). NCBI lineage: Eukaryota > Metazoa > Chordata > Aves > Galliformes > Phasianidae > Lagopus > Lagopus leucura. Next base: position 45,689,186 of record NW_024962262.1, on the reverse strand, counting down.
GTGGTAAAAACTGTAAGAACAATAGTCTACTAAAAATGTTTTAAGAGCCTGTTGCTGTGTTACGGGAATGAACATTTCAGGTGCTCCATGGGGTCTGGGAGATGATTTCCTAATGCAGCTAAGTGAATTAAAGTAGCACAAGGACATGTATTCGTAAGTAGAAATGGACATCCTTTTGCTACTACTTGAAGATTTTTTCCAGCAGTGAGGTTATCACCATTTCACTATTACATGTCTTTATTTTATTGCATTTTCTTTAGCTTTTTCACAGATCAGGTAACTAAATGTCAGAGCTGCAAAGTAAATCACAGATTGGTCAAAATTCTTGAGACATAGAGTCTACCTTAGCAAAGAACTTGGATTAGGCCATAATATCCAAAGAGTAACCTGCTTCCCAGGCAGATCCAGAGAACTAGAGACGGAGCCCACCCCCAAGATCTTACACATCCAGCATCTCCTCCCCTTGTCTCTTTGATTCCTCCATTTTATGTACTGATGTTATGCCTGAACTATGTTTTGAACTGGATGTTACTCAGCTCCCAAAACGATCAAACATGGTGACCGTGGAGGGCAGGAACAACAAGTGTGTGCACAGCCTCACAGAGAAATGCATTCAAAGGGACCCTGCCTCTTTCTCCTTCCTTTCTCCTTTCACCACTTTTTTGCCCCTGTGAAGTGGCTTTCCTCACCAAACTGGTTTGTGACACAGTGAGAAGAAAAATGAAAGGTAATAAGAAGGTTGTTTATCTAAGGACAAAAATTCCATCACACATACTGAGATCATCTTATCTGAAGTGCAGTATCACTCCATTGTGAGGAAACATTAGAAATTGAATGTGACGTATCCAGGACAATTCTGTTTCGTTGTCTTATGTTTATGTTTGTAACTTGGGTCTAAATTACAGTTGTTGATTACGCTTGTTAGCTGTGATAGATAGGTAAAATAGACCACTGAGATTAAACCAGAGCTTTTATAATATGGATTTTCTAAAGTATTGAAACTTCACAAAAGCAAGTACTGGAGATACAATTGGAGGAGTTTAATTTTGTGAAGTATATAGCATATCAAAATCAGACAGCAATTTGATGAAGTCGTAAGATATTTTTTAGTAATAAATCTAAATTTCAAACTGTTTGAAAGAAATGGCAATCTTTACAATTACATTACGTTACATTACATTAAAACAGAAGAAATAAAAAGAGGAAGAGGGTGAATAACAGAGCAGGCAAATGACTGATCTTTCTGTGTGGTTTTCACTCGAGCACAAGAAGAATGATTACATCCCTACAGCAGTCTTCAAAGTGTTGGAGTCAGAGAGTGGAATAGGAAATGAACTGCAGTTCAGTGACCCTCTGTGGCCTGAACAGTGGGAGCTGGTAAGCACAGCATTTCCACTTTATTCACTTCTTTTTTTCAACTGTCAGTAGAAGACCTTCCCCCACACACACTTTTGCATCATTATTGTGACCTGAAAAGAACTAAATGTAGCAGATCTATCTATGTATAGGAGGATATAATCTGTAAAGGCAGACATTTCCATGTGGTACATAAGCATAGGCTTATTACATATATGTTTGGTATAACAATGAATAGCTACATTTTTCCTGAATAAGTATGCTTGCCAATTTGAAATAGAATACATACTGTGCCATGCAATTTTCCTTGTGTTTCATTAGGGATAAAACCATGAGTTGGTCACCTAGGTCTGCCTAAAGAATGGATATAAAGTACAGCTTCCAGCCTGGTCTGTAATTTTCTCTGTAATGGAGGTGCTTCTTTGTCACAACACTTTGGCAGAATACTCTAGCATTCAGACTCCAGGAAAGGGGGAAAAAAAATCACATAACTATAGCCACAGCATGATGTCATTTAAGAGATGCTCGACCTTGTCATCTTCATCTGTTCTCATGCTATAAGTAAGATGGGTAATCTAATGTTTAATAGAAGGTTTAATGCACATCACATAGTTGTCTACAAAATTACAGCTATGTAGTGGCATTGCATGTAAACATATCCAGAAAGTAAACCTGCAAGATGTTACAGTGTATGTATCCCTGTAGGCAAGTCAAAAGGTTATTGATGATCCAAGTTAGATTCTTTTGAGGTTTTTTGTTTTTGCCTTTTTTTTTTCTTTTTTTTTTTTTTCTTTTTTGTTTTGTAACTGGGGATCTGTTGATCTTTGAAAGAGTGCTCCAGTATGCTTATTTTAAAAATGCCTCCTCAATCACACTCAGGTTCAAATTTTTTACAGAGTTTCAGAAGTTGCTCAGATAAAAATATCATGTAAGAGCTTAGGGAAATTGAAGGAACTGTTGTGGTTTTCCAGCACATTGCAGTGGAGAATTTTCCTTTCATTCAGAAGATATGAGTGGATGAAAGACTGCAAGGGAAAGAATTAGAAGTCAAAGCCAATAGTCTTATTTCTGCTTTGAAGCTGTCCCTGATACTTTGCATTTCCAGAAAACCTCTTTCTTTGCAGCTTCAGTAATGTACAATGCGACTTAGGTTCTCAGGGTGGGAAAAAAGCCTAACAGTTGTTTTTGCCCACATAACAAAAGTGAAAAGAATGTGGGTCTTGTTAAATAAAGGGCAGTATACCATGGTGCAAAGTGGTAGGGTTCACCTACCTTACCGACTGTTACATTGTTGTTAGTGTCATTTTTCTTTACTATGAACTGCAAGGCAGTAGGACATATTTCAGTCACTTCCTTCATAGCAAAATTTATCCTCAAAATTTCATAGCATCTCTTGATCACTGTGTAAAATGTGAGAAAAAACTCCAAAGCTAATATAACTTTGATTTTACAAAATCTTTCAGAATATGAAAATAAAAATCACTGTTATATACCTACCCGAATTTTCTTGAACTCTTACATATTTTTACAGTGTTCTGAACCTACATTCTTCTTTCTACTATTCCATTTTTATCTGAAAAAGACTAGATAAATATTTGAAAAGATACATGCAAAGAACATGAAATTTCAGTCTAGTGGTCTGTGATTTTGGAAACTCGTTTTTTAATTGAAGGTTTGTCTATTTTCATATGGTTTTCACTTTAAATCCTCTGTAGTTTTACAAAGGAGTCTAACTCTTCATTCTTCTTTCATTCTAAATCTGCATTTTACAAAAGAAATGCCTAATATAGTACTCCTGAGAACCCAACAAAGAAACTCCTAAATGAATAATTAAGAGGTGAATTAATGTTTTTATGATTCAAAATCTGGGAATATAAATGGAGGAACGTTGCGTCATCATGTGGGCTGCAAACAGAATAAAGGGTTATGTTAAATGAACACTGAAAATAGAAACTTTGCTTCTTCCTCTACAGTTCCTTGTTGAAGCCAACCTCTTGATAATTACTCTTGACTATTTCCAAATACCAGCAAAAAAGCTGTCTTTTCCTCAGCCAAGGAATCCTAATTCACTTCTGTTATAACTAAAGAATTAGATCTTTTCTCTGAATTCACCGTTTTCTGCACCTGTTATTACTATTGAAATTTGTCCACTTCACCCTCTGTCACTGGACTGTAAGAAAATCTCTAGGACCTACACAGCTTCCTTGTATTTATATGTGAGAAGAGTAATTCAGTTCCTCCCCATGTGTTGTGATCTAGGCCTTAGATCATTCTGTGCACTAGACTCACACTGCATCTGAAATGATCTTCAAGGACTCCTGCTGCCTTCAAAGAAACAGATTTTGTTTATCATTTTAGCAGAGCAGCTTTACTAAAGAACAGCTCTGCAGCTTTGGAGCACAGTACTCTTTAAAATAGTGGAAAATGTAGAAACTGTGTCCTTGCTTCATAAATTTCATTCTGTCTGGACTCCTGATGCATGTTCACACCAGCAGGCTGTTTCTGCTATTCCTGTACATCCAAAGGCTCTAGCTGATTAAGGTCTTATATTCAGTTTATCCAGTGGTCATATCACCCATTCAAAACATCAGTTTAATGTATCTCTTGAGCACACATTTTTATGTAAGATGATAGCCACATTAATGCACCCAATGTTCATGAAGAAAAATAAGACTCTGTGTTTCTGAGGTTGATTAGCAGAGAGAATGGCTTACCCTAAATGTTAGGAAAAAATAACAATTTTCTCCCTTTGTGTTCGCCATAAATAATTCTGAGAAGTGATACCAACTGTTAGTGATGGAGGGTGTTGTAGTCTGCTCCATAATAACTCCATTCCAGAAGTGCTTTAATAATGAGACAGAAGGTTATATGCAGCCTTGTCTCCCCACCAACTAGTACAAAGTATGGGTTTCTATAAATGTAAGGTGAAAAGTTTGTTTCTCTTTTATGTATGACATAAAGAAGATTTATCTCCCCTGTAATCACTTGATCACCTAAAACAGAGGGATACCAGGACTCCATTGCTCCTAATACAACACGTACATTCTTTGCACATAGCACCTCAGCTTCTCTTTGGATAACTCATCTGTACATTTGAGGAAGCTTCCTCATCTTTATAGAACTGGAGATGTCTGTCCTTAATTTCACCACTACTTTGCTACATGTTCTTCTCACCCTTTAGTCTGGACTCAAGTAAAGGAATTTGGTTCAGTGCCTTATCAGGCAGATCTTTCTTGCTCCCCAGCAGGGGACCTCATCAAACATCTCTGCTTTCTGCTGCTGGTATCTACATTTTGACTATAGCCTTTGCCAATGTGTTTGGCCTGTGATTGAAGCTATTTTACTTTAGGTGTATAGCATGTGACCATTGCAGATACCTCCACTCAGCCTGTGCAGGCTGTGTCTAAAATTAATATCTCACTAGATCTTTCTGCCAGTTTCTGTTCCCTTAAACTGTATGGAAGGAATACTGTTTTCAGAAGCAGGGACACATACAGAGAATTACTCTTGTGGTAGGTTGGTGGCTCTGATTTGTCCTTAGAGCAAGGAGCCCCATGAGCACACTCTGTGGTAATGCTGCCCAAGGCACTCCATTTGCTAACATTAGTCCTTCTATTTTTTAAATATTTATAACATTTAATCCATTCTGGTTTTTCCTGCAAAGCAAAAAAGCATATTTTCTTTTCAAAAAAGAAATTAAGTAAAATTGGTTTAACCAGTTTAACAGTTGATGTTTGTTCAAATTTCTCCTTTCTACACTAGCAAGCGTAATTCACCCCATTATATGGCATGATGGCTATACATGCAGCACCTTTTTGTCCAACTGCACCAAACTGCACCATCAATACCACAGAAAATATTCTGCTTTCAATACAAATTCATGTTTTTTTCTTCCACTTCTCATGATCTCCTCTCTATCCTGAAACAATGCCTCAGATTTGAAGCAAACATTTAAAAGTGGAAATTCTATTGCAGCTATGGAGCTCATAGGGCCTACTTTTACAACATAGATGACCGGTTCACTTCACTGCAAACTTGCCCATTTGGGGTAAGCAAAGCACTGACACAAAAGGAAGGGCAGCCAAACAGCCTTTCCCTCCTGCCCATTGTTTTGGGAAAGAACCAGAATGAATTCAGGATGTAGCATTTCCCACTCTTTCTATTGGCTCAAGCTGCAGTGGGCAGATCTATATTCTGAAAAGCAGTACAGAGCCATGGACCTGTGTTTGGGGGAAGTGGATGCTCTGTTCTGGCCAATATGCCTTTGCAGGCAAATGGCAATAACATGAAGAAGAGTCAGAAGTATTCATTTATAGGTTAAAGTTCTCATTCTTTAAGAAATGTGAAATGATATCCTTAATTCACATGTAAAATCAGGAAAAAAAAAGAAAATAATTACAAAATTTCTCACAAATTATACAGTTAGTGTTCACAAATTAAAAAATGCTTATGTACGTTCAAAAAACATGTCTCTACCATCAGATTCAGTTGATCTGGAATCAGAAGTAGCTTTGCTGATCTAACGTACAGGCTACACTGACAGTACTTGAAGCCATGGTATAAATCTTCAAGCCAGTCATACAGATGTTTTCAGGGACAAGATAGTTCTGCTTTCTGGGCAGTGTTGTACCACACTACCACCTGATGACCTGCCCATTGCTGCCACTGCGTGTTCATCTTACTGTGTTCAAGCTCCTACTGAAGATTTTCAAAGAGCTGTATGGCAGCTGAGTTCTGCAGAACCTAGCTTGTGGTGCTCATTACCAGCTTTCTCAGTGTTTAATTGGTAAATTGCAAGTAAAGACAACCACTGAAAGTACAGAATGATCACTAAAAATGGTTTTACTTCACTATACATTACTTTACTTGAGCTTACACTGACAAACTGATTGCTTAGTGGCTCAAGCCATGCTTGTATTCCTTCAGTACTTTTCTTTTGCTTGCTCCACCATGAACTTTTTCCATTAGTGTTTCCATCTGATAAGACCCTCCTAGTACTTTAAGGAAAATGAACTGGAGATAGTAGCATCATTCTAACTTTAATTAGCTGTTGGCTAGATGTTTCTTGATTTGTTATGGGAATTAAGTACTGTAGAGGTTGAATGAGAGAAACACCATATTAAAAACAGTACCACTTTAATTAATTCTTTAATTTCACTTTTACTGCACCTTCTGGCTTCTGAGTCCACTGCTGGATGAGCTGCTCTCCATCTAAGTAGTGTATTCACATATTGTGTATGAACTATCTCCTTAATAAGACACCCAATTTTTCCTTCTTGACCCTAACCTAGTTAGATAAACAACTTTCCAGAGGAGATACTGCAGAGTTGTTTCTCTCCTTGGTGTAGTTCTGGCTGAAATTTTCTCAGCAAGGACATTGCACCGGCATGCACCAAGGATCATCTCAAGAGGTACTCTGCAGATGTACAGACAGAAGCCCACCCAAGGACCATTCTTTGTGTATACCTTTCCGCAGCTCATATATTAAAAATTACGTATTTGTAATTCCAGCTCCTACACTTGGGCAGGACCTGTCTGGCACATAGAGAGTGCCTGTCAACTACAACAAAGGCAGACAGAAGCATACCTGCTCAGGCCTCTTTTTCCTAGGAGACAGAAAGGATTTTTTGAGATTAATAAATTTGATTAAACACGAGGATATCTTCTTTATCAGATTGTTAAAGTGGGAAGAAAAGATAATGTGAGAAACAGTCATGCAGAAGACGAACTTCTCTATCTCAATTCTTCTACATCATCAAAAAACTGAAGCTTCTAAAATTCTATAAATGCCAGAAATCTGGAGAACTTTAACCTCAGATACTGTAAAGGTAACAAATATTGTGTTACAGTGTTAGGTAAGTCTTCTTTCCTGTAAAAAGGAAAATTACTTTGTTGGAAGAGGGTAATATTTTGCACTTGCTTTACGAGAATCCATGCAGTACTGAGTTTTCTCAAAGGTCCACTTTGAAATGAAAACAGATTTGAAATGGACAAGCAAACATTACAACAGGTGATTTGAAATTCATATGTAAATCAGATCTTTTAATTTCACCCTATAGATTTTTCCTCTTCTCTTGGGCTTCAGAATGTTAGACTGTGCTATAGAAGTGGGGTTTGCAAAAAGCATTCTGTTAAGACAGTGTTAATCATGGGACACTTGTTTCTGGAGGTGTAACAGCTACTCTCCTGGTTTCTGGGATTGTACTACAGTGTTGTTGTAGGCTGTATTTCAGCAATCTCTAAGGGTCTCTTTCCTATCTAGAAAAGAAAACTACGAATGTAAGCTGCGAAGTGGTATGTTTTGTCAACAAAATATGGAAAAAATGAGTGTTAATGGCATGGAAATGTAAAGGCAAAGCCATCTAGACTTACATTTGTAGCTGTAAACATTGTCTACTAGCTTAAAATTCTGTCTTTTTCTAGAGACTGAGGCACAGTGCTGACTGGAATTTTCTCATCAAAACTGCAGTAAAAAAATCAACTGTGTTGCCCCTTTTGAATGGATAAATTGGTAACAAAAAGGTGATGGAACAATAGATTTTTACTTTTATTAAAACCCTTTTACATTTACATTATTTATCAGAGTGTTGAGATTACTCTGCAGTACAAATTTTCCTTATGGTCAATGCTGTGGACATTATGCAGTAGCAAGTGTTTAGACAGTGAAAGAGCTTTCCTTATTTAGATTACAGAATCATAGAATCACAGAGTACTTTGGGTTGGAAGGGATCCCCCCGACCATTTAGTTCCAACCGCCTGCTATATGCAGGAACACCTCCCTCTAGACCAAGTTGCACAAAGCTCCATGCAGCCTGGCTTTGAATGCTTCCAGAGAGGAGGCATCCACAACTTCACTGGGCAATTTGTTCCACTGTCTCACCACCCTCACACTCTTTCCAATATCTATTCTACATCTACCCTCTTCCAGTTTAAAACCATTTCTCCTCATCCTGTCTCTACCTGCCCTAATAAAAAGTCCCTCTCCAGTTTTTCTAAAGGCCCCTTTGGGTACTGGAAGGTCACTATAAGGTCTCCTCAGAGCCTTTGCATCTCCAGTTGATTTTATCACATTTTGTAATGCTAGTTTGAAACAAGAATTCCTCTAGCTGTAACTCCGTCTGTTTTGGCCCAGTATGGAATTCATGGTCTTGGGATTTAGCTACTTCTGTTTCATTTCCTTTCAAAAATCTCTCACGAAAATTCTTTTCTTGCAAAATTAGACAGTTCTCAAATTCCACTGAAACCCACGCATCATAAACTCCCATCACCAGTATGGTGCAAAGAAAGGCTTAAATATCATACTTAACACCACTTTGATAACACATGGCAGTGTAAAACGTAGCAATGTGCTTTTCTGGCTTGTGAGTACTATTTACCATGCACCAATTTACAAATAACGTGGCTAAAAATCTAACTGCCCACTGCAGAAGCTTCTTCCTTGTTCACTCCACCCAAAGCTAATCACTGTGCAGAGCTTTTTTTCACTCTTGGAAACTTGTCATCATCTTAGCAGGGAGGCAAGGCACTGTGTGGCTACTGCTTAGTGGAGATTACAGCAGCCTGCGTGGGCTTTTTTCACCTTTTCTGCCTGCATGGAGAGCAAGGAATGGAGTGATCTTTCCACTGTAGAGCAGTCATATCATGGGATCCTTGACTTTACACCAAGACTTCCCCATTTTCTTGAACGCAGACCATGTCAATATTTTTCATGAATCACTGTGCATCATAACTGACCTGCTGCTCTTGTCAATGACAATGTGGTAAACATTCTTTCCATGACTTTACAGGTCTTTAACCAATTTTTCTTCTTATTACAACACTTTTTAAAATAAAAATGAAAATAAAATAATAAAAAGAGAAAGAGATGTATCAATCTAACATATTATAACTGGATAGACACAGTTTACCCCAATACTCAGTCAATTGCTGGGAGGTTTTATACAGTACTGCCATACTCATGAATAATGAAAATGGTGGTAATTTGTCACTCTCCATGTAGTCCAATATTTTCATATGCAAGATGCTTATATTGACTGTATTATGCTATCCAGCAGGATAGAAGAATATTTCCATGTATTGGATGGTGAGTTCACTCATCCAAGCTACATTTTTTTAATTTATTTTAGGATAATTCATTTTAGTTTTGGCCCTTTTATGATGTATGATCCTGATGTATCAACCCTTCCTGATCTCTTCCTGATCCCTTCCGGTCCTGATTTTAAATACTGAATCAGCCTATTTCATGACAACATCAGCTTTGTGTCTACTGCTTTTCCCTTTTCTCCTTCCTTCAAAATTATCCTTGTAAAGTTACTGTACGAGAATTTTTCTTTTTGTTTCAAACTAATAAAAATCTGCTATTCAATAACACATCAGACATGGCATTTTCAAGATGGCTTTAACTCTGTTTGTGTGCAAGGAAAATCTGTCAACTTTTAAAAAAGAGAATAGCTTTTAGACAACATAGAACATTTTGTTAGTTTCAAAATAATAAATTACACTGTGTACTGCAAACATTGATTTGCAAATGAAAAAACCACAGGTGAGTAAATGATGAGTCTGATTAAGATTTTGTTTGTTTCTTTTAATTACTGCCCTTTAAATTGCTGTTAAGTAATTACTGTTACTATGTGGTTTTTACTATTGCATGGGATTAATTCATTGATATTTTCATGATAACACATTATATTTTTACCATGGGAGGATTAAACCACCAGTTACTGAATTGAAAGATGTTGATTTGCATTAATGCGAAGTACTTACTTAAAAACAGTAGAATTTAAATATCTGAAGCTAGCCCACATAAACGAATGAATTCTAGTGACTTAGTATTATTTGAAACACTTAGAAAATACATTGAAAAAATAGTGTTCCAAGAGTGTTTTCTTACATATTTTACAGAGTTAAATCTCTTGGTTAGGAAAAATAGAACGGTAATCTTTTTGTTCTAGAAAAATCTCATACTGCCAGAACATTCTTTAACATATTGGACAGTGGAGGAAGGAGGAGGGATGGAATGAAGAGAGAGAGGGTGAGTTGTTCCTTTTACAATTGTGAAAGCATAAAAAAAGAAGGTTAAAAATAGTGATGCCTATCAATCAAAGTCCAAATTTTAGATTTCACCCCTAACATAGTTTGGTGGAAATTGTAAACAGGGGGTTTTATTTCAGGCTCATCTATAATTAACACAAATTTTAATGGCCTATTCTCAGAACCCAGATTTTTATAGTAAAAGAATGCCTAATGAAGTGTTGGTGCACATTTTTTTCCAATACTGTTATTAAATTACTTTTCTAGGATTTTAAGAATGGTAATAATTACTAATTCATACACGCATTTTTGTAGGGTTATTCTTTCAGTTAAAAAAGAAAAATGTATTTTTGTGACTTACTATGGTGAAATCCTAAACTGAACACAGGTTCAGTTCTAATATTAGACAGCAAGAAAATTAATAATAAAAGAGCAAGTGTTGCCTCAGGAAGAGTTCTGTCTACAAATTCACCACTACGCATTTGCAGTATTGCACAGGAAAGCTTATGTTCTGCTGCAATATTCCAATGCTGTTTCACTGCATGAGAAGATGCAACCTTATTTGGACTTTCATGCTGAGATGTTTTATATGGACAAAGCCCTGAACACTCATGGATATCAAGTTATATCAGTGAAACTCTACAGTGGATAACCAAAGATTCAGATGAAGCGCTGCTGATGTGAGGAAGATTGTATAAAAAAAGCAAAGTCCTGCTTACCATTACACTTTCTATTGAACTACTCTGGGTATTACAAGAATTAGTTAATAGTCTCTCTCCAACATTCACTCAGTGAACTGAACTAGCCAGAAACTCACATCAGAACTTTACAGGCCAACAATTAATACTTGGATACATTTATTCAGAATTAATTTCACAGCCAGGGAAGACTCCTTGACTGTCAGGGCGCTTACTTAGGATACTGAAACTTGGGATTAATCCTCTTTTCTTCATGTTGCTTGCTAATATCTCAGTCAAAAGACTACTGTGATCATGCTGGTGTTGGCCTCTATGACAAAACTGCTCAATAGTAAATTTGCTGGGTGCTTTGTATTTTTTTGTGGGTTTTTTTTTTTTTTGGTTTGTTGATTTTTTTTAAAGGTTTGTTTTTTGTAACAAGTTTACATTTTGATGAGCAAAATCTTTCTCTGGAAAAACCGCTTCATGAAAAAAGAATTCTGACCAGTTATAATTAATACACCATTTTGTACTCTACTGTTTAGTGAAGTTTTTAAAGTATGGCCTTAGGGATAATCTTTTAAAGAGTTTCTGTTAATTGACAGTGTTACTGAAACACTTTCCTTCCACTCCTACCCTGGTAAAATCCGCAAGTTATATTAATGCAGCAATTATTTAGATCACTCTTTAAATTTCCCTATTTTTACAGGGGGTTTTTTAGTTAAAATGTTTTGTAATGCTTTTATGTCCCTGATTCTTTCTCAAGTAACAGGTGGGTACTTTTTTTCATGTACTATTTGGATAGAGACATTTCAGAGTCCCTTTAGAATTATGTAGTTTGGAAAACATCCTATAGACATAATTTGCTGGAGGCAAGCTAGCACTGCAGATTAAAAGTTTACACAAAGACAAAAGACAAGCCAGAATTACTTTAATTCAGACTGAAGACGGGGAAAAAAGAAAAGAAAAAAAAAAGCACTTTCTACTAGGCCAGAAAGCCCTTTATATAGCTTGTCCTCAAAAACAAAAGTATATTACATCTCCTGTAAACTACTGATCTCTGTTCTATTATTATGTATTCCATTAGTATTCTGTTCTTAATGCTAGGATGTTTCTCACAGATTCTCAGAAATACCTTTTAGCTTCATGAAAATTACGCAAGTGATTCATACCCTATATCAAATGCAAAAAAAAAGAAAAAAGGGTATTTTCTGATTCTTTCCAATTGTAAAATACCCTTCAGAAAATTATATAAAATAAAACAAATTAGTAAATAAACACGTGAAGAGCTGTAAGATCTTACTTCAAGTCAGTGTGATAGAATTCATTCATTCTTGCATGTGACTTTCAATACGTCATGATTTATTTCTGAGTATTCTACATGGGAATAGCAAAGCAGATTACCACAGTATTTCTTCTGAATTATATCTGTTATGCACTGTGATTTATACATACATATACATCTGCTCATAGGTACGCCTATAGTTATTTGCTCAAATGGAAGCGCTTTATCTTCGTTTTTCCTTTCACACAAAATTGAAATTTTAATTGTTGTGGTTTTGAAACATATTCAGTGGAGTGCATGGTTTTCTGTAGCACTTTGAATTAATAGGAACATTTGAAACATAACTTGAAAATATGAAGATAATATTGCATATTCGGTTTTAAATCATAAAGAAAGATGATTTTGCATGCATAATATTCAAAGAGGTCAAAATAAAACAGTATTTTCAGTGATGACCATGAAAGTGTACGCTTTAAAGCTGCCCAACTTGAGACGTCTAAACCTAACACCTAAGGGTATAGGTACATTATGACCTACCATGGTCTCTTACTGGGAGAGAAATTCTTCAGACATTTAAATAACAGTTTCATGGAAATGTCAATTTCAGATTACAGAAGAAGATTCTCAACTGTCAGCCTTTTCTTTGCAATGGGAACATTCATGAAGTTACTTACGCCAAAGTGCAGACTGTGAAACATGAAATTAGATCTTTGCTCTTCATCAAGAGGATAAAAATTCCTCCTTTGTACCACTCTTGTTACTTCAGTGCCTCTATCCTCTTGCCTCTCTCTACATTTCTTAAAAAAAAAAAGTTAAATGAATCACATCAAAGCTTGGGATATGATCAAAATACTCTCATTGCCAGCCAATTTTTGTAGCCCTTCTCATGTTTACTTCATATTTTACCTGCTATATAAATGAATTTCTGAAGGGTTCCTACTTAATCTAGTGACTTCCTAAGTCTCAGCAAATGACCTTCCTTCCTTTCTTCACCTATTTACATTTCATAAGTAGTATCCGCATCAAGCCTAAGGGTTTAATATAATGAGTCTGGTGTTATCTTTAATAGTTAAGAGGATGGCTGTGTTTACTAATGGCAGAAATTGTTTCTCAGCTTGCTCCAAATGTATAAAACATACAATCCCTGTTTCATTATTAGTTGAAGTGACTTGTTGGTCACTTACTCATCTATTCCATTCTGCATATGTATGTGCCACTGCTGCAGCAATGCCAGGAGAAAACTTATCTGACCTTCTGCAGCCACACTGCCAGGACAAACCTCATACCCAGCTGTGGACACAGCAGTGTGGAAATGTGGCAAAAGAAAGCTTGTGGCGCAGTGCAGGGTAATGCACCTTCCATCTCCATTTATCCCAGAATTGCTCAGGAAAGTACCTCAGGCACTTTTCCAGCTGTTTAAGATCCTTCCTCCCTCCTCTCCCTTCTCCATGTGAGCTAGGACATCCTAGCATACCATAGAAAACTCACCTCTACTTCTACAGCATCTTTAAAGCAGTCTACTGAGGCCTTAATACTGCTGAAAGGACATCTCCTTGTCAGAGGTCACCAGGATGCCCTATCCTTACTATTAATGTTGAAACACTGTTGAGGTAGAAAGACACTACCACTATCACTGGTTGAGAAAGAAAAGACTTAGAAAGCTGAATAATAGGAGCACAGCATTAACTGTATTGATTTTTAACAGAATTGCACAGAGGAAGAGGAGGGGGAAGTGACAACATGTGGCCTCATTCCCTTCTACTAAAGCCACAGAGCACAGGCTTGCACAATTTTTCTACACCCTGACTGTTGTTTCCCCTAATTCCTAGACATGGAATTTTCTACCTCCTCCAGCTGCCTTTTATGTATTTGCATGGAACTCTCCTTCCCACTGTGCAGCTTTTCTCATTTCAGGGTGGGTACAAACACCAACAAGTACATTTGCCTTCATGTAATAAGACTGCAGATGGTCATTTCATTGATGCAACAAGGCAAATGCAAAGAAAAAGCATGATGGTTCCTCAGATTTCCATTTCCATAAATCTTGCCTAAGGGTCCAGGTGGAGCTGTCCTAGAAGGGCCACATACAGTATAGTACAATATATTCCCTGCTTCTTTAGCCAAATAAATTTTGTTGATGAGTCATGTGGGCACTGCAGAGCATTTCAAAAACCCATCTGGCAGAATAAAGTCACTCTCCTTCAAAGCAGAGTGTGTCTCAAAAGGTTCAGCATTTGGATTTGGTTTGAATTCTTGGATCCTTATCTGAATTTCCCGAGACTGTATAACAAGCTTTGTTGAAGAATTTCCATCATCTCAGCTTCTAGTCAAAGCCACGTAATAACACAAGAAAGCTTTTTCTCCTGTTATTTCTGTCAAAACCAAAGAGTATGTCTGGAGTTGAGGAAAGAGGAAATATATCTAACAGATTCAACTGTACCACTTTGCTGATGTTTAGGTTTACTCTAATGTTAGGGGCTTAATGATTCTTTCATTACAACATTTTCATATATCTGATAAGTCTACTAAATTATGAATTTGATTTCTGTTTACGTTCCAGCCTGGCAGCCATGTCTCATATCGTGGTTGTCTTTTTGAATGGAGCCTTGGGTTCTTCTAAAATATTTCTATGAAGAATATGAAATGAAACGATTCTTCAAAGAATTAATCTTTGAAAATATTACATTAAGTATCTTTAGTCTCAGCTGAAATCTCTTTCTCCTCTAGAAAGAATTAAGGCAACTAAAAAAAAATATTTCCTTTCCTCCATGGGAATACTTGTATTTTCTTATCTGTATGGGTTTAGCCTTGCTAGCAAATTATTATATTTAGCCTAGATAGCTCCATGGAAAGAACTCATCCAGAACATTTATTCACACTTATAAATCTGTGGATGAAATGCATACCTTTGTTTTAAATTCTTTCCATTGGTTCTGTGACTGCCTAATCTTTTTCAATTTTTATCACTTAGCAGATTAGACCTAAGATAGATCATGGAATATTTGGAAATAAATTGCAGACCATCTTCCATTACCTCAAGTTCACCTGAATGGCTCATTTTGCTCACAGCTGCTGATAGATAGAATCTGTAAAACGTGATTTTATGAAGTACTGTGTATCTTCTAGCTCTCACAAAGTGGAAGTATAAATGATCAATGTTAGTTTCATAACTCTCCCTTCTTTCCCCCAGAGGACTAAGACTGTTATACACCTGAATGTAATGCAGTATCTACTGTCTGGGTTTGGTAAAAAGTTAAAATTTTAAGAATATTCTTAAGTCTGGATCATGTCCAGTGTTTCTGAGGTGTTGTGGTTTAATACTTGTAGGCAGCTAAGCACCTCGTAGGTTCTCTATCTGCCATTCAAGCAAGATGAGAGAAGAGAATTAGAGGGGCAAAAGTTAGAAAATTCATAGGTAGAGATAAAAACAGTTGAGGGAAAAAAAAAGATTAAGAAATTAAGGAGGAAAAGGAGGAGGAGGAGGAGGAGAAGGAGAAGGAGAAGGAGAAGGAGAAGGAGGAGGAGAAGGAGAAGGAGAAGGAGAAGGAGAAGGAGAAGGAGAAGGAGAAGGAGAAGGAGAAGGAGAAGAAGGAGAAGGAGAAGGAGAAGGAGAAGGAGAAGGAGAAGGAGAAGGAGAAGGAGAAGGAGAAGGAGAAGGAGAAGGAGAAGGAGAAAGAGAAAGAGAAAGAGAAAAAGAGAAAAGAGAAAGAGAAAAGAGAAAGAGAAAAGAGAAAGAAGAAATGCTCATCGATCACCAGACAATCAGTGCCCAGGCAGTAATTGAGCAATGGTAGACCTCCAAACTATAGGCTGTATATGCACTAAACCAAAGGCCATGCATCCTATTTAGATGCTCTTATAAAAGACCAAGTTCTGACCATGATTTCTCTTTCAAAAACAGAATGAACTGCTGCTTACTAAATACCAAGTACCATTAGCTGATAAGGAAGGTACATAGATCACTCCAAAAGTAATGCCTTCTATTTATTTCCATAGAAACTAGAATACACACAAAGAGCACAATAACACTTATAGAACAAATGTTCAGCTACAAAACACTATTTTTCAACATTATTACCCCAATTAGACATGGATTTTCACCAGAAATGAACAAGAGCCTGTATGCCACACTCATAAAAGTCTCATTAATAAGTACCAACACCTACTGTTGCTGTTGACACTACTGAAAAGCACTACCCACCACCCCACTGTGCTCACATCCACTAACTGGTCTCCATAAGCATTCAGCAAGCACCAATGAACATTAGTGGATGCCATTTTTTCTGCATGGAGGTATTAAATGACACACCTTTGCTTCATCTGCACTCCAATGTAACATGCCTGTCAGACTGCCACCTGCCACACAGCAACAAAATGTAACAAAATACTGGCAGGAAGGTTCAACCTTTTCTGCCATACCACCACCATCTGTCCCTGACACCACCAGCCAATGTAATAAAGCAGGAGGCATTACATTCAGAGCAGGCCTTTTACTTTGTTGTATTTGAAAATACTGTATCATACTTTCATATTTTTGGAGTTGTTAGAGGAGGTCCAGAGGAGGGCCAGGAGGATGATTAGAGGATTGGAGCACCTTTCCTTTAAAGGAAAGTTGAAGGAGTTGGGTTTGTCTAGTCTGGAAAGAAGTCTGTTTCTGTAATTAAAGGGAGATTATAAATAGGAAGGAGACCAAGTGTTTACTGGATAGCCTGACCCAGTGGGTGGCAGCCCTGCCCATGGCAGGGAGGTTGGAACTAGATCATTTTTAAGGTCCCTTCCCACCCACGCCATTCTATGATTCTGATTCTAGATTCTTAAAACAGTCTCTATTCATTCTTATTTCAGAATGTGTGAGCAAAAAACAGCATGAAGAAGCATATCAGGGGCAAAATAGGGCCACTGAATATTTACAGTTTTCAGGAGAAAAGTAGAAATGGGAGAGGATTAGGATGCTTACACACTGAGCAAAATTTTACATTAACTGTTTTTGGAGTAAAGCACTATTCAGCATGAGTAAAGCTGGTGATAACTGTCAAAATGGGCATTTATTCTATGCTGAAAATGATTAGTTGTTAGAGTGACATGGCAATAGTATGAAGTGATCAGTACTCAATTTATTATGATAGAGGCTGAGAAAAGTAGAGAAAAATTGTGATAAGCTTGATGTATTCATTTGAAGACGGTCCATAAGTTACTTGCTTCTTTACTACTGTTTGGCAAGGTTTAAGACAGTGAGTACTATATACTGAAGAAACAAAAGAGAAAGAGAGAGGAAGGGAGGAAGGGAGGAAGGGAGGAAGGGAGGAAGGGAGGAAGGGAGGAAGGGAGGAAGGGAGGAAGGGAGGAAGGGAGGAAGGAAGGAAGGAAGGAAGGAAGGAAGGAAGGAAGGAAGGAAGGAAGGCAGGAAGGAAGGAAGGAAGGAAGGAAGGCAGGCAGGAAGGCAGGCAGGAAGGCAGGCAGGAAGGCAGGAAGGCAGGCAGGAAGGCAGGCAGGAAGGCAGGAAGGAAGGAAGGCAGGAAGGAAGGAAGGAAGGAAGGAAGGAAGGAAGGACGG
>NW_024962262.1:45650103-45671185 GCF_019238085.1 Lagopus leucura | reverse complement strand
AAAGAAAGAAAGAAAGAAAGAAAGAAGGAAGAAGGAAAGGAAGAAAGAAGGAAGGAAGGAAGGGAGGAAGGGAGGAAGGGAGGGAGGGAGGAAGGGAGGAAAGGAGGAAGGGAGGGAGGAAAAGTTGACTTTTCAAAAACAAAGCATTATGATATTAAGTGGCTTCAAGCTTTAGTTTCTTCACATTATACTCTCACATCTGAGTGCAAACTTTGCCGATGGCAAAGGGAAATACAACGTGTTGACAGTTAATGTAGCTGGCCACCTGGCCATCCATTACACCCCAGATGTGAATTGTGAGCTTTTATATTCTTCCTATCTGAGGCAAATGTTTTCCGTAATGTTTTTGAACAATACTTTTCAACTGGATAAATCTAAAGATTCTTTAGTTTGATGGACTCATCATTACAGTTTGGACTTGTGGAATAATGGAGGAGAAGAATCAAACAAAAATCATATTTTTTGCCATCTGGTTGATTGTAATTAGTGCTCTCATTTCAGTTACTGTCTGGTCCATATAGATACTCTTAAGCCTAGAAAGTTATTTTTTAAACAGATTTTCTTTGCGTGCTGCTGAGTGAGTAGTTCAGCTGAGACGTAAAAATTCTTTCCCACTCTGAAGTATCTTAAGAGTCAGCAAAAATATCTGTTATCTATCTGACTGAAACAACAAACTTCTGAAGTGAAAATGGCAATTACCTTTCCTGTACTCTCTGAAAACACAGGTTTAGCCTCCATCTTACAAAAAGAAGTTCAAAGAACAAGCTTGTGCTCAGTATAACTGAAAACAGACTTTGGCCTTGCTTCCCACACCCCAGTTTACTAAGCCATTGGCAACACTGGTGCTTATGTGCACAGTTGGATCTGCTTTACTGTGTGACCAGCATTAACAGATCTTTAGGGAAACAACCTGGTCATTGGTTTTACACCACTAAATTAGGCAATCATTCCAAGTATGGCATGCTGTTGGTTTGGTTTTTATGTGTTTTTTTTTTTTTTTTTAATTGTTTATAGGAAATGAAACAGCTCCAGTAGGAGTGCTTAGGACACAGCAGTCTCTATGACCTGATGGTGATGGCATAATCGTAGGATGTCGTTTGGTTCCTCAGTCAGAGTGAGATTCAGCAGGAATGTGAATGTTGATGTTGTGCCTACTGTGTGAATGATCTTGTCATCAAGGAAAAGTTATTCTAGCATGGCTGAATCTCTCTCATCAGTGGCAGTCCAAGATGTCATCCTTGGGGTAATAAATGAAATATATTCCTCAGAAAGGCTTTTATGTTTATAACCAAGTATATATACACACATAAAATTTCTGAAGAGATCACATGCAAAGGAAGGCCAGGAAAATGGAGCAGAGAAAAATTGCTACTGATCCAGAATAACATTGGTTTAGTCTACCCTCTTGATTCTCTATTCAGTACCCTTATAAACTACTCAAGGTATGGAGAGGGATGTGACTTGGATGGGAAGACAGTGAAAAAATATATTCATTTCTGATAAAATTTTATAGGATACTGTTTTTTCTTCCATCTCTTTTATACTTAGTTTACTTTAAAAAAAAAAATGTCTTTTTCCATTAACCATTTAATACCTCTATGACCTCATTATTTCCTAAGCCTTTTTCCTAAAGCTTCTCCTCTTTGCTGTTTTGATCTTGAACTTTAAAAAAAAAAATGTCATGCTCCTATGTATTTCATTTTTTAAAACCCACAGTCACAGATCTCTTCATCTAGTTCTCTTCAGAAGCTCCACTTAGCAGCAGTGTCACCTACAGGAGAGAAGGCAGTGGAGGCTGCTGTATCTCAGACAATCATTCCCCATGACTAGAGAAATGCTTTACTATATGCTGACAGTACACTTGGCATTAATTCTTAGACACTGCACAAAATTAAAATGCATTTTGTAATTTTGATGCAATATCTGGCACACCAATAGCTTGCTTCTGACTTAACTCCACACTTAAGATATGCATACCGTTTGCTGGAAGGAAAGGCTCTGTTTGTAGGCAAAGCTGAAAATTTACCACAAGACACAAGCATCATCCAACTGTCAAAAACAGTTTTATTTTCTTGCTGGCAATGAAGATTTTTTGCCCATTTTTTACCTTTCATGCTTAGCTATGAAGCATGTCATTAAAAAAAAAAGAGGAAAAAGTGCACTAAGGAATAACCTCATGAGATATAATGCTCATCTGGAATGATCTTTTTCTACTCCTCAGTTTTTTATCTTCTCAATAAAGCAGCATTTTCCCCGTTGATCACACTACTACTGAAGCATGAATTTTAGGGCTTGTAACATTAGACCATTTTTATTGATCTTCATGAGTTTGCAGTGGGGACTTCAAGGTCATTTGGTCACCAAGGTTAACTTTGCAGCAATGAAAAGCAATAAACGTTTTCAGGAGAGGTGGGTATTTATTATGAGTATTTAATTTCCCCAAACTGCAGTACTTGTTAGAAAGTATTGAAAAAATAAGTTCTTGTTTCCTTTGACATGTCCTTTCTTTAAGCATTCTTCTTAACTTGCTGCCCCCGTGACCTCCTTAGTAGCAGATACAATTCATTTCTTATGCAGACTGACAAAAAAGATGCATGGTATATGGCACTGCATATCTTTACTTCATTATTTCTTCATAGCAAAGACTTGAAACTGTAATGTGTGAGAAAGAAAAGGTGCCAACATGACATTTACTACTGCTAATATGAATGTGATTAATTCTATAACAAGAAACATCATCTTAACTCTTTATATTCTTGTGTGTGTTTTTTGTTTGAACCAAATTGATAAATCAGAATATTTTGACAAAAAACATATACTTGCAGGCCTTGTTGAAGCAAACAATATCACAACCTAGTCATTTGCAGTACGTTTATTATAAGGGAAGCAAGAGACTGTCTTTTAACAATATTTACATTTGTCTTCTAAGCTGAAATCTGTTTTATATAGTTCATTTATAGTAAATTTAGCCATAGCTACACTTTATTTTTAGGAAAGCACACTGAAAGTCAGAAATAGTTGCAATGTGCTTCACCATGCCTTATTCTACAGTGTTGTGATTTACCATGTTCAGTGAAAATAGGCTTTCTCATACATAGGTGTTGCTAAAGCCTAAGTATTTGTTCCTTTTGAATTACTCAGAATGGTTGCTTTCCATCTGGAACTTCTGCACCCAAGAACTTACCACTTCATATCTCAGTGATGCATCTTTTTCTCACTTTATGCAATCAAGATTAATTAATAACATATTTTTATTTGGTTTGATGTCTCATCGATGCCTTTTGTTTTGTGCTTTAAAAGACTTTCACTTCCCAGTTATTGGTGAACAGTATGAGTAAAATTAGATGTTTTAGTTCCACATTCTTCTACGTGCTTTTCTACTTCTTAGAGGTTTGACTGAAACGTCAAAAATGTAGAAACTGTGAAAAATACCATAGAATGTGCCGAAGTATATACTTAAGGGGAAATGTTTTTCATTAAGTGTATGGGTTAAAAAAAAAAAAAAAATCATTGCAAGAAAGCAAAAGAAAAAAAAAAGAAACATTTGATCTACATACATATATATATATATACTGTTTCCCTCTGTATACAATGTAAATTTAAACATTTATGAAAATTGCATTTATGAAATACTCCAGAACACTCAAACATTGTGATATTTTTAAATGCAGGGTGACAAACATCATGTTCCAATGTTTGATGACCATGTGAGTAAAATATTTTCCTTGGATTCATTTTTTTCTCTTGCTTTATTGGATCAAATTTCAAATGTCCACAGAACGATTACTCTGGAGAAAAATCAGCTGGCTGCTGACACCACTGTCTGGGCATAAAATATGGAAAAGGGGAGAAAAAAGAAAGTGGGTGACAAGGAATTCATGAACCAGTACTACAGGAGGATAAACAGCATTTTGCTGAAGTCCTTACATAGGCTGTTGTAAGTGAGCAGGGTTAGGACTGGCTGTCACAGTGTAATACTAAAGCAATACAAATAATGCTGAATGCAAGCAAATGACATACAGGTCAGGTTTTTAAATGTGAACACATGCTCCAGAGGAAACCATACAGAAATAAAAGTTGTTCCTGTTTTGTTAGTTTAGATTCTGAAAGAAGCTTTTTTGTGTAAAGATGTAACACGATCCCCATGCCTGGAGCCATGCCCTGTGGCACACAGACCTCTGTGTTTGTCCCAGGGTGCTGAAGGTAGGGAGGCTTGCAGGACTTCTTTCTCCAGGCTGGCACTGACTTTTGAGTGATATGATTTAAGTTTCACCAGAATTATAACAAAATGGACCTTTCTTATCGGTCCGCAGAAGTTAACAGGGAAGGTGCAAGCCCTGCTGAAAGTAGATCTTGATAATCATTGCTTTAAAAAATAATAATAATAATAATGAAAAAAAAAAAAAAATTAAAGAGCAGTTCTGTTTCAGCATTATAAACTCTCCTCTTTGAATACCTTCCAGAAATCTGCTGGTTTAATTTCTTAGTCCCATCTGTTTCCCTCTCACTGGCTATATTTGTTAGTATTTCCTCAAGCAGCATGTTGTATTGCCCTTACTGTGCTGGAGGAAAAGGGCATAGATTGATCATTTTACAGGACAGGGAAACGTTTATTTTGGGTGGGAGTAGAGTGCATTTCCTTGCTTCCTGCCCAGAGTTATAGAGAAAGAAAAAAAAAAGAAGAAGAAAAAAAAAAACTTCTTTAGAAAAAAAAGAAAAAGAGAAAGAAAAAACTGCAGAGCTTGTTTTGGTATACCAGGGATAAAAGAGGCAGCAATGTCAGGAGGGCCATTAGGCTGCTTATCTGTCTTTCTACTTTGGCACGTGAAAGCTCCCAGCTCAGCATGCCATGTGTCAAATCTATCATTTGATATGTCAGGAACCATTATTCCCTCTTTTGTCACCAGTTTTGACCAAAGGATGAAAAATTGCTGTCTTACACAGACAAAATTATTGCTGAAAAAAAGGGCAACTATGGCACATAGGAGTAGGCCAAGGTGAAACCTGGGGAAACTCTCCTTAGATTAGGTCTGGGTTAAGAGAATATTGATCTGTGTGCTAAAAACTGTTGATCTCTCTCTGAGCAGAGGATGACAAATGGTAGCAAACAAAAAATTGAGTGTCTCCAAGGACATTTGAGCTGCTCTCTGTTTTCTGTATTTGTTTGGTTTGTGGGTTCTGCTCCAGGGATTTAAGCTAAAATAACCAAATATTAAACAGAAAGGAAACAGCCACAAAATGATACAGTGAGAAACTGCAGGAATATTACAATGAGTTAGAAATTAGGCTGGGTATTAAAACTGATAAATGTCTTAAAAATAAGAAAAAGCATGCGTTAACTGCAGAAGTTTAACATACTGTAATTTTTAGGTGTTGTTTGCAACATTTATATGGCTCTGTTATAGCAAATGAGATGTCAAATATACTTTAAATATTGTATTATTGTTTTACATTAAATTCTGGAACATACATTTCAAGCATTTTCAGTAGCACAAATCTCATGAAGTTCCATATAGGTGATTTACAAATTGTGCTAAGGGCAGCAACAAGCAGAGGCTTTGTAACAGCCTGAGAATCTCTTGAAATCAGTAGCAGCCCCCCATTTTCTTCACTGAGCGCACCCAGAGACAAGACGAGCAGAAGAGAGAAAAAAGTAGCAGTAATGATTGACCCTGCAAGCACCCAAGCAGGACAAATCAATTTTTCAACACATAAAAGAGGCAGATAGAGACCTCCACAGAGAAGAGACCACTTCATTGAGGGGGGGAAAAAAAAATTGTAGTCTGAGTTTTCTGTTTTATTTCCAGTTTTATCTCTAGAGCTGAGTTTGAATAAAGTTGGAAGTAAAGTTCATGAAAGGATCTTTTGGCCACCGGGGAGCTGAGACATACTACAAACTAGTGCCGTATATAACCAACACTGGAATGGGAATTTGTTTTCTCATCTTTGAGACCCAGAGCAAGTGTGACTCTCCAAGTTTGTGTTGGCATGAACGTTGGGCTTCCTAAGGCCATCTTGTCCGAACAATGCTGGTGATTCAGAGTCTCTTCAGTGTATGCTCCTCCCCCTATTCCTGCAGACAGCTGCCAGGAATCATGCACCTCCCCTGGCCTTTCTGCATTTGGCAGTAATGATTTGTCATCCAACACTTTCAAATTTTCTGCTCCTTCCCACTGGAGGTCACTGCCGCAGAAGAGTTGTGGACAGCTAATCCAAGTGTTCCCTACAGCCACACAAGCACAGGTGAGTAGGAGCAAGTGGGAGTACATATGGTTGACATGTATCATACTGAACCTCTCAGAGAGCAGAAATGATCAAAAAGACGCATGGAGTTCTTGGATGGACATTGCAGAATGAAGAACCAAGGAAATATTGTGTTCCCACTTCAACTGAACTTGTCTGGTTGTAGTAGAAAAGACCTAGATGATCATCTGAAAAGTTTGCTCTGTTGAAGAAAATCATAGAATCATAGAATTGCTCAGGTTGGAAAAGACCTTAAAGATCATCAAGTCCAACCACAACCTAACCATACTATCCTAACTCTTTCAACCCTCCACTAAATCATGTCCCTGAGCACCACATCCAAAAGGTATTTGACAAACTTCCAAACAGCCAGGGATGGTGACTCAACCACCTCCCTGGGGAGCCTATTCCAGTGCTTAACAACCCATTCAGTAAAGAAGTTTTTCCTGATATTCAACCTAAACTTTCTCTGGTGCAACTTGAAGCCATTTCCCCTTGTCCTGTCACCAGTGAGAAGAGACCAACCCCACTCCCTTTGGAAGCACCTTTGGAAGAGAGCAATAGGGTCTCTGCTCCTTTTCCCCAGACTAAACAGCCCCAGTTCCTTCAGTCACTCAAATCAATTTATCAAAACTAGAAGTGAACTATTTCACAGCTGATTCAGTTTTGAGAAAGATGCAGCTGATTCCTTGATGATATCCTGCCAGCTTACCTGCTTCCTTCTCTGGCAGCTTGCATCTGAGCTGATGGAAAGTCACAATGGCTTTCCAGCTCCAAACAGAATCAGTTTCATTGACGCTGTAGCATCTCACCTGATGAACTAGCAGAGACCAGAAATTCATTTCAAGGATGCAAACTTAAGTGAGCACTGATGTTATAGAAAATGTTGCATAGTTTTTAATGCTAAGCTTAGTATCCTACCATGGAAAAGTGTTTTAATCCCACAAATCTTTCATAACCAATACTAGATTTGACCATTTTGAAACTGAGCAGACAAGTTTTGGCACTCTTTGCGATTGGCCAAAAAATAGAGGCATATAAACACTGAAAATTTTACATCATTGTGAGCTGATACTCAGTCATGTCTTGCTTGAACTTGGTAGAAATTCTTTAAATATCTCAAACATATTTTCAATGAAAAAAGTATTTCATTTGAAACAGATAATTTGCCCGTACTGTTCAGCTGTGGGTTCCTTCTCTCTTAGTTTTCCAAGAGAATTAAAATATGGTGAAAAATATGTTTTGCTGTTTAAAAAAATCAAGTCAGAATCAGAAGGGAAAGGAAAAAGAAAAAAGAAACAAACAAAAAAAAAAAAAAAAAAAACCCACACATAAATGTTTGTTTAATTTGTTTTTCCAGATAAGAAAATAATTTCTAGTCATTTGGTTTCCATATTTGATGATGGAGGGGGAAATCAAGTTAGATTTATTTTTCCCATCAGGGTTGGGTGTGTGACCAGCCAGATGTACTTTCTCTTCTTTGTACTGTTTCCAGTGAAGTCAAATCCAGGTGGACAAGGTGGGCAGAAAGCAACTCTAAGCACATTTCTTTTGAAATATTTAGATTCTCTAGAGTTAGAATATGCAAGCCATAGAAAGCTCTTTGTTGGCAGTAGCTCTAAGGATCTGTTCAGTGGACAATCTACTTCCCTGGGAGGGAAAAGTACCAACTCACTGCACAAGTTAGTCGTATATTCTTCTGGATATATCCTTGCATTTGGTTCTTTGTTTTCTGAATTTTTTTGAAAGCTCTGATATTGGTTGGATAATGTCACAAAAATGTAGAATACTTACTCTTTCAATTTGCCATAAACCCATAAGTTAGTTGGTAAGTTCACAATGATGGACAACAGAGCAAAGCCAGTGAAACAGGTCATTACTCTCAAAACAAACTGTCCTTCCTTCTGCTCCCAGCCCACTTTCTTTAGTTCTCCAGCACTCATCATTATTTTTGCTGGTTTGGCTTTCTCTACAGTCATCAGTCTGAATTGATCTACCAAGGACTTGTACCTGTGCCAGAGCCATTGGGAGAAACCTGACAGGAAGGTAGAGTCAGGTTCAAAGCATAGCTGGAAAAAGAGATGGGGAAATGCCAGAGAAGAACTGATAAGCTCAGATCACGCCACGCAGAAGAAGAAGAAGGTGCTGTGGACTCTCGTTTCAACACTGATCTGACATATTTACATAATTACTGTCAAAGTAGTCATAGTATTTTGTCTCCATGGTGACAAAAAGTCCTCCTTGTTTACATGGAAGTGGACATAGCAGTGCAATTACTCATTTAAGATTAGGGATTAATAGGAAGGAAGGAAAGAAGGAAGGAAGGGAGGGAGGGAGGGAGGCAGGGAGGGAGGGAGGGAGGGAGGAAAGGAGGGAGGGAGGAAAGGAGGGAGGGAGGAAAGGAGGGAGGAAAGGAGGGAGGGAGAAAGATTCCCGTATTTGTTTTCTCCATTGTCTCCACAATGCATTATGCAACTTGTCTTCATATTCCAAGTTCTGCTCACACATCAGAGCAGGGGAACAGGAAAAAAGAGCTAAAAACTTACATCACCTTTCATGTTTGGGTAGCTGCTACAAAGGTTACCTCTGAGTACCTTTTGTTAATCACTGACATATATCATCACAACTATGAAAAGTATCCCAGTGTATCCCAGATTCTAACTGGAGGATATAGGAGGCAAGCAATTACGCTTGTTGGCCACTGGTTTCAGAGTATAGAATATTTTCTACTTTGGAATTCCTCCTGTTTCTCTGGTTTCCTCTCTGGACTGACGGAACAAAGTCTTGCCAAGTTCAATAGAACTTCTTAGAGTTTCATGTCTTCAATCCTTACTATAGAATCTTGCTGTGGTCCTTCAGTGACCCTCAAAAGGGCAGAGGATGATAGTTGCTGTTTCATATAAACGCATACGAAGAGGAAAACATTTGTTAAAAATGCTGGAAGTAGTGTCCTCAGATTTGATGCTTCCCCACTGTCAGTGTGCATCTCACAAATGGAGCATTCCTGGCTCTAAATGATGTATTGTGGTGATGCATGAAGAGCTGATAACAGACAGTGAATGAGCATGGGCTGAAGTGATGTGTATGCTTAGAAATTATACAGCTGCACACTTTCCAAAAATGAGCTCCAAAGAGTACCCAGATAAGACCTCAACATATGTTAGAAATTGAGTCTTGAAGTCAAATTTTCTGTCAGGAGCTTCTGAAATCTAGCATGTAAATGGAATATATTGCTAGATATTAAAATGGATAAATGTGATTAGGTGCTTTTATTATTGCTACTGTTTTAACAAATGAAAAGAGATACTCCAATGTCATAGTATCCTTACACGTGAGCATGGTAATTTCATTCTTTTTTCTCCTTAGATTTCTATCACTGGTGTCAGTTTTAAATTGCCATGTCTTTCTACTGACAGTATCCTATGAGTGGCATGTGTTTATTTGTGAGATAAGCCAGCTCTAGATCGCAAATTCCTAAATATTAAGATTCTGAAAACACTTATTAGACCAGCATGTCAGTTTTCCTGGTAGCACAGGACTGTTCTCTTCAGCTTCTTGGAGTTCTTCCATCAATATGGTATCTGAGTGTCTTCTAGAAGTGCTAAACTGACAGCTGTCAAGTATGATTCACGATCTCTTCAGTCTTCTGAAGGAAAATATTTTGTGTGCATTAAAAAAAAAAAACAACACAGAATCGTAAGGAAGAAGATAATACAGCTATATAAAAGGTAATATAATGTAATATAAAATGTAATATAATGTAATGTTTTCTAGGCAAGGTAACCGCACATCAGTAACCACATTGCTGCTGTAGCATTGCTCCTGATGTTTATGTGGTAGTTGCACCTTTAAGCAAGTGCATTATGAACACAGGAGTTCAATACAAGTTGTCCGTATCTCAGTTTGCTGTTTGAACATTAAGACATGCACTTATATACATATTTCCTAATGTTATGTACTATTTTATCTCAGAACTGTTCATCACATGCTACAGTTTGTATCTGTAAAGCTTTTCATTGAGCAAAGATAACTATTTTCAGCAGAAGTATATATATTCTTCAGAAACTTAGATTTTCATTAGCTTATGAGCTCATATATATAAAAGAAAGCCCAGGAAGTATTTCTAGCATGCCATCATGTCTAAATTAGCAACATTAAACCCAAGCACAACTAATACATTATCTTTGACATTGCTTCATTGTTTTCAGACATTCCCTCAAAATCCTTTTCCTTATTATATTATACCATAATCTCCATATTCTTAAGATAACTTAGATATTATAATTTCCACCAGAGCAAAAAAAAAAATTGCTTTAAGCAATTATTTATGTGATAATTATTATTATTCATGATAAAGCTATTTATTTCCTATTCAAATATTAACCAGATTAAGAAAAACGGTATCATATAAAGGACTATTGCAGCTTATGGCCCGTAAACTCCAAGGACGTAAGTTATGCATTCAGGATTATATGCTTCCCTTCTGCTTTAGGCAAAAGTTTATAAAGAAAGTACTGCACTTTAGTCAATTATCTCATTTTTTCATTTGTTCTCACATACTCTGGAATTTTCCCCGTATGCAGAGGGACAGAAAATGGCTGAACTTTACAAATGATTCCTCCTTTTATTGGCCTCCCTCAGCTTTTATGTATATGCATTTGTTCATACGCTGTTCTGCTTTAATCTTATAATACTTGTTTGTATTTATTGTTACATGAAATTGAGCTTGATACAGCAAAAACCAAATGATTATCAGATATGATATATAAAATATTTCTTTAAAATCTTGCAAGTAAGCATGGAATTTATTAGCATAAAAATGTATGGGAATAAACTGTTTATCTCTTTGTGTCTGGATATTTGCAAGATATAAAAAATAATCTAACATGACCTTATAAATCAGTTGATCTAATTTGGCATCGCAGTAATTCATATGTATCAACATTTCTGTACCCAAATGCATTAGAATATCTGTTCTCCTTGAGCAGAAGACTGAATTTCCTGGGACTGTGATATTTGGCATGAGGAAACTATGGGAGCCTTAGAATAATTCTTATGGTAGAATTGTTGATTTGTCAATGGCTTAAAATAATCTCTTGGACTGGATACATCTCAGTTGTTGTTAACTTTCTAACCTCTCCTATGAAGAAAGTTTGAGAATCTGGGCTTTTTTAGTCTGGAGAAGAGAAGGCTTCAGGGAGACCTCATTGTGTCCTTGCTGTACTTGAGGAGGGCTTTTAAGCGGTGGAAGGTCTGACTTTTGACATGGTCTGATAGTCATAAGAGCTCCCTTTTTTAAGATTTTAAAATAAAAGAGAGCATATTTAGATTAGATAATAGGAGGAATTTTTTTTACTTAGAGATTGTTAAGGTCCTGGAACAGATTGTCCAGAGAAGCTGGTGGCGCTCAAGACCAGGTTGGATGGGGCCCTGGGCAGCCTGAGCTGGTGAGGGGCAGCTCTGCCCATGGCAGGGGTTGGGGCTGGGTTGGCTGTGAGATCCTTTCCAACCCAAACCAGTCTGTGATTCTAACAGCTGGGTATCTGGTCCAAACACGCTATTTAAACTTCTCTTTTATTCTGTGAGAAACAAAAAAAAAAAGAGAAGCAAAGGATTTATTTTAGTCATAACTATTCTAGGGTGAGTTGCCACACCGATTACTTCTCTGCAGTGATTTCAGGGGAGACCTGGGGGCATAGACCAGACTCCTGACTTTTAGGGAGTTTAAACAAAGATTTGTTTTGAAACAAGTTCTGCTTTCAATTCCATGTATATGAATATGAGTATATACATAAGTGTTACATTGCCTCTACTCCAACTCAGTAACACGTGGGCCAGATTAGTTCTGGTTGCCACAACCCCGGGCCCCCGCGCCCCCCCCAGTGTTTGTTTCTTACAGTGGCTGATCAGGATGGACATAGCACTGCCAGTACAATGATGTGGCGCAGATATTCCATCTCTGCAGTGCAAATCTAACGTACCTAATGCCCCCAAAAAAGGCTAGTCGCTTCAGTGAAGCATGGAGTTTTTTACTTAATTCTATGTAAAGAAAAGGAAAATCTGACCTGGTTCAATTTCCAGCTCCTTGGTGTCAACAACTAGTTTTTTTAAATGTAATGTTTTCTCACCTAAATGCTAAGCTGTGCCTTTGAAACAATCAACTAATTCACTTCCTCATCCCCCTCTTTTCTTGTCACTTGAGAAGCGCCCAATCCCATGAGGAGATGGGTTAGTCTTCACAATCCTGAACACATCTCCTCAGGTAAGTCATTTTTTACAGTGTTCATGAAGCTTGAGTTATTTTTAAAGAATCTCGATTCCATTTTTGTGGCAGATCTGTGAGCAGTAGATCATTCATGCCCAGAAGCCATATAACGCCTTCATATCACAGGCTTTCTTTCTTGTCTGTTCATACCTGGACCAAGGTATGTGGCTTCCTCTAGATTTTATAATCTTCTTATCTCATCAACTCTATAACCCTAAATGCAGAGATTCTATGAGTATTAGTGTTTCACTGCTTACAGGTATCCTGCAACATAAGGCGTACTGCACAAAGATTTCTACCAGCCTAGGCAGGCTTGCTAAGCATAAATCAATTTGGGTTTCACAGAAGACCTCAGTCCATCATGTTTTCTGTTCAACAGATACTTTTGTTCTCACCCTGTAAGTCCCAGTACTTTCACTAGCTTTGCTGTCTTTGCTTATGCTTGCACTGAGGTTCATCTTGCCTGATTTAGGTGCCAAAATTAAGCAGTTTAAGCTGGCTAATTTAGCTAGGAATACATTACTACCTAAGATAGCTATTTTAGGATAGAATGAATTGCCTTCTGGAAGTGCTTATCTGTATCCATTAATTATAGAGGCAGGCTAGATGACTAGCTTAAAACAAACACTTAACTTTAAGATGGTTAAAGGTAAGAGAAATGAGTCCTGCTCTTGTGCAGGAATAAATGAATTTAGACAATAGAAAACCAGAGATGTTCCACTTATGGCAGAGCATTTTCCCTCTCCCACTCTGTCCCGGAAACTCAGACAGCCACGGAAACATCCCAGCAATCTCATTTTTTATTGGTAAAAGCATAATTATGATCTTTTCTAGAAGAGCAGCAAAATGATCTGCTAAAGAAAGATTCACTCACCTACCAGTAAAATACTTTTGCTTGTTTAGTATTGTTACTGGGATTTCTGGGGAGGACTTTAAAAATTTAGTTTTTCATTCTTACGGTTTTGCCTTACAGCCACCACAGAAATCAATCTGAGTTCCATTTTTGACCTGAGCTTCATCATAACTGCTTTTATGAAATTAGGAAGGTTATTCACATCTTTCCATCAATGAAATCATTGGAAGATTGGGGGGTTGGGGGGGAAAGTCTCATGAATCAGGTAGGAAGTGTGTGATTCTTGGAAAAAATGTTGTACAGACTAAGCAGGCTTTTGGAGTACAAATTATGGTAGTATTTTATTAAGGGGTTTTTGATGTGTTCTTTCTGATTTCCTATTTGTTAAGTATTCTATTCTGTCAATGTTTTCTCAGTCTGCAATGTTATTTCAACAAGATCATGCTTTGTATGGTATATTTTGTACATTCTGTTACTCTGTGGCATACATTGCTTCAAAAATGATATCTGCTAAGAAAAATTAAGACAACATTCAGTTTATTTACATACAGTAGAATAATACCTATCTAAGTCTAAGCACTGTACTTTATATGTTTATACTTGTTGTAAGAGAATAAAATTACCATTTAATGATAATTTTGGGCAGAGAGGCATTTCAAAAACTTAAAAGTGCAGAGGTATACCTTTGTATGCATGTCATTTTGTCACAACTATTATAGCACAATTCTATCACTAGCAAGGGGAAATTCATACAAGTAACTATCCAGAAAACCTCTCCCAGTCTAGATATTAATACAAATTAAATTTACTTATTTCTGGTTTTGACAAAACACTTTAAATTTGATATCTTATTTGTGTTTGGTTGTCTGTTTCCCTGGTTGTTGACATGGGATCATATTTAGAAAAAGACTTCTGCCTCACATTTTAAAGATCCAAGTGAGATTTTCTGTGGTTTATGTAAGATGAGTAAATCTTGAGATCTTTGATGTGAGACATTAAAGGGAGCTGGTTTTGAGAAGGTGTGACCTCATAAATTTATATTATTTCAAAAAGCTAAGCTCATACTTTTATAATGGGAATTTCTCTATCAAAGAAAAAAAATCAATATATTCAGTTATGACTTATATTTCAAACACTATGCATCATGACCAACTTTCCTTTTTTTCTTAGATTTTTTGGTTTGTTGGGGTTTTTGTTTGTTTGTTTGTTTGTTGAGTCTGATACTATGAGTTGTGCACTGATTATGAAAATAGTTGGCAAATTTCTTCAGGAGATTCTAGGGAAGTGCTCAGAGAGACTGTGGATGCCTTGTCCCTGGAGGCATTCAAGGCAAAGCTGGATGTGGCTCTGGGCAGCCTGGTTTAGTGTTTGGCAATCCTGCTCACAACTGGGATATTAAAACTAGATGATTTTTGAGGTCCATTTCAAGCCAGACCATTCTATGACTCTATGAACTGAGGACAGAGCAAAAGGGTAGGCTGAGGATTTTAGGAACAGAATGAATCCAGGAGGGAACAGAAGCTGATAGTAAAAATGGAGCTTGAGCTCTTGGAAACCATCAGTCACGTAAGAGACAGTGTTGTGTATGTATAATTTACAATGCAATCAAATATCCATATTAAGCATGGCAATACATAGCTCTTTTATCCTTGAAAGAGAAACAGAACTTTCCCTTTTCACTTCAGATGAAATTGCTTATAGTGTTATCCAAGAATGATCAAGAAACCTTTAATTTTTATTACGTAGAAAGACTTCCAAAATCCTCTTCATTCCTGTCAGAAATGTGTCAGGCCTATGAGTTGTAGTTGGTACAATAGATATACCATGATCTAATGGACTTGATGTGCTGATCTAAGGACAAATATGAACTGATTCTTCCTCTAAAAGGTAGCACAATACCTGACTTTATTCATTCATCCTTACACTCTCAATTGCAGTTTGTGTGGGAAAGGATAAGGATCTACCATTGAGATGGAAATCTTGCTTCTGGGAAATCTTATCCATTCAGCTCGAGAGTGCTTCTGTGGATCCAAGACTTTCACAGTGTGAGGACATCAGGTTTTATTGCATCATGAGCTAAGTATCTTGTTGGATAAGGAAATAAACTCACTACACCTGAAGGAACACTGAGAGTAAGGGAAGGAGAAATTATTTCTGATAAGACCAGATGTGCTCAGCCTTGCTTTTCATTTTGCATTAAGTACTCAAGAAGGTTGATAGCTGAGCAGGTGCTATACAAAGGCCAAACCAAAACACTAAGCTTTTCCAGTGGCACAAGCCTCCAGCAAGTTCTTTCTGGCAACAGCAGGATTTGTCTCCTGACCTTCAAAGCAGGACCTGGCTCCAGAAGAAACAAAATTCTTGTGAATATCTCTATCATTTTGCCAGCTGCTGTCAGCACTTAATCTGTCTCTTAAAACTGAAAAATTACAATTGCGCCTGATGTTCCATCCTTTCAGGTCAGCTCTCACTCAGGATGACAATGTGCTTTTCTTGGCTTAGATTGTCTTCTGTGTCCATTTGTTCACTGCAGAAGCTCATTTCATTTAAACTGCTATGAAGTGTCCATTCCTGCAATCGACTTCTCTGCACACAATTCCTGTTCAAAATAATGGGAAGTCTGGGTGAATTAATGGCAGTGCAGATTTCTGGCTCCAACAGATTGGAAACAACTAATTGTTAAAAATAAGAACTACTGTACAATTCTTCCTGAAATTGTATTAGAGGGACTTTTAGAGAGCATTGCAATATCACTACCTACCTACCCACTAACCTACTATCCTTCATTAAGGGCAACTCCCACTTTGCAAAGTTTAGAAACTAAATACTAATAGATAATGAATTGCCAGCTGTGACTAGGCTTCCTAAATGTCTAGTTCTAGCAGAACTCATGAGAAAATTTTCACTGCTTTATATGAAAGCCATGTACACAGCACAGATAAATGATTGCTTCTACATCCATTTGTCTGGTGACATTCAGCTTTGCATCAATTAAAAGCCTCCTTTCCTTCCTGCCTAACACATGATGTGAGGTTAGAAGAAATTATTTGTTTAAAATATGAAATGAAATCCTTTCCTGGCACAGTCACAATCTGAAAGATGTTCACTACCTACGAGAAAGGCTTTTCATGCCCATGACCCTTGCACTACTGAGAGAGCCTTTCCTAAGAATAAAGTTATAGCAATTTCTGTTTCTCAATTTCTACTAAAGGAGGTATTTTAATGCCTGACTGTATACAAAACAGGTTTCTCTGCTCTGGCTTACCTTTGACGACAGTAGGATTCATTAGCAAAGTTTGAACAAATCTTGATGGTATGTCCTGAAGCCTATGGATTAGTCACATCTACTTATGATCTGTGATTATGTCTGGCTAATTTAACACATCCATATATGTTTGTTTCAGAGACCAATGCATGCGTAATTATTGTGTGGACACAGGACCATGCTTTCTCTGCCAAAACAGTCTGCACAACACAGTGTTAAAAAAGAATGAATGAAGCTGAGATGCCATTGAAAATTGAAATACATTGTTCTTGGGGAATTATTGAGGTAGGCTGGGAATGATGGAGGATATCAAATTTTTAATTTGTTTCTGCTTGATCTTCAACAGAATCATTTCAGATGTCTGGAAACAAACAAAATAGGGAAAAAAAAATCCAGTATTATTTTTAGTATACTTTTTTCTTTTCTCTTTTACTTTTTAAGCTGCCTTCCCCGTTCAACATAAATATGTTAAACTCTCTGAAATTATTCAGATATAGATATTCATCTCTATGTCCTACAATATGTGAACACCTCTGAGTAAGCACTTATTAAAAGTGCTTACCGAAGAATTGGTTATTTTCACTAAGACTACATGCACTATTCATTATCGCATATTTATATTGTGGCATTTATTAAACAGGGCAGATTCTTTGTTAAGTAAGAGTAAAGACTGCAGCATCTTTGTCCTGTATAATTACATTGACACATTAATCTAATCAGATATTTCTTCTTAATACAGTTTATATGAGTTTTCCATTAAAAATCTTTGAAACCATCTTTAGACCAGTATTTTTCTTCCCTCTGTAACCTTCTGATCAGACCATGTGAACTAAAAGGAAAGAGTTCCCTTTTAAGCTTTATTAGAACTTGCTTTCCATCCAAGACATACATTATTCAGGTAAAGTAAAAACTGCCTGAACTAAACCAGCATATTTATGTTAAAAGTGACAAAATTTAGATTCATGTAGTGTGGTTTAAAAATAAAACAGCAGACAATAGGCCTGAATAATTGCACACAATACACCAAAGTACCAAAGCATTCCTGAAGGTTTTATAGCACTTTACAGTAGTTTTGGGGAGGATTATTTCTATCCGTTGCTGGTCCAGTCTGGCTTCCTCTGAATTCAGTGGAAACATTTGAATTTACACAGGAATGGTTTCTGGAACAGACTTTCTCATGTAGACAATACAGTAAGGAACCATTCCTTCTCAGGCCTTGAGTCATGGTCATATTTCACTTCAACACTCCAAGATGTTACTTCGTCTCAGAACCTGAGCTGTGAGAGCTGATCCACTTGAGATTAGAGCTTGAGATTAGTCTCCAAAACCCATATGTTGGGTGAGGAAGTGTCTTTTACATGTGGAACTGGTAGATTGTCTGAGCATTTAATACATGAATTAAGCAGGTTGGAGTAAACCAAGTTTGAACACAGCTTGGCTGAGAGTGGGAATACTGGGATGGAAGATAATGTTGTTTATCGTTCACAGCATACATTTACAAATGTGACACAAGGATCAATGACAAAACTTTTGAGAACACAGTATGTTTTGCTCACTTCCTTGAGGACAGTATGACCGAGTTATTTCTTTAGCATTCAATACCTTTCAAGAGGAGTCTTATGAAAGATCAGAAACATGGTTTAGTGGTGCTCTCTTAAAAATATTATATTCCTCTCATCAGCTTGTCTTTTTATTTTCTATTTGGCAAACATACCTTTTTATCACCCACATTTTAAAATGAATTAAAATTAATCTCGTTATTTTTAATAGTGATTTCAATTTACTGCGTACAGTTTTTAATGTCAAAGTCACTTTGTCAGTGTATTAATATACCAGACTCCAGGAAAGCTCTTGAAGAATGTTTGTTACTCATTTGAATTGGAAAAGCTGGAATAAAACAGTTTAGCATAGTTTGATGCATCCTACAAAAATCTGCTGTTTGTCTATATAGCAAAATGTGGATTTTTTGAAGTGTGTTTGCTACTTGTGGCTATTGGGAATCCTTGAGAAGCCATCTGCATGGTAAATATTTTACTCCTGGTAGAAGAGATTAAAGAGACAGAGCATGGTGGAAATGCTGTGGAATTTTACTCTTATTTGCTTAGCCAAGCTTCTACTGAAAAAAAAAAATTGAAATAGTCTGACCCTGTGGTGGCTCACCAACAAGGTGATCTTTAGTATTAGTTCTGAATTTCCAATTTCTGATCTTCACAAATATTGAGATATTCACTATTAGCCCAGCTTCACGCTCTGGATGTGTAGATACTTCTGAAAATGAGAAAAGATAAAAGGCTATCTTTCTATGAAAGGGAGAGGAAAGCAGAGGACATTTTGATATTTGTTTTCCAGCATGAGATTCAGCCAGAAAGCCTGGATTTGCTCCATTCCATATATACTTTTCCCTAGCTATCTCTTGCTGAGAAAGTCAGAAAATACTGGCAAAGGCTTTATTTTGACCCCAGGTGGCCTTGTCATGCTCTTGTAAAACAGCCAAAATTGTATCTACAAAGATTTTAAATTCAGAAACCTGTAATTTTGGTAGATAGTGCCTACTTCCTATCAAAACCTGAGGAGAATCCGTTGCACTAGCCCCATGGATTGCAGGACCTTTCTCACTCCCCAGTGTTCCAAGCCCCTACACAGTTGTAGCTATGATGGTAAGCTCTGCAGGCAAGCTGTTCTTGCTGCTGTCAAATTCTACCCTTCAGCAAGGAGAAAAACAGGGAAAAAAAGCAAAAGGGTTGCAGACAACTTCTAAAAGAAGTAGTATACTGGAAAATGGAGGAAAGTGGTTTTGAGCCAAGACAAGTATGCACATTTGCAGACAAGTCCTCGAACTGAGATCAAACCAGCGGTCTGGTGGCAACCTTCATCACTTCATTATCTAGCACTGTCAAGAGATAAAGACTCTAAAACAAGAATGGTTAACAACAGAGGGAAGTTACATTTCTGGGAGCAGAAATGGTAGAAGGAAAACGTGATAAATACTGTTCAGCCAACCTTGTTTGGTGAAGATCCTGGTTAACACACATACGCATTGCATGCATTTGGCAACAGATAAGCCGTATTCATCAAGGGGCTGCCAAATATGACTCTAACTGGAGCTACAGAAAGTACTGAGAGTTTAGCTTCAGGCATTGCTATACATGTGAGGTGGATTTTGTATGAAAACCCAGAGGGGCAATTATTTACCTTTGTTTCACAGTATTTTTACCCTTTCTGAGATCTGCATTACTCTCTATTTAACTGAAGAAAAAGAGAAGCATCTTTCATGAGGCATACTTTTTGCTCTGTATGCTGTCACGTTCCCATGTGTGAAGACATATTATCTGTTTAGTAATCCCGACTGTAACACCTGCTGCCACCCATACAGTATCAAGGGGACTAACAATACTAAATTGCTCTCTGTTCGTTGTTGTGGTTGTTAGGTATATTCACATGTCTAATTATTGAGTTAAAAATGCAGATTTTTTCAGAAGAAAGATAGCTTGTTCCATGCAAATGCTAGTGATTTAGCAATTCTGCCTATGAGTGTGTAGTATTAAGGCTAGCTCTGAGACAGACAATTAAGCACATATCTTCATTTGTCTTCTGTAAATCTTTTTTAAGTTTTAACTACAAAGAGAAGACTTGGTGTCAATGCATATCACATGCAAATGCTGTTTTTCTCCCTTTTCAGTTTTTAGAGAGCATAATAAGAAAGCACTTGAAAGAACCAATAAAGAAAAGTCTAGTGTAACACATAGATGTGTTGCAGCTTGAGAGCCACGATTCCAGGGAAATTCAGCAATACCAAGGCAAAAGCATTAGGATAGACCAAAGTAGCTACAGCAAACTAATATCCCAACAAGTGACATAGGTACACACATTTTCTAAGCCTAAATTTAGCAATAGCACAGCTCTCTCCACTGAGGAGTGGAAAGACATAGCAAATTATAAAGACTATGGCTTTATAATTTTGGGACTGAGATCCACCCCGTTGCTGAGCCGAAGGTATTCTTAACTGTTCTAACACCAGGAGCCCAACATGACAGATTGGCACCTTATTTGCCATTCTGTGTTTTGAACATCTAGAAACATATGTGGTCATCCCAGAATTACTCGGACTGATTTAATCACCTAGTAAAATACCTGCATGTCAAATAAAGGCTGTCAAACCATAGGCATACAATTGGGATCTCTGTCAGTTGGTGACCCCTGTTACCAAGTCATAAGGATCCAATAAGAGCCTGTGAAGTCAATAGCAAGGGTCAATTAATAGCCTTAGATCCTATTCTGGTTAAAAGAGCTCAGTTCCAGCCTGATTAAATATGCAACGCCACAACAGTCAGTATGATGACACAGATTGTAAATCAGAGTAGATAGTCTGTACAAGGCCAATCCTTTTCATGTTCTTACTCCTGTTTCCTGACTCCTGCCTATTTTAGAATTTATCATATTACAAAAAAAAAAAAAA
>NW_024962262.1:45647491-45650003 GCF_019238085.1 Lagopus leucura | reverse complement strand
AAGGAAGGAAGGAAGGAAGGAAGGAAGGAAGGAAGGAAGGAAGGAAGGAAGGAAGGAAGGAAGGAAGGAAGAAAATAAAAAAGTATTTTATTATATACTTATTTTTAACAGTATATAGAATAGCAGTGACATTGCTATGGATAATACTTATTACATTTTAGATTATAACAGACTTATTCAGCTGCCATCAGCATTGTATCCCACAGATCCAAATCTGATTTTCTTGGGGACATCTTTTTGCCTTCATCTTTACAGTTGTGTCAGGGGTCTCTGTAGTGCTTATGCTTGAGAACTCCCAATCTTTTAAAGTGGAATTCTTTGCATTATTGTTTCCTGTGTCTTTTCTTCCTAGCATAGTATCAGTCGGATGATGAAGATTTGGCTTGGAAGTGATATTAGCTCAGAAAAAAGATCCTTAATATGAGATACTAGAGAGACTTACAGACATCTGAGTGAAATTTTCCACAAAAGATTATGTATCACCATCCAATTTTTTTTTTTCCGGAAATTTTGAAATTCTTTTAAATTTTAACATTTTTTTTAATGTCACCTCAGAGGAGATGAATGTGATCCATGTATCCTTCTTTCTTCTACTACTCTCTTATTCATCATCATGACAATAACAATTTCTCTTCCATACTGGTTTAGAGAAAAAAAACAGTTTGATTCACATTTGCGTGGGCGAACAGAAAGACAAGTGAGAGATGAGTTTTGCACTGGGCCATGAGTTCTGAGATCTGTATTTGCTGCTTCTTTTTGTCATCAGGAAAAACCTGAAGATTTGATGTGACTTCTGTGAATCCTGTATGTCCTCTACTCCCTGTGCCCTCCCTCTCTCCAGCAGTTTCATGGTTCCAGTGCAATAGAGATATCATGACAGGTCACAGACATGTGGAGGGAGGTAATCTTGTAGGCAGAGAGGCAGAGATCTCATATCACACAGAGAGGTTTAAATATCAAGATGGAGACCCTGAAGTGGATAAACGTGGCAATTTGCTTTGCTAAGCAGACGTTCTGTTGTATTTTCACCCATGTGGAGCCTTTTCAGGGCATACGGCTTAATTTCTAGGTCTGAGTTGCAGTAATGCAGCCTGGAGGTCACTAATGCAGGGATAACTGTATGGTATGATTACTGCACAGATTGCCACATAGCTACAACTCCAAGGGAAAGGAGTGAGCAACATGGCTATTTGAACATACAGTAGCATCAAGGGATCAGAAGAGACCTGAAAGCTAAAGACAAGCTTTATGTGAGGTGTTTGGTTTTTTTTTCCCAAACGCGCAAACTTGAAGGAGCAGCTTATTTAAAAAAATATGAAAAAACAATGTTAAACTATTTTATCTGTTTCTATTCCAGGGAGAAGCAACAGGGACTATCAAAGATATGAAAAAAAGCATCTGAATTCATTTTTTACTGTTTTTTGTTTGTTTGTTTGTTTGTTTTTGATATGTTGGAATTTTGTTTGCAACATATTTTTGCTTCTCTCCTCTCACAGATGCATAGTCTCATTTTAATTGTGTAGGTCTTAGATAAAACCAGTACTGAGGAAAAATTATTTTCTGCTTCTTTTCCAATGGAAAATGTTATTCCCCAGACATAAATGTTAGTGGGAAGTTGGTTATAATACTGAAGATATCTTTTAAGGATATTTGTGGCCTTCATCATGATTGGACTGCATTACAGAATTGATAATGTCCTTCCACAATTTGCTTTCATGAAGTTAGCAAATTGTAAGATTTAGACAAGCTATTCTTCTGAAGGCAAGTAGGAGGATGGCAATAATCTTCCACACAATTTAATGCCTTGTGGCTGTTTGCTATTTTGGAGGTGCAGAGAAGAAAGAGATGTACTAATTGACTGGAAGAATGCAGAGATGATATACCTAACTTGTAGAGACCCACTCAGTGCAGCTGGAAGTCTGGATCAGGATGTTTTGATTCATTACACCAGGCCTTCATCAGCTGACTTAACCTTTTTTTTAAAATCAGCTGATTAAGATTCAAGATAATGAGTTGAAACTTTCCAATAGTAATTCCCTTCAGAACTGGAGGCAGAATGTTAACTTTCAGGCACATGTACGCACACACACAAGAAAGCAAAAGAAGCATAGCCTTCCTAGATTCATTCATTAGTGGGGGGGGAAAAAAAAATTAAATGAGTTTTACATATATGGAAGTAATAAAAATCAACCACAAAGTAGATGCCAGAGAAGACTGTCATATTTCTAGCAGAACAGGAGAGGAGACAAGACAGGAAAAGAAGCAAGAGCAAAATTCAAAAAAAGGAGGAATTACTGCAAGTGGATCAACTCAGGTCCTAGGGAAACAAATTCCATGTATTTGGGGCTTATTCATAAATCAACAGAGATTCTTCAGAATGCTTTTGATCTGTGCCTCACGCCTCCCTCTTCCCCAAAGCAAAAGTATATAAACTTAAAACCAAAGAAGTTTTCTGCAACAAATTCTCTTACTTTTTTTTTTTTTTTTTTTTTTTTTTTTTTTTTTTTTTTTT
>NW_024962262.1:45643250-45647391 GCF_019238085.1 Lagopus leucura | reverse complement strand
TTTTTTTTTTTTTTTTTTTTTTTTTTTTTTTTTTTTTGAGTAATGTTTACTGCTTTACTAGCCATTGACTTTGATAAAAGAGCTCTTTCCATTCAATTTTAAAACCCTTGCTATGGATATATACAAATGCCTCAATATGTACTTTAGGGGAGGAAACATTTGAAATATTTCCTTCCTATTCTTCATAACGTGCAACTTGAATGTTTTTGTTTGGAAGAGCTATGGTTTTTAAGGTGGGGAAGAGAGATGAAAAGGGGAGAGCAGGACTTGCACTGGGGTTGTAGTACGACCAAAAGTACTGTGCTCAGTTACTGTTAATGGGGTGAAAATCTATGATAAGCCATATGATCTGAGTCATTAATGTACTACTCCTACAGCTAGCCAAATTCAGGACTTCCCAAATGTGGTTTATTATTCCAGAAGTTGAAAAAGAAATAGTCTTACAGTATGAGCCAAGCTTCTTTAACCTATCCACAGAAATGTCAGTATTATTTTAGCAAGTGATTCATAATATCTGTAATACAAATCTTGTATTTTGTATATTGCATTTTATATATAACTGGCAAATTGTAGTATAGCATGAACTGAAAGTTAATGATTTGCACTGCGTATCATGGCTGTGATCCCAGCATCTTTAAACCACAAGGACTGGAAGTATGTAGCGATTTAAAATGCAAGCCTCTGTTACCAGAAAAGAGGCTGAACTCTTACATGTATGATTAAGGATCGCTTCTCCCTGCAGTACGCAGCTGATCTTCGTGTTTCTAAAATAATCTTCTTGCTGGAACACTTTGTTACAATTGCATACAAGGTTTTGGAAAAAGGCAAAGTGCTACAGAGATGAAAATGTGTATTTTTCGCTTCTCTTTCCACGGATATATCTATACAGTAACGATTTCTAAACCGTCAGTTCCTACAGACGCTATCAGTAGGTGTATTAGAGAGCAGGAACTACTACCATTGTGCAATTTACAATGCGCTATTGAAGTAGAGCAATTGTCATACAATCTATAAAGACCTACTCATAAATGTCTTCAAAAGGGTCTTAATTGCTGCATGATTTACGATGAGGAGAATACCTTTTCTTTTGTGTTGGGAAGTATTTTGCTGCAGGAGAAACCTTTTTAGACAGGCTTTTATAGGCCAGCCTTTGCACTGGTAGCATGCATTTACTAGCTGTATAATTGGTGGCACAGTTCTTCTATCATAAACATTGTTATCAGTTAATTAAACTTGAAATGGAGCTTTGTTCCACAACATGTTTTGTCAGATTGTTTTCCTTATTTATTTATCATCATAAAATTTTATTTTATGACTGGCAGCTTCTCAGCCCTCCAATAATAATATAAATCAAAACAAGATTTTAGTCTTCATGCAATTTCCTTTTGGTCTCAAAATATGAAACCAGATGTTTTTGGCATGCTAAAGATGCTTTTCATCTTTTTTTAGATTCTTTCAATGCAGTCAAAGTAAATGCATTTTTAAAACCAACTTATGAAAGTTAAATTTCCTTTGTTCGCCTGGGTGTAGTCTGGTTTGCATTGATGCAGCGGCAATGAGAGACCTTCCAGATAACACACTGAATGCCATTGAAGAATTGCACATGTGTGTCTCAAGCCTCAGACAGCAACAAGAATTGTATTAATAGCAGATCAGTAGATTTATATTGTAGTATAAAACATTATGAATTTGGTGTGTTTGTGTGTCTAAAGGGCTTAGCAAGCAACTGAAGGAAGATTGGACTACGAGCCAACTGTGTATCCTGCAGTCTAAAGACAGTAAGTGGCTAACCTAAAATATTTGTTGACATATTTAGCAACCTTTTTCTGAGTTGAAACAGATTTTTTTTATGATGCCCTAACCAATTGTCATCAGTATTTCCTCTAAGCAGTGAATCCTATTTCAGCAGACATTAGATCTGGGTCTAGGGCTATTACTAAAGAACCTAAACATTCCCAGGTGGCCCCTCTTCAATAATAACAGCAGCCTTGAAGGGATTTACTGATACTGTAAAGAATATGAAGTAATAAACAGGAACTGGAGCAAAGTAGGACGATTCTTATGAACATTTGCATACCATTCCTCCCAATCCTCTGTCTTATCAAAATAATTTCTAGTCTGAAAGCAAACAGAAAAGCTTTGGCATG
The DNA here is from genome assembly GCF_019238085.1 of Lagopus leucura. Lineage (NCBI taxonomy): Eukaryota > Metazoa > Chordata > Aves > Galliformes > Phasianidae > Lagopus > Lagopus leucura. Next base: position 45,645,244 of record NW_024962262.1, on the reverse strand, counting down.
AGTGCATACAGTGTTTGTAGGTTGTTGAGGTTTATTCTGTTTGTTTGTTTGTTTGCTTGTTTGTCTGCTCTACAAGCTGTAGCTGCAGATAGGTATTTCTGTATTAGCCTTTACCTCTGAACTTAGTGAAAGAAGGAAGCAGACATTTGCCATTAACCCTGCTCTGGTCTCAGAGAAAGGTCTCACTAGAAAAAATTGAAAGTTTTATAGTGAGACTAACCATTCTCATCCCTACAGAGCTCTAAGTGAATCTGATTAGTACACAAATTACAGGAGAGATGTATATTTGCCTGGTTGTGACATCTGTTAAATACCTGTGTCTTATTTATTCAGGAAAATAAGTTGAGGAAGGTATATGTTACTGAAAAAAGATAGGAAGAAAAAAAAAAAAAAAAGCCTGCAAAATAAAATTAAAATAAATATTATCATTCCAGCCAGTCACTTTATTTTTCAGATTTTCTGTTTTAATTTTTAATGAACTTATTCAAACTCTTTATTTGTTCTTGTTCCTTCTTTTTGAAATCAGATTCATATTTTCAAAAAGATATATCCAGAAATTTACTGCATAAATGTGGTGCTTTCAGTATTCTGAAAGCATGTCATGATTTCTTACCTCAGCATCTTTCCTATTTGTGTTTTGGAATGGCAAAAGATAATTTGGAGCTCAGTCTATGGTAACAGAGAATGGGTTTTCAAATCGTGCCTATCCTATAGAGCAAAGAACAAAGTGCAAATATTAGAGGGAAAAATATATATATACTGATTAAGAGGGAGTTGAGGACTGCCTGAAGGGTGTGTTTTGCTTTGACTAGGAGGAAAAAGTCGCATTTTTGCTGTTTGAGTCCTGAAGATTGGAGAAAGTCCCAGTGACCAAAGCAAGAGCTCAGAACTTCAGCCAGCTGGGAGCAGGTTTTTTAACAAGGGACAAAATAAGACAAGGAGGAAGAGAAGTTAAACATGGACAGACTGACAGTTTTCCAAGAGCTTTGATTTTCAGTGCTTCTATACAAAGTAAAACAGTATAAATGAAACAGTATTTTGTAATTGCAACTTCTGCAGAATTATATGATCCTATTCACATGTGAGTGTCAAATGGCCACTAAGTTGTTGTTTATTTAGAAAAGTGATTGTAAGAAAGAAATTGAGCAGAGGTGTAATTGTTTGGGAGATTTTAAGTAAAACACCCTCAGGAATACAGCTTTGGTTTTCAAAACCTGAACACTGCGCAAGCAGTAGATATTTCCTGGCTCCTGGCTTTTCTTTGCAATGAAGAAATGCATCCAAAGAAACGTCTGGAAAAAAGAAATGCATGAGCATCTAGCTCCATATGAAGCTTCATCTAGTTTTCCATAGCCAGTAGGCCAGGACAAGATCACTTACCACTCTAATGGTTGGAAATACCTTCCTGTTTACTTTTTTCTTTCCCCAAAATAGAAGTAACTGCAATAGATTCCATTTAAGTGATTGTAAATGAAGAGCAAATATCTTCATATGCCATCAAATGTTAAATCATTTATCCATCTTACTTCTATACGTGCACCAAAGTAGCAGAAAGATTTACTCAGATGGTGGTATGGCACTGTCACAGGTGCCCCATGCCCAGAGATGTTCAAGGCCAGGGTGGATGGAGGGAGTTGGAACTTGGGGCTCTTTGAGTTTCCTTCCAACCTGTGCCATTTCCTGATTCTATAATTGCAAATATGAGAAGTCCAGGTTAAAATGGGATGGCAAGATAGTCATGATGCATGAAATAGGAAGCAAGGAGATTTGCTCACATCTTTTTGCACGGTGGATCACCAAAATCTTTTGCTTCTTTCCTTCTCTTTCTTTCTTCCTTCCTTTTCTTTCTTTCTTCCTTCCTTTTCTTCCTTTCTTCCTTCCTTTCTTTCTTTCTTTCTTTCTTTCTTTCTTTCTTTCTTTCTTTCTTTCTTTCTTTCTTTCTTTCTTTCTTTCTTTCTTTCTTTCTTTCTTTCTTTCTTTCTTTCTTTCTTTCT
>NW_024962262.1:45620820-45643150 GCF_019238085.1 Lagopus leucura | reverse complement strand
TTCCTTCCTTCCTTCCTTCCTTCCTTCCTTCCTTCCTTCCTTCCTTCCTTCCTTCCTTCCTTCCTTCCTTTCTTCCTTTCCTTCTTTCCATCCTTCCTTCTCTCTTTCTCTCTTTCTTTCCTATTTTTTGGTTTTTTTTTTCCCCTGGAGAAGAGACCACATTCTGCTTCAGCTGGTAAGATGCTGTTTCACAGTCCTTACCTTGACCTCAAAATAATATTCTATACAGCACTGTTTTTTTCCAGGCCAGTGCATAACATCATACTTTGACCCTATATTTTAATAAGCAGATATAATCAACCGTAACCATGGTTTTGGTCATCGGCGTAAAGAAATTCCTATAGAGGAAATATGTATGGTTCACATGGCTGAAAAAGCTCTGAAGAGTTTGCTTAGTTTATGAAATGTTCTATTAAGCTCTTGCTAAATACAGACTGTTGAGATTTGACATTAACCACCTATGTTCATGAAAATAAACATACAAATTTTCCACTTAGAGTATCAAATCTGATTTTTTAATAAGAAACAACTATGTTTATCACAGATTTCTGAATACACTGCACAGATATCAGACTAGATTCATAATGTTTTGATATTGTCCAGAAGATGTATGTCTCCTTCCTGTAGCCTTTTTTTTTTCATTTTGTAAAAGTCAAATAAGACATAACAAATGCATCCTGCCATGTGGCAGTAGGTCAGATACCTGTGTTATATAAATCTTTATGCTGAGAGTTTGTGACATTTTAAACCTAGAACTTCATTCAATTTGACGATTTTGGCAGCAGCCAATTATGATATTAAACAGTTCACAGAACTTAAGCTAAGACCTAAAATTATTTAATTTTTGTAATGACTGATTTGCACCTCACCTAGTTCATTTAGAGCAAATCAATTCTAAAGCCTTGCCCTTCTTAATTGCTCCCTTTATTTCTCTACTGTATCTACTTATTAAAAATTATCAATCAGAAAAAAAAAAATCTTCCAAGCTTACAGAAGATTTATGCTTGTCTGTATACATGCTATTGGAATAAAAGCATGTAAAATTGTTCATGTAACTAGAGAAGCCAAAGACTGAAATGCATGTTTACTATATTATATACATTTAAAGGTTGATTAAAGAGATACTGCAATTGTGTATTCTCAGCAGAGGAACTGTGAGATTTCAGTAAATGAAAGATGTAATTTATTGTTGCATATCTCAATAATAAAATCCTGAGCCTTGACCAATGCTTAGGCTTTTATGGTTCCTAACCTTCTGATACAAGAGCCTCCCTGTTTTCCTCTTTCTGAAGACTTAATAATTCTAAAAGACTGGGTTGTGCTGGACAAGTGGTTGTGATAAACAGGTCAGCATTTCACAGGTTCTTGGAGTAGATCACCATATCATAAGTGCTCCTAACACCAGTAAATGACAGAGAGAACTGGAATTGCATCTTGTGGAAGAAAAAATAAATAAATGAGGGCTTAGGTGTTTCAGTTTTGTTTGTTGTTGTTGCTGTTGTTCTTGATGGTGCTGTAGTGGGGCTTGTTTATTTGTTTTTCTGAATATCTAAAAATAATAACGTAAGATATAAGATCTGTTTGGAGTTGAGAGGTAAAAAGGAAGGCTAAAAACATCTGTTCACAGCATAAATGGGGACGGAGCAACAGCACAAGATGAAAAGAGATACACTCCAAATTAGAAGAAGCCAGAAAAGACTTTTGTGTACCACTGTGGATTCACCTAGCCCTGTCTTATGGAGCTTAGAGTTCATCCAGACTTCCGCAAAGCACCCATTCAGACTCTGACATAGTAGATGGAGCTATTTCCAGTAATCAAGTTTAAAATCATCTTACCTTAAAGAATTTATATTTTTACATATAGCCTTGTTATAAAATAAGCTGAACAGAAAAGAAGACATAGAGGTTGGTTTGTTAACAACATAGAAGGAATTTTTGTAGCGCTTTGCATTTCAAAGTAGCAACTTTACAGTACTTGCTTTTCACCTGTGTTTCAATAGATTCTGAAACCTGGTTTGAACATCTGTAGTGCACAGGTTGGCAGGTCTTGGGTGAAATATATAGCATCTTGTTTAAAATAATGCAGTATCTCAAGTACTTGAGAGGCATACTGACAAGAGAGAAACCCCCCCAAAGCTTGTTAAATATTTACTACTTCAGTCCCAAGCATCTGCAATTAGCTAAGAATTGTGATGTCAATGGACACTTCCCAAGGTTAGCTGCCTCAATATTTGTATAGATCTAATCTGAAGTCCTTTTCTTGAGAAGAGAAACACATCCAAACTCAACAAATTGTCATTGACAAATGACCACAATAGTCTAAGGAGAAAAGAAGGGCAAGTATTCAGTAGAGAAAGAGTACATGAACATTAGCAGAATAAAACTGACCTACTTAGTATTTTGAACTGTCTGTGATTTCTCAGACTTGGATTATTTATTGGCACATAAAACTCAAGATTTGGGGATCATTCTCACAAGTTAGACAACAAACAGCTGTAATTTAACTGCTTTTCTTTTTTTCTTTTCCTTCTGGAAGAGTGAGGAAGACTCTGTACATATTAAGATGCAGCACTAGGATTGGGTGTTTTCCAGGTGGCATGCCATTCTGTGTTAAACGCCTCAGTTAATGAGTCTCTTTCTATTTTGATTGCATTTGTCTTGCCAAGTGCATACTTTATTGCCGAAGGAACAAGCCAAAGTGTCCCAGACTCATGGCCCCTGCTGTATTGCATGTAGACATGAATGTGAGAAAAAAGACTGGGAGCATGGGCCCTGGCTGTTAACAAGAGCCCCGCTGGGTACAGAAGGTGCCCTATTGAAGGCTGGTGACCAAAGAGCATAGATGCAATCTCCAGAGATCATTTGGACACAGAACACTCTCAGCTAGAAAGAGAGGGACAAAAGCCAGCTATGGCTGTGGGTTGCTACATGAGAAGAGGCAATGTGAGAGCAAAGCAAAACAGTGCCAGTCCCTACGGAAACAAACTTGGTAGCCTAAGAATGAAGTTCAGGTTTTAAGTAATTTCTAGACAGATCGTCTCATCCCAGTGAAAAAGGAACTGGAGAAACTAACTTCAATAAACTAGTTCCTCATCTGAGCCTACCCCATACAAACTATTGACCTTATTGGCAGCACTATATCTCTGATACAAGTCTGCAAGTCAGCCAGATGTAGACAAGGGTAAACGAGGAATCTACTTAGTATATGGGACATAGATTTGCTTTGTATTTTGTAGCTCCTGAGTTCAGGCTTACTGGAGTTGCACAGACCATGAGTGACATAAGGAGAAAGTGAGTTTCTGTTTAGAGACAAGCTAATGGAGGTTGTCTATTTGTTCTCAGAATCGTTGTTGATATTAATAATAGAACAGTTTGGGCATTTTGGCATTCATACAATATAGCCATTTTTCAGTTGTTAGAGCTTCATTGCCTACCTTCTATTTTTTATTTTAAATGGAGTTATTAAAAAAAATTACATCATTGCTTGAAAATTTCTATTTCCATTTAGTTAACAAGCTATGGCAAGTCCTGTTTAAATCTGCTTCTAGAATGAAACTGAATGCAAAAGAAAAGAAAAAAGAAAGAAAAAAAAAAAAGATTTTGAAGAAGATAAAATTAAAAAATAAATAATTTGTTCCCTTAATTGTTTGTTCATTGAAAACTCCTTTTGCAAAACTCCTTAGAGAGTTTACTGAGGACTAGTCATCCAAGAGTAAATGTATATGTATTCATGTTATTAAATGCATGTGTGTATCAAACAGAAGATTCTTGTAAATCAACAGTTTTAATCACATTTTCAACCTTTTGCAATGTAGTATTTCTCTACAGCAACTACAGCAACTATAAAAGGTTCAGTTCTCAGAATTTCATGCAGTATTAATTCTCTATAAAGTGATTTACATCATCACAGTTCATACCTGTTTGTAACAAAAAACTCAGAAATTTTGTATGTTAAAACAGGTGATTGAAAACTGTACCAGACTACTCACTGATATAGTGACAAAGCACCAAGTCTTTAGAAATGTGTTTTTGTGGGGTGAAATGCTGGAAATAAAAAAAATATATATTGAATTGTCTTTTTTCAGATCTTTACATTCTTTTGACTGAAACTGAGAATAGTTAGCCATCTATCTATATGTAAATAAGCACTTATTCTTAAGGTTCATGTTTAATGCACTTAAATAACAGGCTGAATCTATGGTATATTTAGCTGAAATTTTTTTTTTTTTTTTTTTTTTTTTTTTTTTTTTGGACATAAATATTATAAGTAATGATGTTCAAGAATTTTTCCCCAGCTATTGATTTTTAAGAAAAAGGGAGGAAATCCAGACATCATGCCATTGACAAACCAATATGCTGTTATTTGAGGGGGGAGGGTCCCTTTATTAGGAAGAAACATTCTTTAATTAGAAGAAATATGTTAATTTCAATAGCATACCCTTCATATCTCTGCCCCCCAAAATCCTTGCACACACCTACGTTCTTTTTATGGACAGTACAAAGGAGGATAATAGATGCCTATAAAAGTAACTAGTGAAATTCTGCATTAGGATAATCTGTCACCCATTTCCATTTTTTCTGAAGAAAGCAAGCATAATCAAAAGCCTAAATGACAAAGAGTTGACAGTAAGATTCTGTAGTAAATGATTCCAGAGTCGCTGGCCTGCGGAGATGCTGAAGAAGTCCCCAGCAGACCTGATTAATTCCAGTTTCTCCAGCTGCCAGGGGAGCAGAGGCTAAGCAGTTTCACAGAGAGGAGCCTATTACCACTACTAGGCTGAAATAGATCTAATCAACTCACAGCCGCTCAAAAGAAAACTTTACAGGTTTAGCTCACTAAGGCAGTGCTTTAAAATGATGACTACAAAGGATCATGGGAGTCTGAAAGCATTTAGTCTTTATTGCAGCTCAAGGAAATTTTCTGCTGTGGTTAGGCCATGCTAATTTACTGAACATGACAATGCCTCCCAGATTGTATGACATCATTTCAATAATGGCCCCGCTCCTCTTAGTTAAATATTTCTACTACTGCTTTTTTAATTCCAAATAGTTCATTTATCGAAATATCATCTACCTAGGGATTAATTAAGTGTACCACTGCAAATTGCTGGACTATCCTGCTTTATCATTGAATTTGAACAATGATGCCACGTAATTTGCAGTATGTCAGTGCCATAGTGGCACTGACAGAAAAATTATATTATTTTATTATTATTTGTCAATACAATTCCAGAGAATAAATTCTAGAACTGCCCTGTATCTCTGCTGTAGATTTTAGACCAGTTCTGAAGTCCTTGAGATACTCAGCTGGGCTTCACAGTTATATGAATTTGAACAATCTTAAGGATGAAAAAAATCCAACAGATTGGAGTTTCATTATTTTGACTGACAACAAGAGCACAAAATAACATAAAAACTTTCCATTTCTTTTGTTCATTCAATCATTTGTGTTTCTTTTTAAGTCCCCCAATCCCCAGGGAGAATGTCAAAACACGGAAAATACACATGTAGTTTGTTAGATTAAGAAAATAATAATTCCCTCAACTCTTGGTATTCAATTAAAAAATCTTTCTTAACAGATAAAATCTGTTTTTTGAAAAACAATCAGTGTTTGGAAACTCTGAATGCAGCAGTTGTGCAGTGCAACACTGCAAAGATGTAGCATAATACACACTATCTGCACAACAGCTCTTTAATGATGGTAAATATGTTAATTATTTTACCAGCCTCCCCGTCTATTTAAGGTGGGAGCTCAGGGCAGGATGGCGTTTGGAAAAGCAAGTTACTGGTGACCCTGACTGGGAGGGAGGGACAGCAAGCAAGAAGTACTGAATCAAGCTCAGGAGGCCTGCATTCTGAACTGAGGGTGCAGGGATTGCAAACACTAAGCTAAATGGAGATCCGCTTGCTAATCATGGGGCTACCAGGTGCTATGTAGGGCTGCTTTGGTGGAATAAACTTGGCATTCTCTATCTGGGGTGCTGAGAAAAAGTATGCTTGTTGGAAGCAGCACCATTTGCATGCATTTAAGTGTGGGCAGAAAGATAAGAGAGATGGATCTTTCCTTACCTTTCCCTACTTCAGAAGTATGATGGGTGACATTTAAGATCTCACATCTCCAAAGCAGCCTGGGGGGGAAAAAAATGCAAAAAAAAAAAAAAAACTGGAAATAGAATTAAACTTTTCAGTCTTATAGCATTTATTCCCTTCACAAACATAGCCAATGTGTCCTTCAAGAAGGGTAAAAATCTGACATTCATCTACTACTAGGTCAAGAACTTTGGGAACGCAATAGGGAAAAAAAAGAAAATACTGCAACAATGCAGTGATACACTACATAAAAAGTTGACTAAAAAGTAATGGGAGAGAACGTGCATTCCACGCTGTTTCTCATATATTTGTTAAAAATTTACTTTAATAAATCCTCTTTAATAAATGGCAAGAAAAGTGCCCCCAAGGACAGCAGGGCACAGTTTAGCAGTAGCAGCCTAAGCAATTTCTGGAATAGGAAAAAAATCTTCCGTACTGTTCATTCTTCTTCCTACAACACTCATGGAAGATTGTAGGGAAGAGTATGTCGTACTGCAGACTTTAAACATTAAATTGCATGGGAACATAAGGGAAGGACCCTTTCATTAGAGTCCAGGCAGTTGATGTGAGAAATAGTGAAGGACTGGAAGGAAACACCAGAATTGTATCTGCAATTTCTAGACAGCAAAATAATTCAGTGGGGTAGGACTGAGAACTGTAAGACATTTAATGACCCCAACTTCAGAACATTCAGTCTGTTCATCTGTATGGGTTATCTAGAAAAGATGAAATTAACCAGAAGAAGGAAGGGGGAAGACAAAGCAGGATGTGCACTGAATAAGACTTTTGAGCATTCAGCAACATCTCTGAGGAAGGTGAAGACAGTGAGATGAAAATACTGCCCAGCCAGAACAGCTTATTGGCACTTGAATTTGCTGAGGGTGACACATATGTACAGGTAGTGTGCAAAGGGGATATGAGTTGACATGAACAGTAATGTTTCTCTATTCTCTCTGTTCTCTCCATTATTATCTCTCTCCATAACTATTCTCTCCATCACAAAATAATTGTAAGTGCAGAGCACTGATAATTTTATCCTTTTTGCACTGTGTGCATCCCTGCCTCTGTTCTATTATTTCTTCCCAAAGAATTTGAACCCATCCTGCTTTTTATGCTGGCTTTTTATAAGCTCCTTAAGAAGTACTCCTGTTGGTTCTACAGAGTTAGGAAGATACTTAGAGAGTTTTTGATAGTGTTAGTGGCCTCTTGAAAACATACATTGCTGAGTTAGACAGCCAACATAGGAATTCCTTTAGCTAGGTAGTCCCATTGCCTTGCTGCTCCAACTTGCATTCTCTCAAGGCAAGACTAGTGCATTCAGAGCACAGCACCCCAGAGTTTTCCACCTATTTCTAGGGAAGCAACCATCGTGTTCCTGCTTCCTGAGTTTTAAGGTCTCAGTCAAAGTTCATTAATGTCAGCGGAAATTTTCCCATTCATTTCAATGGTCTTGGATCAGACCTCAGAGAGCACCATCACCAAAGGGGCTGTTGCTGGCATGGAATAAACTAGATCAGAAGAGGGTGCCACAAAGTGCTACTCATTTTACAGCCTCTTATTTTGCCTCCTTTGTATAGTGAGGCATGTTAACTGCAAGGAGAGGAAAAAATATCAAAGCACTTCAATTTGCTACAGCTTTAGCAGATGGCCTGTCAAGGTCCCCATTGTCAGTATCTCCCCAGCAACAGCGCCAGGGTCTTATAGCACCCATCTCACCTTTGGCCATACCGGCTCTGTGTAGGCTCTGATGCCAGCAGCCAAACCTCCAAGGAGGAGGGATGGAGAGACATGGAGATTTGTGCCCACGTACTACACAGCCTTGTGCCCATGTTTAATATATGCCATGGAGCGGCTCCTTGTTTATTATGCATGTTGTGATATTGCTAATGTGTATCCAGTGTCTCTAATCAATGTCATACATATCACAATAGCTCGTGAAGCAATAGAGCTGTCAATGAAGGAACTGGTAATGGACCACAATGGGAATTCTAACACACAACAGGATCCATTACTAGAATGATAATAGCCAGGATGAAGGTGGAAAAGCAAATGTCAAATACAAATAGATGTGTATATATATTTATATGCTTATATATGATTATATATAATACTTACAAATACTTGCATGTATGTAATATTTTTATACATACGTATAATCTTCCAATACTGTGTGCATTTTATTAAAGGACATGTTAATTACTTTGGTCAGTTTTGGGTTTTTTTGTTTCTTTCCTGACAATGCTATCATCTATGAATATGTAAATGAGATATGACAAGGCAGGATGATTTTGTTGGACTTCTAAAAGATTGGTCTGAATGTTAGAGAACAGGGAAAATACGGAAGGGAGGCAACATATGACAACAGCAATTTTAAAATAAAAAGTAAAACAGAGCAAAGAAGATATGAAATGAAACCTGCTCTGAAGGAAAAATGGATGGCTGATGCAAAGGCTCTGATTTCTAATGCAGATGATATATTTTAGCAAATGTTTTGCTTCTGTTTTCCTTTGATGCCTGTTATGGAGACATCCTACTGAGTATAAGAAACAATCATATATCTGTCCATCCATCTGTCAGGGTTCCTTACACTGGTGCACATGATCATAAAACCTGAATACTAATACCTTATAGAAAATTGCAATTTTCTCACAGAAACAGCACAGGAAATAAACTTTTTCATCAGAATCTCACAAGTTCTGTATGATTTTAGCCTCTATTTTTTTTTTTTTTTTTTTTTTCTGTACAGTGGATTTTGTATGCATATATAGTTATGCTAATAACTATATATATATATATATAATATATATATATAACTAGTTAAGTCATGTTATTTACTGCATATGTCCAGAATGTTTTCAAGCTGCTATTATGAACACATTCTTTCAGTGTTAATTGTATGAAATGCAGTAGATCAGGTAATACTACAGAGTTTTAATACCTTACATTTGATTTTTTGACACATCTCATTACCTATGCACAAGAAACAAAGAGTTAAGTGCTTAAGGCATCATTCAAAAAATCGACGTGCTGTGCAAAGTGCTACCAAACAGTGTAGAGGTACTCGTTTTCCATGTATAGCCCCAGAGCTGGGACTGACAACATGTGTGTAGGATTCCTGCCCTAGCATCGCATCTCCGTACATACAAGTTCTAAAGACTTCCAACGCAGAATATGGCCAAAATAGATACTGGAAATAAATTTCAGATCAATTTTAGGAGGCTCCCTCCATTAGTTAATGCTGTCTCACGCCAATTTGCACCATTGCAGATCATGAGCAATTTTTACAAGACTATGGCTATTAAATCTTTCTCCTTGTTGAGTCCTTTCTCAGGTAGTTGAAGTTTGCCTGCTCAGTTTTCCCTGTAGTCTCCCCAGTTTCCTCTTTTCTCTCCTTGAGTGTGTGCTGCTGAAGGCTGCCAGCTATCATGTGGCCTCACAATTTATTATATTAGTATCACCATTACATACGTGTTTTAAACAAAAATATTGTGTACAACTACAAGTAGTGTCACTTTTCTGTTTCTCTCCCTTGTCACCAAGGCAAGGACTAACAAATTTTATAAATGTTTTAAGAACCCGAATGGAAAAATCAGTATTTTACATGGAATAATAAAACAAACCAGATATTATAGACCTTAAAACCTTGTCCTTAACAGCATAAAATGTGGACTGTTTTCAAGTTGAGCTGAGGAATATTGTCAGGTTTTGAAAGAGGGAGAAAAGCTACAGAATTCATAGTATTCATGCTTTTTACTCTCAGTTTTCAGCTGCTGTTGACAAATTTCCTTACTTCCTGATTGAATGGAATATCACTATAAATGCTGGCTGGCTATTTCCACTTTGCGTTCAGAGGGATTGTTTTATCCCATTTGTAAAGCTGAGAACTAGAAAAGTTGATTAAGAATGCATGTCTTGGAAAGGCTGCTTAATATAGCAAGGCCCATCAGAAACTCTGAATTTGGTTCGTAAGCATCTTCTGAAGTGTCAGTTGTTTCTCCTTCGCATCTCCAAGGGGTATGCACATAAATCAGAAAGCCAGAAGTTATCATGGTCAGGGAAAACCTCTCAATACCCAAGACAGACAGTAGCAGCAGAGGTCTCCAAGCAGCCTTTGTAGCCTTTGTTCCTTTTGTACCATAGAGAAGAAGCTGACATATGGCTCTGATAAATCACAGATCTGCTGATCACAACACTGGCAGTCTCTGAATTTCATGGTACAGGAGGATGACAAGTTTGGTTGTTTTAGGTAATCATATAGAAGTGGTAGTCATATATAGGTTAGGCTTATCACCCAGTCTACCCAGGGTAGATTTACCGAAGTAGAGTAAAATAAAATGTATATGACATACCTTGTAAAGATTCAAAGTAGTTAACTGATCTCACAAATACTGCTGTAAATGGTGTGTTTCTAGCAAGTTCTCACAAAGTTAAGCTGGAAGCCTTTATTATTTAACATCAACTACCATGTAGAAAACGTGAACTGATGAATGACAAAGTTTACAGATGACACAAAGATTGGAGAAGAGGTAAATGATGATAAGAGTGCAGCATCATTCCTTAGAGAGATTAGAATCCCTTGGAAAACTGGACTCCAGTTCAAACAAAATGCATTTCACTGCTGTGTACTTCTATGAAGGGAGAATGCTGATCACATTTATAGGATGAGGAATCCTGTTCTGAGAAGGCAGGATGATGAAAAAGACTTTGGGTTACAGTGGAGAATCACCAGACTGTCACTTTCATATCAGCACTATTGTTAAAAAGGCTTATATACGACATCTGAATAAATAAGCAGGGAATTTAGGAAAGCAGGAACTACGTCACCTCTATTTGGCATTAAAGACAAGATCACTGCAAGTAATTGCTGACAAACACATGAACAGTTTAAGTGTTCCAGTGTGTTCCAAGTGTTTCAATATCTGAATGGCTTTGAGTAGACACAAGTGATTTCTCATATTTCTGTCTACTTGAACAACTTAAGAAATTCAGTTTTCCTGTACAATGACTCAGGACTGAGAGTTTGGAGTGCAAGTTCAGTGAAAATCCAGCAAGCCTGATTTAAATTAAGTCTTCTGGAGCCCATGCCTGTTTGTCTTCTTCACAGACCTTGATCTCCCCGAATTTTCTAATTTTCTCAAAAAACAGCACACAGAGGAGACAAAACCTAAAGAGAACTACTTTTTTAAATGCATACAGATAGTAACACAGCTATTTTGCTCTACTTTTCCCTCCTTCATAAAGTCAGTGATCAACACTTCATCTCCTTGTCTGCAACAGACACTTAAGTTGCTTTGCAACGATTCAGCAAGAATCATTCTATTTATTTCAGATATTAAGTGTCTATCACTTTGATATCTAAGCACCTACCTGAATATTACACTTCATAATATTGAAACAACATAGAAATGTTGGAGCACAATCTGTCTCTATTTACTTTATGGCAGCTTAATCGCTGATTAAATACTAGTAACAATATGAAGATTGATGTTCGAGAAGCAGGGGAAAGTTAACTGTACAAAAGTGAACTGCTACAACTAAAAATTGTTTCTGTTCTGTTCAGAGCATGATCTTCAGCAAGAGACCTCTTTTCTGTTTTAGGTTGTCCCTGAAATCCACAAAACTAATCAAATGAGGAGGGTGAACCAATTTTTGACTGCAGTACTTCTGCTGACAGTCAGAAAATAAGGTATTGCCCTTCAGAACATTTCCCCCTTTTTTTTTTTAAAAAAAAAAAAAAAAGAGTTCTGAGTGGAAAAGGAAATAGTGCTTATCCACAATCTGAACGTTTAGCTTTGACTTTCTCCTCAGTTTACAAAATTGTAGGGATCCATGGTTTCCATAGACCCTTGCAAATTCTGTCAAAATAATGCATACTTGGGCATTTTGACTGCATCTTCACACAGCTGCAAGTCATGAACAAAGAAAGTTGTTTTCTCCATACACCCACTATTTAAATCTAATAAATGGATCCAATAGAGATTAAAAAAGGATTAAAATATGGAGCTACAAACTAATGTAGATAAGAAAAGAGGCGCATTATTAACACTAGGTTTACACGGTTGCTTTTTTTTTATAGAGACACAACTACAGCTTGGTCCTACCATCACAGGATTGCTGCTAGAATGAATTTCTGACAGGTAGAAAGGGCAGATACATATAAATAAATGCAGAATTTCAGGGAAATAATAGAACAAAATTAAGTTGTTCAGAAAATTAACTGGTAATTTTCACCAGATCAAGTTCTTCTGTGATATACATTTAAGAATTAAACTTAAATTAGCTCTTTAAAGTGGCTGTGTGACTTTAATTATTCAAAATGTACACAAATTTAATGAGTTTTTAAATATTAAAACTATTCTCTATTGTCACTACTGTGAGCTCTTAATTTACAGAGCAATTAAGTCAGGACCCTCATTTATCAGTACATGTGCGTTTGCTGAAAACATAGTCAGTTTTTATTAATTGATGCTATAGAAATACTGAGGCAAAATTAATGTGTGTGCTTCAGAGGTCATGCTGGCGATAGTAGGTAGCTAGCAAGGAGCAAGACGTGAGATAAATAAGTAACTGCTGTTCCCTGATTACACTAGAGATAGCTGAAATATTAAGTGGCACAATGGGCACTATTCTTAGCCAAAATGCTTGCAAACAAATGCCCCCTGAGTTTTCTCTGGCAAGCATCTGTCATGGTAGTAGCTGCGAAATAGGGAAACTTCAAAGCTTCAGTTTCTGATTATTAGCACTGTGTGTAGTGTAATGTTCTTACATTTTTATGTAAACTCAGCGTTGATGAGCTGAGAAAGGAGAATTAAAAAATACTTCAGCTTCCCTTTGTTCTTTGGGACATGGCTGACAGGAGCCTTAGCGGTTTGGAGTCTCCCAAGTGTCTATCAACTTGTGAATTACAGGCACTACAGGGCCAAATTTGCAAAAGAACCAGGTGAACAGTTACAGAATTGGAGCACGAGTTTTTCCAGCATTCCCCCAGCCCCCAGCAGTGCATCTGCAAAAGCTCTGTGATGGCACAAAAAGTGACTGGAAAGTAGGTTAGGCATAAATATGAGCACAGGCTGAGTGTGCAGAGAAACTGGCGATCACTGGTGGGCTTCAGTGTTAGGTCCCCTTACCGCTTGCACGGTAGGAACACCCTAAGGCCATCCTTTCTATCTCCTCCGTAATAGAAGAAGGAAATCTGTCCAGGCCTTCCTGCTTTTGGATCCCGTGGATCTAAAAGGGTGTCTAAATACTGTTTCCTTTGATGTCTCCTTCATGCATATAAAGCTTCAGTGGAGTAAGGATGACCCAAATGCCCCCCCCAAGTTCTGCGCTTCAGGAACGAAGCCCACCTTCAGGAACGAAGCCCACTGGAGGTCAATTGATCTGTGATTCCCAATATTACCTGTGCGTCTTTTTGAAGATCTTATGGAATTATGTGTTTTTCCTAGTTGAGCACCTAAATGTTTATTTAGAACGTTCACAATGGATTGCCCCAGTGATTTTTTGTTCTTTGTCAGTTTCCTCAAGATTCTTTTCTTTTGACAACTTGATCTCTGATATCGCCTTGTGTTTACTATCTGAAAATAATTGGCTTAGAAAAAGGCAACTCCACAGTGAATCCAGATGGAAAGAAATTACTTCATTTTTATGCAATATTCTTAATTGTTCTCTTTATCTTTAGTGGTCCAGTGTCTGACCAAACCATTTGCAAGCTCTTTGAAATTGAACGTGTACAACTACATGTGTGTGGGGGAGGGATACAGAGGACGTATTTATAATTCAGAGCTGGAAGAGTAGCATGGAGTTCCTTTTTCTTGTTATTTACCAGCCAGCTTCTCTAACACCTTTCACTCCTGTTTATTCACTCCCCTGCCTGTTTACTTTTGATTTGAAATATGAAGTCAATGTGCTGCTGTTGATGTGAGGGAGAAATATGATTCCTGCAACTTTCTCACTTACCTTGGGAGCCAAGGGTACATCGCACATTACTAGTTATTGATAAAGTGTTTTTGCTCCCACAATCTTCCTTGATATGGAGTCTGTTAGTATGAGCCAATATTATAAACATACTAGCTCATTTCTGACTTGAGAATGGATCGATCTTAACATTACTGTAAGCTGAGGTGTCCTTTCAGTTGTATGTATCACAGCTTTTCTGCCCTTCTCTGTCTTGCATATATAGTTTCAGGGCAGGACAACATACAGCTATACAGCTGCCAAGGAGAGGAACTACCAATACTTTGAGACTCCTTACTGAGTCTTGGTCTTCTCTCAAGCATTATCCCATTCCCTTAGCCTTCATACAATACAAGTGAATCAGGGTAAGTTGCAGATTTCACAGAATTTCAATGATCTCACAGGTGAACGAAGGCTGAGAAAGGAAAGTGGCATGCTCTGATTTGACATGATTTGTCCAAGGATGTAAAAAAGCCCTGTAGCAGGGCCAGGTAGACAAGAATCCTGTAATCCAGATCATGGCATTACAGACCGTCTTTCCAGGAAGAGAAATCTCTCTGACATTAAAAACAAAGTTTAGTGCACACATCATTAATATGCTCCATTTGGTAAGGATTTTCTTTAGTGAAAATAATGCTGGTGAAAATAGATGGAAAGATTAAATGGCTTCAGATGGGTTTGACAGGTATCTGCATCACTAGTCTCTATTTCTTTGGTTTCTGGGGTACTAGCAAAGGTGCACAAACACATAGGGCAAACATCTAGCCTCTAGGGTTGATGGTAAAAGTGGAAATGCAACACAGCATACACATTTCTTAGGTTTATCTACTTGACCCCTAAAGAATATTACATCTCATTACGCTCTACACTTTCCCATCTGCTCCAGGCCGGATGGTACCCTCCTCCTCATGACATCTTTCACTGCAACCAAGATCCTGACTAAAGAAATAAAGTGACTCCATCCATTCCCAGCAGTTAAGGTTAAAGAGATGCACTCGGTTCTAAATCTTGGCTGCTAACGCTCTCTTGACCTTTGACTCGCCTTAGCACAGCGAAGTTTGATGGGCCCATGCCAAGCTGTCTTCTGTAACCCATGAGTTGGTTAATATACTCCCATTTCTCATTCAGACAGCCAACAGAGGCAAAAAAGGCAGCAGGGCAACAAATGCTGTCTCCTGCAAATGCTCAGTAATAAATTGCTCTTTCAGTAGTGCAGAAGACAGATTTTTCTTTCTTTCGCTTCTTTCCTCCTTTTGCACAGAAGTCACCAATGAGAAGCTTGCTTTCCCACCTGGCCCCAGCTGACTGTGCCCATAAATTTGCCTATGCAATGCCTGTTTACGGGTCGCTGCCAGAACACGGGGACGGGTGCGTTTTCTAAGCACTGGGTAGATAATCATGGTAATTGATGTTTGGAGCTGCTAGCTCCTAGGAGTATAGGGTCTCTTTCTCCCAGTGAGGCCCTGCTTCATGTTATCAGTCCAGCCCATAATTAAATATCACTCTTTTACAATATGTTTCAGGCTCCTTAATGAGTCTAAAGCAGAAATAGTCACCTCTTTCCCCTTTGAGCTTTATTTGCTTGTTATTAAACAATGTTATTGAGCTGCCTTCTTTCTCTGTGTTGCCAAACCTGCATCATTTCCGTTTTATAATTGCACAATTAGAGTCAGTACTTTGCTTTCATACATCAGCAGGACCTTAGAGAGGGAGAGAGAGAGAGAGAGAGAGAAAGGGGAAAAAAATCAGGTGTTCACAGACAACTCAAATGCATCTTATTTTCATTAACTACCAGATTTTGCAAAATGGGAAGCTATTTATCATGATCTGTTTTCTACCACCAGCCACCCCCACCACCCCACTCTGGTGACTTTCGCTATGACCTTGTGCTGTATTGTTAAGGGTCCAATTTGCTCATTGTTACTTGCCTGCATAATTCTGTGCACCTCCCCCACCATCTTTTTTTTCCCAAGCAAAATCTAGTCATTTATATTCTGAGACTAAATGGTATTCCTCCTCCCCTACAGCCTCCCCCAAAAAAGGAAAAAAAAAAAAAAAAGACCAAGCAAGCTGTATAACACTAGTAATTCTCTCTAACAAATTTCCACAGATCCCCCCCTCCTTACACACATGCACACACTCTCTCTCTCTCTCACACGCATCCTCTCTCTCACACGCACAACCTTAAGCTGCTCTAAGCAGTGTATTAAGTAGCTGAAGAAAATCCATTCACATTCTGCTGTGTCGCTTTCTTCTCAAGTCATGAACCCATCACAGACTTTTTCTAGCTGTAGGTTGCCACGGTGAAGATTTACAATGCCAGTTATTCATACATCTGCCTTCTCTTTTTTCCCCCCTTATTCTTAAATCCCTTGGGCGAGGGCAACCTTGATACTGAGACTCGTAAAATTCATGCAGGCTTATCATCCTTGGTGAAGGCTTCAGGCATGCATTACCGTATCCAACTGCCTGCTCACCGCCATGACAGAACTGGGCCTATAGCTTTTATTTCCAACGGGGGAAAAACGTATTAATGTGCTAAAGAGAAAAGAAAGCTCAAATGTTCAGGAAAAGAAAATAATAACAACCATTATCTATTTATCTTAATGATTTTTACATTTGTTTTAATTTCTCTCTGCAGATCAGCATAAATTTGAAACCACTTTTTTTATTTTATTTTTTTAAATCACCCTTTAATTTGCGTGGAGCAGTGTTCTGAGAGTTCAATCACATTGCAGTAGAAAAGTACAGTAATAACAGCCTCAGAAATACACATCAAAGTCATGAATTCAACAAATCTGGAATGGATTTTAAGTGTAAATTTTAAAATCTTTTTTTTTTTCAGCCTGTTTTTCCTTTTAGTTTTAACAACTTGCTTAATTACCATGAAGATACTTTCTTGAGGGTGTTGGAGGAGAGGTGAATGTACAGATTTTACAAAACTAAAAAATAAATTTAAAAAGCAGAGGAATTCCAAGCAAATTTAAGGTCTTCAGTTACAAAGTCACATTTTAAGCAAAGTGATTTTAATTTTGATACAGTCATAATTTGCTGCAACACTAATCGCATTTTTTATTTTTATCTGTTCTCTCTTAAGGACTAATTTCACAGAGCCCCTCCCCCTCTGGGGGGGCTCAGGTGTCAGAAATAGTGGGGTCTGTTTCCGAGTTTTATTTTGTTTCTCTAATTTTAACAGCCTAAAATCATGTTAATAACTCTCAGATTTTCCAGGAGGTAAATTACTGGATGCTGTGTTTACAGGCCTGCATATCTCTTATCTTCTTTGGATGAATGTATGAAGTTCTAAGTCTATTATTTGATTTTACTACATGTTTTGAAACAGGTCATGATTTAGTAAGCCAAACAGTGCAACTGAACTATGAGTAGCCCCGAAAAATCTTTCCAAAAGCTTATGCCCATGCAAGTGGAACAAATGTAGATAGAGAAATGGTGAGAGTTACAGTGAACAGGATAGGAAGCCAGAATGCTGCTTTCAGAAGATTCCTAGGTGTGTAACAGACTTTTTCTGGAAAATTGTGACTTGCAGTTTCAAAAAGAAGTAGTTTTGAAGACACAAAATTATTCAAAGAGAAATGAAACCTCATGTCCTTTGAGAAGTCGCACCCCATTATCCTCATCCTTTTTCCCCCTTTTACGTTTTATTGTTGCTTTAAATGTTTCAAAACTGTTTCAGCCATTATGCTGTCAAAAGTGTCTTATCAATCTCAGATCCATATCTTCTGACATCCTCAGACAGCTACAACAGAAAAGAAGACTTGTGTTGATGTTACTCAGTCAGCATTAAGTTGTCACAAGTGCTGTCTCACTTCATCTTGATAGTGATGCCTAGAGCCCACTCATACCACCATCTGCTTTTACAGAAGTGACATCCCCCTTTGCATGATGAAGCAGAATTACAGGGCTCCGGTCCTGGGTCCACAGAGACCTGACAGCAGCACATCTTACAGTATGCCACCTGTAATCACCTGTGAGCAGCATTTCTCAGCAAAATAGTTGTGCAAGCCTTCTAATGTTCTGAAGAGGCAGCAAGAAAATAATTATGTCTTTAAGTCACTAGTCAGGAGGTTGTTCTTCTACTTATATTGGTCTTAAAAGGAAAGATTATGCAAAAAATTGCAGTTTCCAAACCTACACTAAAATTAACTGGGGTCATTCATGTTTTCTAGCCAGGTGAAGTGCTTCTTGGCCATCTCTTTGCCATGGAGGGGACACTCCATGGTGCACTCCAAGTGGACATCTACATGCTCAGTAAGAAAGCATCAGAGCAAGAGAAGTTCTGCACACTCAACAAACCTTGTTTTGGTTTGCAGCAGTAGGCTGCTGAGGCACAAATATAGACCTTAGCACAGGAATATGTCCCTGTCTCCCACCACAGAGATGTTGCCATTGAGTTCTCTCAACTCTCAACACGTATGTGAACTCAGATTGTTACCTGGAACGGATGTACCTGCAGCAAAGGGAGGGGCATTGCTGCTTTTTCTTATAGAGGCATCTACTGGAGTACGTATTCCACCATGCTTCTTACTGGTGCTCTTTTCCAGGCCAAGGAACTCAGAGGATCACCTCTAAGCACAGATCACTATGCAATCAATGTGTCTAGCAAAACATCCCCTTCATTTAATGCAAGTTGTAAAATGCCTCTCGGCATCAAACACTAATCTTTAGACTATAAGTAAAGAGACCAAAAGTCATAGTTATAACCTGACACAGAGAGAAAGAAAGAGATTTCAAGGGCATCACAAAGTTCTTAACTTCCTGCAGTAGCAAAACTGGCTGGAAGCCTGAGGTTCTCAATAGTGTAGGAGTCACCAACGCTACTTGCTGCCAATTAGTCTTTGTGTGTGTTGAGTATCCTCCTCCAAACTGTCTTACAAAGAAGTAACTTCCCAGATATTTCAGCTAGAAAATCCAGGCTTGAGCAGCAAGAAGCTTGTGCTTTTTCTTCTTGAAAGGCTGTAGTTTAGATGGCAAGCAGTATCCAACACGTATATTGCTAGTACTTCCCAAGAGGAGACTTTTTTGCTGGTAGGATATGCTCCAAATATCAGCAGAAGCTGGTGAAGATGCTCCACAAATTTCACCCCTTAACTGTGTTTATATAAAGACTTGGAGTTTACATGACTCATATTACCCAGTCAATGGGCTTAATGGTTCCCCACTGCCATTGCTTCTTGCTGTTGTCCAGGTTCTCCGACTGATCCCTTACCCAAGACTCTAAACCAATAAAGACTTGAAAGATCTGCTTTCCACTGGGGAGATAAAAGTGGAGGCACTTCTCAGGATCACTCTACTCCAGTATTCCTTATGAACACTTCACTCTGGGTTGTGGTACATAGGTCAAATAGTCAAGCACTTTCAATGCAGAACTAGTATGTACCACTGAATAGTAGATTAAATTGAAGGCCTTCAGAATATGAGAATTACAGCCTGCCAGAAAGAAAGATGTGGACAGATCCAAAAATAAGAGACCTGAGTAATTTCTTCCAAATCAGTCTGTAAACTCAGGCACACCCCTTATTATTAGTAAACAATGTGAACTTTTTTTTTTTTCTCCTAATTCCTTTTTCATCCTGCTGCATTCCATATGCTCTGGTATTTTCCAGCATTTTAAGATAAGGTAATAAAGGAGTTACATGAAGCAAATCACTCATGGTTTTGTCAAATTCAGGCTGTATTAATTGGTACAGATATACTGAAGAGGAAAATGAAAAGTGAATCCCATGCCTAAATCACTGTTGCCTTGGCAAAACTTTGAAGTGCCTAGCATGCTAATGTAGCCATGACACTGTTAAAGCTATCTAATTAGGAATTCTTGTTAGTATGTTAGGCAAAAATTGAGGTCTTCATGTAGAACCTATATCTTTTCCACATTGTCTAACAGTGAACAAATAAAAAACGTTTCTGATTCCATTGAGTTGAAGTGGAGGTGAATATGCTGCATATTCAGTAGGTAACCTAAAAGGTTGCTTTGTGCAGAGCCCACACTGTTTTTGAAGGCACCTTCACATCCATTAACTACACCAGGGAAGGTTTTTCCACTGGAGCTTGGTGAAATTTGAAATTACTGCGTTGTTTGTGATGCCTAATAACTATTTGGGTCTTTCTTCTACAATATGGCTGACAACCAGCATTGAAAAACTGATCTTCTAATCAGCTAATAGGTTTCTACTAAAACAAGCAAACAAACAAAACAGATACATTTACACCTAGAACTTTTTTTACAACTACTTCATTTAACAGAGAATTCAAAATTCAGTCTTGGGGCTGTCACTTTGAAATAAAAAAGGAAACAGAGAGCTTTGAAAGTTTTTACTTTCAACAAGCAAGCAGATTAAGGACGAAGCTTCTCTGCCCCGTGTTCAGATGTTACCACTGGTGAATTCCACAAGCTAGTAGTGATGTACTCATTCAGAACAAAAACCAAGGTTTGACTGTCAGTCCCTCACCTTATAAATAACAGCCTTTTTTAAGATACTGTTCTCTCAAAGGTGTTTCTTCATGGTGGGTTTCCTGATTCACTGGATTATTTGCATGTTTAGAAGCAACTGCATGCTAAAAAACCCTCCAACGTCATATCAAGCAGGGTTCAAGCATATGTTTTCCTTTAAATTTATCTATATATGCTAGGTGTGATGGCTTTTTCTACATTTGCTGGTAAATGGGGTATTAGAAGCCCAGGGTTTGTTTCCTACCTGAAAGTTACTTGGGCAACTTGCCCATTTATCGGAGGCTGCATTTCAAGTTGGACTTTGTCAGAAAGCCCAGAGCCCTTAGGCTCCGGTCACTTGCCACATGTAAGTAAAAATCAGTTTTTACAAGGTCTCTGTGTCTTTGCATTTGTTTTTGTTTGTTTATTTGTATTTGTTTTCCTTCCCATATTTCTTTTATTTTCTTAATTTTAAGATCAGTGTTGTGATTTCCCACAGGTATTCCATATCATCACATATCATGAACAGAGTTAATCAAACTTAAGGTATTTGTCATGATAATAAAACCAACAAAGAAAAAGGCAAGCGAAAAGAAAGACAGTTGATCCTGGACCAAAGATTGAATTCTGTAAAGAAAATAAAGCATGAATTTTCATGGTTTTATCCCTGCCATGTGATTTCAGCTCAGCACTGAGAGTTTGTAACCATGTGGGTCTCTTTTGCACAGTTTTGGTGTGTTTTTGAGGTGTAGTGCATGAAAGAAATGGGCCCTCAGGGAACATACTCCATCTTAGATAGCTTTAAAAAGTCTCACAGATAGCCCTTGAGTTAAGGGCATGCCACATGTGGGCTAGAAAGAGGGACAGCAAAGGACTACCTCTGTTTTCTACTGCAGTGGATTTCATCAAGGATCTCAGAAAGCACAGGATGTAAGGCTCCCCTAATTTTTCATTGATTGTGAAATCTAGACTGCAGAGAGGACAAATACAGATTCCGCCTATTTTTCCTCTAACTTCCTCTGCTCTTAACAGATAATAATACTTCTTTACTTCAAAGCATCTACTCACAGGAGTAAATTTCGTGGAACAGAGAGCATATGAAAAACAGGGTTTTAAGATGAGAAGGTGCTCATCAGGGCAGAGACTATGCACTTTACCTTTTATAACAGCCTTTCAAAACAATATGTCTATGTAGAAAATAAATAAGCTCTATACCATTACTGTTCACTCACTTGTACTTACACATGTAGGCGCACCTGCAGACATTTGTGCATATAAGAGGGAGAAAAAAAGACAGAAAGATAAAAGATAGGAACATCTAGCTCTTTTGAACTGATGGATGGGCCATATGCTTTTGCACTTGGTATTTCAATTATTAAACTTCGGGTGACACCATCTTAGAAAGAGATCATTTTGGTATGTATTTTCTCTATTTGCATTACGCAGCACACCTGGTAGAAAGGATATTTAAGTACTGAAGGACTCGCAGCATTAGCAATTAATAGGTCCCATTATGCTAACTCTCATGCAAGTTTAGGACATCTTAGATGCTAGATAAGAGATGAATAATTTGAAGTAATTTTCCTGTAATCACGCCAATCACTTCAGCAAAGTAGTTATTAAATGAAACAGTATAATGATGAATTATAGGACATCTATTGAATATCTTTTCTTATCATCTACTTATAGTGCCTGATGTTGAAAAGAGGCAAACAAGTGAATGCTCTTTTCCAGTAAAATATGCACACTTCTGACTGTAAATAATAGTTTGTTTAGCAAACCTTGTTTTTTTAATGAGGCCTAGAGACAGCTTTGTACCAGCCTCACACTCACTGCTGC
>NW_024962262.1:45613320-45618320 GCF_019238085.1 Lagopus leucura | reverse complement strand
TTTTAACACTTTTTTTTCCCCCTACTTTACAGCTTAATCATAAACAAGTTCACTGGGCAAATTTGACACAAGATTTGAAACTCAAGCTGGGTCCCTCCGTTGTGATTGGCCCGGTGAGGCACGTGGAAGTGCTTCTGCTTGCTGACTGGGCGATCAGGGCAGCATACCCAGTGCAAATATTTGCACATGCAAATTTAGAATTCGTTTTCCACAAACACTTGCACGTATGACTTTCAAATTAGCTTTCTGTGAGCCTTCATGCTGCTATGAAACTCTAGTTCAAATATTCATGAAAAGTGAACATAAAAGGGCCACAGGTTTAGATGATTCCATTTCAAAAGAAAAAAAAAACAAAACAAAACAAAAACATTCAGGGGAATATTCATGCCAAAGTCTTCGCAGTATTTGTCCAGTTCAGTTGTTTTCTGTCCACCCTCCTTTAATGTTGAGACCAGTTAAATGTTTGTGAGGTGCTAAACAGCAGTGGCAAACTATGCAGCCTCCAAGATATAGTTAAAACATAAACTTTACAATCTGTGCTGCATTTGCTGCTGTTTATCGATGGGAAAGTAAAGCACAATGCGTAACCTTTAAAATGCGTAATCCATACCAGGTCCCAAATCTTTCCCTTGTGTTTCATTCAGCCCACTCTGTTGATGGCTGTGGCGATAATGGGAGGGAGACAAAGGGCTTTTTGGAGGGCTTTTTTTTTTTTCTCCCCGTTGTGTATGTATTTATCTGTGCACACTTTGTGCATGTGGTAGCCAAGGGAGTTTGGCTTTTCCTAACCTAGTGGCGCAGGCGGTCAGTCTGCCCTGTGCCCAAGCTTGCAAGAAGTCCAGTTTGGATGCCTCTGAGTATATGAAGGCAGAGGGAGAGCCATAGCACCCACGGGGCTTGCTGACTACCTGAAATATCCTTGAGTAGTCGGTCCATCTCCAGTTCCAACAAGGAAGAAGGCCAGCTCAACAAAAATATTGACTTTATCTCTCCCAAAGGCTTTCTAGTATTAGTTTGCTCTAAGTAGCTCATGATTTAGAGTACAAAGGCATTTCCAGAATGCATGTTTAACAAAATGACATAGCAGATAATTGAAATTTATTTGCAATTTTCAAACTACAATAAACACAATTCTCCTTTTCTTTCATTAATAATCACACGGCTAATGCATAACAATCCCTCTGCAGCTTTTACAAGCAAACTTGAGCTGCTGTGTTGTAATAGCTGGAAAAGTTAATGTAGCTTGAACAAGGTTCCTAATTGTCCCTGTCTCTGTCATATTTGTCTACTTGAATGGTCCTAAATACCACAGCGATTAATTACTACAGAGCAGGTATTACAAGATGTTATCATCCTTCCCCAACTGTCTGGGTGAATGGAGAGAGGCAGTAGATTGTTGCAGTGTTTCATCTTTGCACTTCCTGTAAGGCACTTTAACCAGAAGATTTAATGTGTCAAAGTTAACTGCGTTCTCTCACAGATATTCACATTCTAATTAAAGATTAAGAACGTAGTACATTACACTGTGATTTGTCATACATGGCTTGTTAAATAGGAAACCTACCGGGATTCCCTAACATTTTATAAACATTATTCAGGGCTTTTAATGTGGGCAAAGGAAAAGATTATTCAGCTGCTCGGCAGAGGAGGAGGCAGGTCATTTCTTCCCCCCTCCCTTTCCGAGGCTCCCCCCCCCTCCAAGTAAATAAATAAGAAAACTCCAGTGCTTTTCAAACTGGAATTCTACTGAGGTCTCTTCAAACTATTTATGTTTCCAGCATGTATGTGTGCATATGGATGTACGCATAAAATTTATATATATCTTAATTATTTTTCTGTGTTTTTCAACTTTTGCTGTCAGCTATGTAAACTGAGGTAGGAAGTCTTTGTTTGAATTAGAGTGGCAGAGGAAGGAAGATGAAACAGTTTTTCAATATGCAGAATGTGTTTTCAGCTGATTCTCACAATACTGAGCAGCGTACCACTTCCAGTATTAGTAGCAGAGGACTGGTTCACATTCTTTGATTGCCTGAGGAATAAATTAATGAGGTTACTGGAGACATTGAACATTTGCATATTCACGGATGCTTATTAGGTATAAAGTGAATGCCAGGTGCATTGAATTTTGGGAATACTAGCTTTGGTTTTGGTCTTCTATTTTTAAAGCAATCACATCTTTCTTTTTCCCTGAAGTGGGAAGTTCTTTGAGGAAAAAAAAAAAAAAAAAAGCAGCATTTATAAAAATAATACCACCAAAAAAAATCAAATTAATTCAACATAGACAACGCTTCACTGTAAGATATACATCAGAATAAATATGATACAGCATGAGGCTGGGGACTATCTGAATATCTTGTTTGGAACAACAGTTAGGATGACTACAAATATAAAAGCAGTTGTTCCAAGACATAAGGAGAACAAATGTTATATTTTTCACTGTGCTCCTTACGGATTTCTAGCTGTAAATAGCAATAGGAGAACTCATTAAGAAGTTACCTTACATAATGCCCAGTGCTTAATTTTAAAGCACTGATATTGCAACATGTTTTGTTATACTGTCTCAAACTCAGCCTGCAAAGCATGGAAGATAGAATTAAAAAATTTGCTCGACTGTTTCTCCAAGGAGTATCTGCACATGGTTGCATTGTTGTCAGTGACTTCCATCATTGCTGTGTGAAAGCACATTGTGTGAATGATTTGCACTGTATCTCATTATTCTTGGAAGTTTTTATACGTATTGTTTATTTGGGATTGTTATCCCCTTTGCATTTTTTAAGATTTTATGGTGCTTTGATGTTTCCTTTTTTTTCTCCTTCCCTCCCATTTTTTGGCTGTCCGCATGATATAGAGCACAGGATTTTAGCACTGCTTGTTTCAGCATAGAAATATCTGTCAATTGAAAATGTGTATTGTTTGTTCTGCTTTGGCTTGTTCTTTACACTGTAAGCATCAAGCACAGACACGTACACAGACTATAGCCCTTACTTGCACTGCACACAGATAAATACAAACACCCATGCCCACACAGATGTGCACATACAAAATTACTGGTATCACCTATTCCAGTAGGTAGCATAGCAAAATCAAGCAGTGATAAGTGTTTTCTTTGGATAATAATATGTATTTACGAACAGGCTCCATTCTGCCCCCTTGTTTCTCTGAACACTGTGCTCAACTTCCCTTTCTTGGATGTTGCACTGTGTTGATCACTGCCCTGCCTCTGCAAATCCTATTTGAAAATCTCATTTGCAGCATAACTGACAACAAAGGCATTACATGGTGTATGCCCTGCATATTCTGCAGTCTACTCCTTGCCTTTGCAAGTTATTTCCAACTTCCTCTGAACATGCTGTGTGATCAGTTGATGATCTTTTTTTATTTATTAATAGCCTATAAAATTAAGTGTGTAATCAAAGAATGAATCCTTTCCTGAAAGTGCAAGGTAGGATGAATTAGATCAGTGGTACAAAAGCAGATGTTCTTTACTGCAATAGACCTTTCTTTGGATAATCTGGGAAGAAGGGACCTAAACAAAACACTAAATTGAAGAGGATTCAAAGGTGCAATCACTACCAGCCACTGCAAGCAAGAGAAATCCCCTTTAAATAGATATTTTCACTGCATTTGTTTCCAAACTGTAATCCTGATGCATGATTAAAAAAGAAAAAAAGGAAAAAAAAAGAAGAAAAAAAAAGATTTGATATTTCAGCCTCTCAGGGCAGCTTCCGAATAATTACATGCAAAATGATCTATTATATATTTATTGAAAATAGTATTGCTGAGAACAAATGTGCGTTTTATTCAGAAAGGTCATTTTCTTAAAAACATCCATTGTAGCTGAATCACTGACGTCCAGGGGTTCTTGCCATACACACAGCACAGATTTTTTTGATTATGTAGATTTTTTTTTTTCTATTGCAGTTTCATATGCAAAGCATGCATCAGCCACATCCATGCTATCTCCTAAAGCAGTCATTCTGAAACCCAATCTGGGGACAGTGCAGACTAAATAAAATTTCATTTTGATTTGGCCTCCCGCTGAGAATGGGACTGCTTTGTTTCAGCCGACAGAACCAGCAAGCCAGAAAGGTATGTCCTGTTTTGCATGGCTGATGGTGTGACTTGAGGATCACAATCAGGCCGTTCATGCTCTCAGGGCTCGGCATCTCATCTACATCCTGTACTGTCTTTCTCCTTTCCTTTCCATTTGCTTTCCTTCTGTGCCGCCTGCCGTCTACCTGCAGGGCAAAGCTATGGCAGACCCTAACACTATTGTTTACTTTGGCATATGTTTAATAGCTGCACGGCTGTTTAAGGGTTTAAGGGTAGGGTTTTCCTTTTTTTTTTTTTTTTTTTTCCTTCCCTTCTCTTCCCCTGCCTTTGTTTTTTCCCTTCCTTACCCACATTCACTTTCCTTATTTTCTAGGTGTTGAATACACAAATACTGACTTAACGGACAATTATGTAAGTACTGCTTGCAACGATTCAGAGATTTTACTAGGAGATTTGTAATGCAGAATTTTATTGTAAATACGAGGAAACCTTTTACAGCTTTGGAGGACTTCAGTTTTCATAGCCCTTCAGAGCTGTTTAGGCAGAGAAGCAGTCACCATTATAGTTAGCAGAGAGAGGAAAAAAAAAAAAAAAGAAAGAAAAACACTCTTGGGAAGGGGGCTGGCTGCTTTGCCATCTTCACATGCTTTACACTTACAGCTGCAATGTTTGGCCAGGGGAATATCAGTAAATATTGCTCTGCCTAAGCATTAGCATTTATCCCAAAGCCAGTCTGCATTCCAGGAGAGGCTATGTGCTCCTCGTTGCTGCTGCCCCATCTTTGAGAGGAGGGGCTGGCACTCGGGGAAGTGACCACCGCTTTATCCTCTGAGGCAGCTTCAGGACAGAGCAGCAGGACGTCTGCAAGATGCCTCCTCACATCCCTAACATACTGCTCAAAAGTGTGCCTCATCAAAGAAACAGTTCCTTGTCTGTCATTATTTGAG
>NW_024962262.1:45591809-45613307 GCF_019238085.1 Lagopus leucura | reverse complement strand
GGGGGGGGGAGGTCAGGGGTTGTCACGTGAAATAAAATTAACATAAAATTTACTTCAGACGAAGGGCAAATTTTTTATTATTATAGTTATTTTGATCACCATATGTTTTTATATGGACGATGGCCTTTTTTCTTACTGGTGTGGAATACAATTGTAACACCAAAGATCTTGACCCTTCTGTCTTCAGACTTCTACAAAAAGAAAATGAAAAATATCTATCATATTATATAGAGCACTAGCAATAAATGATTATTTATGCCTTCAAGGTGACTTAAAATGCAACGTTTTTATTCTGTGTTAAAATTAAGCAGGTTGCTCAGAAAAATCTTAAGGAAGTACATGGTTATGATGCTCTCTGCTCAGCTGAGCAATTTTATTTCTTGTTATTATATGATTACTCCAACTCCATGGCTTCCGTCTTATAACTTAATTCCTATTCTGATTTCCTGAGGTCATGGGCCCATGTCATAACTGTGTGGGTTTTCTTGAAGCAGAGGACTGGGACGTGGCAGTTTACTTTCTTCCCGTCTTACTTAGTTAAAATAATAATAAGAATTATTAATAACAACAATAATAGAAACGTGGCAGGTTGGGGGTGTGAACGCTCATCCAATAAAAGTTTGGAGTAAAAGAGAAGTAAACAGAAGATGGCTGACTGGCCTCCCTTACATCAGGATAGGCCGAGGCCAAGTTTCAGGCACCATAGGCACCTCATCGAACTGTCGTGAACTCCAGCAGGTTTCTCAGGACAAGGGATGGGGACAGGATGTAGCCCTGCAAATCTTGTTGTTTGAAGATGTTTACAAAAAGAAATGCACCTTGAGGAAACTTTAAAGAAGCTTTTTATAGTGATGACGCATTCTCTTTAAGAAAATCTGAGGCAGTAAGAAAGTTACAAAGAGACTATACTTGTAAAAAAACAAGAACTACAGCTTATTAAATGGATACAGCCAGAAAATGATGAGCTATGTGTTTTTCTTCAGTATCTCTAATCCTTCTGCTACACCCCTCAGGTATCTTTGGGATGTTTTCCAAGTTATCAACTCCTCCTTGTAATCAGAGCTTATAAAAACAAGTTTCAAGTTCACGTTTACCATAATTTCATTTTAACAGTTATGTGTAAGTTTTAAAAGGAACAGAACTCTGGATATAGTGCTACAGTGTACCCAGAGTATTCTAATTCCTTTATGTCAGAACTCACAGCCCTAGCAGGCTTCTTGTTGCACAAAGAATATTCTATATTATGTCAATACCTGTATTTTTTTTTAATGTGAAATAAATAGACATAGATCACTTGAAAATAGATGACATTTTTACATAAAATATTGGAGGAAATTAATAGAAGTGTTTTCCAGATATTTTGCCATGTGGTTTCTTTTTTTGTTGTTTTTTTTGTTGTTTTGTTTTGGTTTTTGGTTTTTGTTTTTGTTTTTTAAGAGAATGTTGCTTGTTACACTAAGGGAAAATAATCTAAGCTCCAGAATGTGTTCTCTGTTCTGGATTCTATTAATTACACACCTGCTGTATGCAAGCAGAAATTAACACAAATATTATTCCCGTGGTCTTAGAAGATCAGAGTTCTTTTTTCATAGATTGGTCTACTAGATCTATGCCTTGTGGTCATTTTCTGGATCAGTAAAAGAACAGGGAATGGATTTTGGAAGTTTGTTTGCATTTATCACTCCTACAGAAGGAAAACTGTAAAAATATTAGGCCAAAGTTCATAAAGAAAGACCTCATTCTTAGATAGTTTTATAAGGCTGCACTCAGTGGACACAGCAGTGTTTCTCTTTACTTATATTTATGTCTTTAAGATAGGAAACAGAACCAAAATCCCAAATCAGCTACCTCTAGCACTCTATAATTGCAAAAAAGCCCAGGATACTGGTGCATGTAAGATATTTACGTAAGTATTTCTTTTTTAATATAAATAACTTTATTATTCTCAGTTCTCTGACCTTGCTTGCACATTTTATGCTTTACCTGAATGACGTGATGTGACTGAAATAAGTCAGATCTCTCCAGAATCCTATGGAAGAAAGCAGATCACCTCCAACTCAAAATATATGGAAAATCAGGAACTAGATTAATGTACTCAAGAGACTTACTGATAATTTTATATATGCAAATGCTTATATGCATGTGTGCATGTGTAAATGCACAATATGGTGTCAGTATATACACATATGCATACATAACATGTATGTATGGATATATATGTAGAACACTGTCACTGGGCACATGAGTTATACATGGACAGATACAGTTATTGTGACCACATGGCGAGAACCTGTATGATCAGTGCATTTGTTGATCTCTAGCCATTTGAAAATTCTCTGCAATTGATACCAAACAATTGAAACACTTCAAATTCATAGTCGCCTGATGTTTATATCTGCCTAAAACTTGCTGAGGTCAATAGGATCCCAGCCATGGAGATCCGACTGCAGTATCAGGGCCTAAAGAGTTGGCAGTAGCCCCATGTCCAAGCCAAGACAGACTAATCAAAAAAACTTTGGAAAAAAAGTGGCAGAAATCTGTCATAGGGTTGAACTTGGGATCTGCTAGCAGAATTAGGAGACAACTTGTTGTTTCATTCAAACTTCTTGTACTGATTATCTTACTTTGTATGCCTGGTTTCACTAATACCAATAAAAGAGCCTGAGAAATTCATAGCAGATACTATAAAATTACATATCAAAGGGCAATTGATTAGAAGCAGATAATATAAAATTGTGTATCAAAGGAAAGCAATAATCTCCAGTCAGAAAGTATAAGCACAGGTACCCATTGTGCTCACATTCTGAAAGAGGCAAGGTATAGAGTTGCTTTGGTTTGGAATATTTATACACAGTAATTAAAAAAAAAAAAAAAAGAGAGAGAGAGAGAAATGTTTATCACAGACTTCTTGTTCAAGTTCACTGGAGCAACAGTGTCCTATAAAAATGAATGCCATCACATAAACTTTCATTTGATAATGTTTCAAGCTTTCAGAAAGTTGCCTTTCTTGACCACAAAAAGAAATTTATGTTTTTCTCAGTTTTTTTCTCTACCCTAGAGATATATTCTTCCTATAATTCTTGTTTCAAAACAAAGTATAATAAAACAATCTAAGAAACTGATCAAAGACAAACTGAATAGTCTATTGTTTATGCTATGTGTACATATATAACTATTAAATATACAGGCATATACAATCTAGCAGAAAATCTACCACTGAGATGAAGTTATCAGAACAAAGCTTGATCCACTTCTAAGAAGTACAGTTTGAGATGCGTTCAATTTCAGTAGAAATTTGAAGTCTTTATAATCCACGAGTTGAAAGATTTTCTCAGAACAACATGCAATTTGTCCTCCTATGTGTCAGGGCATTGCAAATTTGTTAAAATTTTAATGATTATATTGCAGAAAGAGATAATGTGTATTGAAGAAAGATTTTCATCTACAAAATATGCGGTGGGTGGAAGAAATTACTATGGGGTGAATGGTGAATATCTAATGAATATTATATGGCACAGAAATGGACTACAGATTAATAAAAGCCTCCCCTCCTTCATTAAGTGTTCTTTACCCTATAAGGGTGGGGAAGGTTAGGTTATAGAAGCATTATGTCCTCACAATAAAAATACGTTTAGTCTCCTAGCATCTACTGCAATTGGATATTCATTATATATAATTTTCTTTATTTTTGCAACCCTTTCCCTCTACCAGCTGTCTAACAAAGGCAAGCATGAAACATTCTGAATATAAACTTTTGGAATCATTTGCATTCAATGGGAAAATTCCACTAGTAAATAGTATTTGTTAAATTTTTCTAGTGATGGACAAATCTCAGAAGGTTCTGATGAGTGTTTAATGCAAGCTCAAAAATATCAGTGTTTGTCTACAGTGTTTTGAAAACCCTTCCCTATAGCCATTGTGCCCAGAATCCTGCAAATAATCAATTTTATTTTTTGTTCTTTTTTTTTAATTATTATTCTTTTAAGACTTCTAACTTTTTTTCTGTCCCCTTCCTGTGATTTCTTTACTTTACCAGACAAAGTAATGTCTCCTCATGGGTGACAGGTTACTCTTCAGAGGAAATTAATTCCCTTTACCTTCTCTAACCTATGTTTCTTTTAGGAGTAACCCAGAAAATCTTCTTGTTGTAAAGAGCAGCTACAGGAGGTACTAGGAAACATTATATTCTATAGATTTTCTTTTCCTCTTCTCTCTCATCTGAATTAAAATTTTCCTGGACACTTATATTATTCTTTGGTGTGGAAGTAATAAAATGAGATTCCTACACTTTGAAATAGGAACAAGATTTGTAGTCTTGTGGGAAGATTTATGGTGTCCTCTCAATGTCATATTATGGGAACACCAAAGTGAATTGAAATAAGTAACATTAAAAGAATAAGAATAAGAAGAAGAAAGGAAAAGTCTAAAAAAGATCCACCAGTATCCCAATTCTGTTGGCCATACTGTAAGTAGCAAATAGATTTTCATCTAATAAAACTACTTTTGAGTAGGCTGGTGGGAAAAGTGAGATGAGGATCTAATTTTTGTGATTCATCTCTCTTTTGTTTTATTTTATTTTATTTTATTTTCAGAGATTCGGTTAAGATCCCAATTTGCACTTTAGGGAGGTAAGATGAAAAGACTAAAAGCTGTTTCAATAGGATCATCTGAAAGAGCAAAATAGATCTGGGTGTTATCAGGTTAACAGTGATAACTCACCTTAAGGTCCCTAAAAATAGAAGTGAAAGAAGCAAAGAAGCACATCAGTACTGCAGAGCAAGGGGCCAGAACAAAATTCTGAAGATCCCCATAATTAACTGGCAGAGGGTCAGATGAACACTTATTAAAATGCAACAAAGCACAACGGGGTGTCTCAAAGATGGAGTTTCAATCTTAATGGTGAATTTATTGGTTTTGTCAGTTCCAGACAGGTCTGCCATGTTATTTTAATGAGTACTTTTCGCTACATATTTCCTTTGAGAATTTTGAGAAAACGTTTATGGGAAGAGTTAACTGTGGTTTGTAGACAATTCAGAGGGCACGCCTCCTTAGGAAGTACATGGTGATGTCTGAAGGCATATTTGTATATGATATTTGAATGCTGTGAGAAAAAATGCATCAATTTTCCTTTCAGTTTCAAAGGCAATGGTAAGTCTTTATTAAGAAACAGTGTTCTCCCAGTCCAATACCCATTCACTACTCTAATGCTGCTAAATACTCTATATTGTCAACCTGCCTTTTTATAGCATCAATACAATGCTCTTAAGCAGCTTCTGTCAGATAATTTTTTTGAGGATCAATATTTCACTTCACAAGTTACCCATACCTACTCTCATCTCACCACAACACAAAACGTGTTTTCCAGTCAGCAAATGTAGAAAAACCATCTCGAGAAAAAAATGTAAAAGCTTTCTTGGCCATAAACATTGCTTGTTAGCACAAAGAGAAATATGTTTAAAAGCATAGACTCCATCTAATTCTACCTCACTTTCCACCAGACTTATTTGGATGATATGCTTTATTTACATCTTAAAATCTGTTGCCAGAACTAGTTGATCAAAAATCACTGAAAAATAGGGGGAAATGTGGCTACCTCTGAGAAGCTTGTGGAATTTGGAGGAGTTAGGAGAAAGGTAGGACAGGATGAGGACGAATACTTTCTCAGCTTCAACAGCAGAGAGAAAGGTGAACCCCCTTTCCTAACACATCTGCTGTATGTGATGTATTAATACATAATAAAAGCTTAGTAAATTTTGTGGATGCAGTATAATCCAGAGTACATTATCACATTAGTGTTCGCAGATTTTTTCTCTTACAGTAACGTGTTGGCAACATAGGTGAATATTATGAGTAGGTGATCTGGCTGAAGTCATCAAGTACATTGTTTTATAGTGATGTAAGTTTGTTAGTGCGATTTCTTTTCCCTAGTTGCATTTTTAAGTACGCTAACATTTAGCTGTTAACATGTGGGAGGGGTTTTTTGGTTTCTTTCTTGCTTTAGTAAGATTATGGCATATTGGATTTTGTAATTCCTTCATAAATTATTTTAAGTTTTCTTTGCATATGTGCATACCCACACACATATTTACCACTTGGAGGACAAGTTAGATAAAGCAGAAGTGTAATATCACACCTTCCCTCTCTCAGATGAAGGACCGGCCGTCAGCAGGTTCCCACAGTGCTGTGTGATCTCCAGAACACAAAGAATAAAATGCTGTAAAGGCAACTGCCAATAATGTGGCATCAAATCCTCATAGCTGCATGACTCTGTTCTCTTACAGTAGTTGTTTATACAAACAGCAGCACTGTAGTGCACTGTCAAACAGGACCCAAGTGTTCTGAATGATTTCAGAAGAAGAAGCCTTCCCAATTTATTATACTACAAGGCATTCAAGCCAATTCTGCTCCTTCACATGCAGCCACAACCCAGTGTGGGGTTTTCTACCAGGAAAAGCGGGGGTTCTAATTTTTTTTGCTAAAACTGACTGGTTTTGTTTCAGTGAAAGAGCAAGATAATTAAGAAAAGAGGAAAAGAGAGAAATAGTTATGAGAAGGACTCCAAGGTAAAGCAGAAACCAAACTCCTTGGTTCCCAGTACTGATTATGCAGGTAAAATAAAGAGCTGGAGATGGGAATCTTTTAGCACCAGTTTCTCATGTGATCAAGGAACATCATTTTGTGCATTTCAATAGAATAGCATCAAAGAAATACTGCACTGATGTCAGCTGCTGCCAAAGGCAGTTCTACAGGGCCACTGTATATGCAAGCAGAACACGTGGAACTTATCATTTGCTCAATATTTCCAGGTATTCACAATTCAGTTAGAGCAATGAGCTACCATCTGAATATCCTAGATAAACAACCACTCCCAGTGCACAAGCTACCTGTGTGTTGCATGAGCAGTCAATTCAGTGATCCTAGACCAACTGGTTACACTATGGGAGACTTCCTACAGTCAAGGACACAGTAGCTTGGCTTCTCTGATTTCCTAAACAAATCATAACAGTCTTACCAGGAGAATATGAGTCTTAGCATGAGCTAATACATGTGGCAGGTGCATGGGACTAAAACTGAGTCCCAGATGACTTCTGGTGATCCATAAGCTCTACATGCTCTCTTTCTCATGGCTCCTTTCCAGTCCTATAGCCTCAGCTTCATCCTGCAAAAGAACTCAAGTCACTGCTTATCTTTCAGGCAACAGTTCATATCAGTTTAAAAGAGTCCAATCCTGCATGTCTTATTTGTGTGTCAGCATTCTGTTCTGCCACTTGTAATGTAGCCTCAGCCTTTTGTCACCAGGTTCAGAGCATAGACTGCAGGGTGGACTTTCAATAACTAATTTGTCATAGGATTATTCCATCATTTTCATCATGTCAGTGTTTCCCTGCCATTATTGACACAATCCCCCAAAACCACCTACTTGTCCAACTTAAGATGGGACACTTTTCCATACAGAAAAAAATATGACAGAACTGCCTCCTTTGAGGCTTCAAACTCCTCCGGGAGCATGAATTCACCATCATCCTGACCCTTCTACCGTCTGTGTAGTCTGCAGAGAGCTCTTTTCCAACAGTTAACAGTCGTGAGTGGAGGGAGAACAATTCTGGTAAAGTCATTCTGAAGGCTTGGCTACCACAGAGGAAAATTTCCAGGGAGAAATTCATTTCCTGGTTGTCTTCCTGTCGGTAGACCAAGATTACTTCAGCTATTGGCTACTGCCTTCCCATGTTGAAATACAGATGAATTTTTTTGGAAGATTTTTCAAGTTTGTTCTTCATTAATGGCTTCCGTGCATGAAGTCTCTAGCTCTCACACAAACTAATTACTTTTCTCTTGATACAAACTAGATGGTAAAACCTAAAATCAGGTGAAAAAGGACTCTCTTCATCAGTTAGTCCAAGTAAAAGTCAGGACACTGAGCTTGTCTGACATATATCTGCCAGACTTGTTCTCAAAATCTCCCAGTAGTAGAGATCCCGCAGTCTCACCAGGTGAGGTAAGCATTCTTCTCAAGTGCTTAGCTTTTACAACAATTACAGGGTTTTTTTTTTACATCTAACCTGAATCCCTCTTGCTGTGATTCAAGGCTATTACTTCTTGTCCTATCCACATTGGGCTTGTCATACAGATTATTCTCATTCTTTTACATCTCTCTCAGCTGCTATGATTTCTCTCACAGTTTTCTTTACTTTTAGGCAGAATAACAACATTGCCTTCATCCTTCTTTCACAGGTCTTATTTTCCAATCATTTTCATTGTTCTCTGTTGACCCTTGCTCTCCAATTCATCCACATTTGTTTTTAAGGTCAGTGGTCAAAAAGCAGACATAATACATTACTGGAAGCCTTACTAGCACCAAGCAGAACTCAGATCATGTGTTTGTTATTTCTTCTCTAAGAAAATGAGATATTTTTTTGAGATTAGTGATGTTTTGTTTTGTTTTGTTTTTAAAGTTGTTCTTTTTGTTTGTTTGTTTGTTTGTTTGCATATTCTTTTCTGGCTCTAAAGCCATGTAACAGCAGTTGGATTTTCAATATACTGCTCAAGAGACTAAGGAATGACTTTTTAGCATTTCTAACATTTTAAAATACTCTTTTAAACATTTTTTGCAGAACTTTGTCATCATTAGTCTTTGCAATACAATTGTAAGGCAGAGAAGGGTTATTGTCTCCAACTATCTCCTTGCTGTAAGACTGAAAAATGTACTTTGCGCATTTTGAAGACAAAAAGCACCATTGCATTATTCTGCATAGGATTCTGCAGTGTATTTGAAAACTCCTTCCACTAAAAATGATTATTCAGTGAGTTCTGCAGGTTTCCAAGCCAAGTCTCTCTTCTTAAGGGCTCTCAAAGTTGCTTAACTGTAAGCTCATAGGATTAGCATTTTGTTCATTTCTGCATTTTTCATTTAAGTACCTAAGTTTTGGTCATTCCCGTGCTCCAGAGCATTTTGCCAAGTGCTTTTATCCCTCTTGGGACAGTTGGTCAAGAAGAAAAGCAGGATGGCAGCTGGGGAAGATAGGACCAGAAAAAGCCTGAGAAGGAGGTTTCAAGTGGAAGGAGAGAGACTCTTACTTTGAGCAGAAGCATTCATCTCTACACTCTATACCCATGCAACATGGATTTTTTCCAAGTTTTCTTACTTCACAGTGTTCCACCTAATGTCAGCAAACATCTGAACCCACTTAAATATGAATCTTACTCCCCCCTTGTGGTTGCTCCACAAAAAATAAATGGTGACAATCTGCTATTGCCAGTAAATTCCCTGTAATTCAAGTAGCAGAGGTCTTGGTTGTCCAGCAGAGGATATCAGACCCCAAAGGGCACATGGAATCAGAATGGTTCTGCATGAGCTCACTCATCCCATGCCTGTTTTCTTCCTCCTTTTTATTTTTTAGAACTTTACGTAGCCCTCTTGCTTCTGTGTATCATATTTATGGATATCTACTACAAAATCCAATGTGGCATCAATTTGCAACACTTCTAGGGTTTTTGTGCATGATGCAATCCAGTGCTCCAGTGACGTGTTCTCATGTGACATAAATCGAAATTACAGGGGGTCAAAATGCATC
Source organism: Lagopus leucura (assembly GCF_019238085.1). NCBI lineage: Eukaryota > Metazoa > Chordata > Aves > Galliformes > Phasianidae > Lagopus > Lagopus leucura. The sequence goes on along the minus strand of NW_024962262.1, from coordinate 45,603,735 downwards.
ACAACAGGTGCACTAAAATGTTTTAACTGTTTTGTTTGTTTGTTTGTTTGTTTGTTTTTGTTTTGTTTTGTTTTAAGAAAAATCAAGTCAGGATCAAGAGCAATGGTAGAGATTAAATTAGTTCCGCAAATCCTTTCAGGCAGAGCATCTGGAAAGAGAGTGTTTTTACTGTGTGCAAAGGGGATGCAAATGCATTTGTGTAGTGTAAACCACATATATTTTTGTCTTTCATGTGTGCTGATAAAAGTAGTTTTCATACCAGTAAAACATGTTTCATTAATACAATGTTTAAATAATTAAATACAGCAACTCTGGAGGCGATGGCTAAGATAAAAGTTTGTAGGCAATCCATTATTGTGATCAGACAGTACTTCTTAAAACCCATGGAGATCCAATTTAGTAATTTAACTTCTGAAGTCAGTTGTTTAATAAACTATTACATTTTAATATAGTTTTGTTCTTGTCAAAGGGAATGATTCATTTCCCCTCTGTCAATTGTTCCAGCTGAAGTTATTAATCGTTCCAAGGTTGAGGGGGTGCTGGGTTCCTGTTTGAATATCATTATCATGCTGTTCCCACTCCCCACTCTCTAGATGTTGTCACTGTAACGTTATGTGTGTGATCTGTACCAGTTATAATTTTGCAGGGAGAGGGACTGCCATCATTTGAGTCTTCAATACTGCTATGTTTCGTTAGATATAATTCTGTTGGTACAGAGTAAGAAACTCGTTAAAGGGGATATATAATTAGTTGTAGTAGGATTAAATGAATATTAGTATAATAATGGATGTCCCAGAAAGAAAGCTGGCAAAACCATTAAAGAGAGGGAATATAATAGCAGACAAACTAAACATTTCTTCTGCTGCTATCCAAGCTCATTATAGCTTTAAAGAAATTTGCTTGTTGTACTTTCAAAATATTCTTCTTGTTCATTTTCCTTTATTTAAAAAGCTTTTAAAAGAAACATCTTCTTAAAAATCAAAAGTCTGTGTTTCTTTGCATTTGTCTGATCATGCAATATTGGGGTGTGAGTTAATACTCTTTCTTCAGTTCTTTCACAAATTGCTGCCAGTTGATAAAATACTGTTAAAGACAGGCTTAGTAATCATTCTCCATATGTCCATCCATTACTGGTAATAGCTGAGGATGGTGGAGATTTCTGTGCTATTTCCATACAGCAACACAAAGGATGGCAGTACCTGCTATGACTTCAGCATGTCACTGCAACTCACCTACTGTGGAGAATGTCTCTGCAATGTGATGGGTCTGTGAAGATTAGGGAACTAGGGCCTTTCCATGAGTGTTTGCTTGTTGCCAGCCTTGATGACATGTGGGATTACTTATGGCTGAGTCCTTTGCCACAGCACTTATAGTTCTAAGATAAAAAGCATGCACCACATTCCCTACAGCTTCAACTGAAGAGATGGAAATTGGCATTATTTGAAATTCAAGGAGTTTTTACTGTACACAGGAATAATCCAAATGTGGAATGGGATTTGTTATTAACTGTAAATCCCCTTTCCCCTAAGAAAACCAGAGTAAATGCAGGAAATAAGCTCCCACTTATATACCATAGAGACAATACTTCATTGTCACTTATATTTTAAAGTCACAAGTGAAAAGTAAATGGAAAGTGGGAGCAAATATCAAGGTGCTAATGGGATTCATCCTTCCACAGTGCAGTCAAAAGGAATTTTTGTAGTTTACTTGCAGCCAGTGAGAGAAGCCTTACATACACAGTGTATTTGATGGTGTATTTTTTAAAACATCTCCACCTTTTTATTGCTATTAGTTCTGCAAATTCACACTGATTTACACTTTACATTACAATATTTGAAGAAACTTTTGAATACTCCTTTAAATGTACACATACAAAAATCCCCTACATCAATTCAAAGATGCATTATTGTTATTATCATTATTAGGTATTTTCAAGGCACATAAGATTTAATAAACTAAGTGCTGTATCCAGAATTTCCTTATAGATGCTTTATAAATGTTGCTGCATCTGGCTTAACTCCAGTTAAGTTAATCAAGTTTCCCCTCACAGAGGAGCGTTTCCAGTGTTCTGTACAAACTTTCAGGAAAATACTAAAATTCTTTCCTTGCATGTATTTCTTTTCCTTTCATCACACTTAGAATGATCTATGCTGTAGCTTGCCTGGGGTCCCACTAAGCTGAAACCACTCTAGCTATCTCTGCATTCCAACACAGAATCTACTGTAGACATACTGTATATTAACAAACGTGTATAGCAGTTCAGTTCTCCTTAAATGTGGTCCACAGCACTGCCTGTTCTACTCTTCCGTAATTTACGTTCAATTGATTGTCATTTTCATTGACAGTAAACGAAATTCACATTTTTTGCTTCAGGCAAAGTGGCATCTTTAAGAATCTGCACCAGTTACCAAATAGCACCCATCCTACACTGATATTTTTCTCTGTCTTGGTAGCCATCATACAAACAGTTTGACCCAGAAGACATTCCTTCAGCTTCAAAATCTCATGCACCAGAATTATACTGAATCACGCTGATCATCCAGGAATATTTGTCAATACCATAACTACCTAGTTTTGCACAGGTTTATCTTTCTTTGTGCTTCCATGAGTCTGCCTTTGAAAGTCACATGCAAGCTGTTGCGTGTTGCAAAGAGGAAAACCAGAGTGAAAAAAAATCTCTCTGTTAACATTTCTTTGCTTATTATACTCTGTGAGCTCTATGAAGATAGTTTTTATATAGGAATGCAAGTGCTGGGAAAAGTTGTAAGGGCTGCTCCAAAAGTAACACTTCCTAATTTATTATAATGGCTCACAATGTCAGAGGCGGATATTGGTTGGATGGCAGTAGATGTTGAACCCTCCTGCCAAATTCCATTACATTTTGTTGTCATGTGGCAGATGGCAGCAGAGGGGCAGTCTGACATGGTGGCATCTGACATGGAAGTGCGTATGAAGCAAAGGTGTGTCAGTGCAGAAGAAACTGTGCCCACTGACATTCATCAGTGCTTGCTGAACAATGAATGTGAGCACAGTGTGTTTCAGCAGTGGTGACAGTAATAGCCACATTCCAGATAGCCATGCAGGTTTTAATGAGTGTAGTACAAAAGTACATGTCCATCACTGGCGAAAACACATAGCTAACGGTGGTAACTATGTTGAAAAGTGCTGTTTTGTAGCTGAGAATTGTCTCTATCAAATAGTGTTATTGTGCTCTTTGTATCTCTTGTTGTTTCCATGGAAAAAAAATAGGAGGCATTACTTTCAGAGAAAACTACAAAATTTTCTCCCAATATGGTTGTCTCATTATAAACATCTCCATTTTTCAAATTCATATTAAATATGTACCTGTAAATTTTCTCAAAATACTATTTCTTGCATGAATAATTCTGGGAGTACTGGGTTTATGTACAAGAACAAAAGCTTTCTTGTTTTCCACAAAGAGGAGGTATAAAAAACAGTGGTGTTCTTGATATCAATGCATCACTTTTAGCATTATGGTAGCTTAAGCATAGGTATAATAGAAGCATCAGATAAAATAATAATACTCAAATGTTGTTTGCAAAGTTGAGCTTGTAAATGTCAAAGGTGATTTGAAGTGGACAAGAGTGAGTCTTAACAAATCAACTAGGGACTGCTGGCAATTGTTTCTGCTCTCGGTTCTTATTGAAACTAATATTGGACAAATTGAAAGAGTGATTGCCTTAGAGCCTTCACAATGTCTTCACCAATCTGTTGCCCATTTCCATAAAAAATGGGAGTGAAAATGGCAGCTGACTTCTTTTGACCTCTCTCAATTTCACTGTGGCTCCTTTTGGAAGACTGAAAAAGTACTTTTTCAGGCAGACCATTATCTGCCATAGCAAGTTAGTTGGCAGAGAAATTGAAAAACATCAGTCAAATAATGTGTTTAAGCCTTGTCTTTCTGTATACGTTATGATTTGAAAGGTAGGAAACTAGCAAAAAATAAAAGCCACAACTTGCAAGTAGATGAACAAGGGAAGTTACTGCCTTCACCAGACATTTTATTCTGTTATTTCAAACTCTTCTGCCCCTGTGTCCTCATTATGTGATTGCCAGTGTCACTATAGTTAAGAAGCTACCTGGAGAGCCTGAATCCTAGTTCTCTACAACTTCTTACTTTACTGTTTTCTACCCTTCTGGAATTATAGACCAGTAACTGATTAGACCCACTTTTATTACTAACTCATTCCCTTTCTATTGAGTATCTTTCCTTAGATTTATGAAAGTGTGATCACTTTGACTCCATAAAGTAGTTCCAGAAACACTTCCATCATTAAGATATCTTTTTCTTCTTAGAAATCTGCAGTATCATTAAAGATACTTTTTTCTACAAAAACCAAGACCTGTCACCCATGCGTATCAGAGGTATATAAACACTTTGTTTCCCTCAGCTTCCTCTGTAATAAGTGATAGAGCTTCGTATCCCATGAAGGCAGGCCCAGCTTACTTGCTTCAGGATTTACACTTTTCTCTTATAGCAGGAGTTTTAGAGAAATACTGTCCTAGCAGACACTCACCTTTTTAATACTTGATATTAAGTAGAGCCATAAAAATAAATGTATCAGAACCCTAGCTTATGCTGCAGATAGCTTGACGTAACAATACTTGGTTTTATCCAGTAAATACTTGATGGCATCAGGTGAACGGCTTGGAGTTTATTTCCATCTCTGCTGTTTTCTATTAATCAAGCTGATTCTTTCTACTGACTCAAACCTAAGCCATCAAGGTTACTACAGTCTACATTTCCATCTCACATCTTTCATGATATATCCTTTACTTTTTTTCCAAGTTAGCTGTGCATTCATATGATTTCATGCAACTAATTTTAGTTATTGCTCTACTTGAGTTTCTAGTTGTAGCCTTCTCTGACTGCCGTGTAGTCCAGTAGTCTCTTCTTGCCTTTGAGAAGTTGGTATCTTTCATTCTCACTTACAGAATCAAGGCACTGTTCAAAGATAATAATCATTTCACCTGGAAAAATAATGAAACCCTTTTAACTAACCTAGGCAGTTACTAAGGATGCTACTTGCCTTAGTTTCATGGTTAGAAGGGCCTAGATGGTCTTAAAATTTCATTTGCCTCTGAACATATCCTTTCCATACTTTCCTGTTGTAAGACTTTAAAAAGACATATTGTTTGCTTTTGGGATACCTTGACTAGAGAATTCAGATGAAAATTCAAGGTTAGTCTGCTGTTACTGAAAGTAAGTTTTATTTGTATTGAGTTCTGAGTTGTTAAATGTAAAATGGGATGTATGCATAGTTTTTCAATAACAAGAAGTCATGTTCCTTTTGTATGAGTGAAAAGAAACAATTTAGACTTCAGAAAATTCTTCTCAGTTTCCACCTTCTTCTTTTGTGAGGAATGACTGCTTTTAATTAAGAGAAGAATTACCAGATTTATTCGGACAGAGTATCACAACAATCTGGTTTCTATCAGCAATGATAAGACAGTACTAGGGAAGAAACTGTGTGAACAGTAAAGACCCTAAGAAGCAGAAATGGAAATGCATTGGAAATGCATTGGCGATAAATTACTGACTGACCATGTTGTAAAGTTATAATGCTACAGCAGCATGTCAGCTTGCTACAGAGCTATCCTGTTTTTTAATGGAATTAACAAGCAGCTACCATCTTACTGTAAAATGCTCTCCAGTAATTTGCAACTCAGTTAGGTGATGTGATGATGCAACATCATTCATCTGATTCCTGCTTTAAGAAAAGATGATTTTTCTGTCACTGTAAAGATTAAAGGTACATAACTTTGCTTACAGGGTTCAAAATTTGGCCATTTTGTCATTTGGTCAAATTTTGTCATTACTGTGCAACTCTTTATTGACTGATCATTTTCATTTTACGTCATTTTTAAAATAACTTTGGTCTGTAGGACTTTAGGATTCTTAGGGCAACTACTGGGGGATAATATAACCAGGTAAGTAGATTCCAACTAACAGTTCTTTGATGTTGCTTATCTACAGAGCTTGCAGACTGAATATAATTACTTTGCTCACAGACTCCCTCTTATCATAGAATCATAAGATAATCAGGAATGGAAAAGACCTTCAGGATAACCAAGTCCAACCATCAGCCTTACCAGCTGAGTCCCATCACAAACCATGTCCCTTAGTGTAATATTCATGCAGCTCTTAAATACCTTCAGGGGTGGGGATTCCACAACTTCCCTGGGCAACTAATATCAATGTTTGACCACATTCTCCTTGAGGAAATTCTTCCTAATGTCCAATTCAAAGCCTCTCTAGCACACCTCAAGAATTTTATTTTATCTGAAACTAATTTTTTATGTTGATATTCTTCCCTCCAAAGATTTATTTGCATTCAGAGAGAAAGACACATTATATAAGACATGAAGTGCATAATGGTGAGGATAAAATGTGACTCCATTAGCTACTGCAGGCAGCTGAGCTGACCAAATTGCTTGCCTTCTAGGACAGTTGCTTTCTGTTCCTTTGCAGGTGCTGAGGAAGTTAAAATATCGTGGTTCACCTGTTAGGAAGACAAGGCATTCAATTTCAAAATCCATAGCCTTAGCATGAAATCAGAATAAAAGTGCATTGTGGTAGACAGCAGCATGGGAGGTAGAGCTCAGACTGATTGGAAAGTGAGCCATCTCTATGAAAGTATTAGCCATGACCTACTGTCCTCTTCTTCAATTTGCAGCTCTTTGATCCAGTGGGTTTGCAGTCTCCAGTGTCATAAATTTATGCATGGGTATTTTTTCTCTCTCTACTCTGCCCTGGTGAGACCACATTTAGAAACCTGTCTCCAGTTCTCGGGTCCCCAGTTCAAAAAAACAGGGATGTCCTAGAAGGAGTTGAGCAGAGAGCCACAAAGACACTGGAGCATCTCCTGTAGGAGGAAAGGCTGCATAACCTGGGTCTGTTCAGGCTGGGGAAAAGAAGGCTGAGTGGGGATCCAATTAATTCTAAATGGAAGCAAATGGATGATGCCAGACTCTTCTAGGTGGGACAAGTAGTAATGGCCTAAAATGTGAACATAGGAAATTCCATACTAACATGCAGAAGCACTTCTTTATTGTAAAGGTGACGGAGCACTGGAACAGGTTGCCCAGAGAGGTTGTGGAGTATCTTTGGCAGGGGGATTTGACTCAATAATCTCTTGAGGTCTGTGATTCTGTGATTCTGTGACCTGAGCAATCCGTTCTGTAAAACTCATTTTTTATGATTCTCCCTTTGATCTGAAGAAAGTGGCTAATGGTGAGCAGTAAGAAACTGTAATCACCAATCTGATGCAGGAGACAGGGGCAAGGTAAGTTTCTGTGTGCTCCTCCCCACATGCATATTGAAAGAGTCAGCATGTATTATCATGCCCACCCCACTTATGGACACCAACAGTGCAGACATGGGACTTCCCTACTGCCTGCCTGCAGAAGTTATGACTTACCTCAGGCACAGCTTTGATTACTTTATTTTGGAGTACTTTGTGGGCGACCGGCTCTTTTCCAAAACGCCTTTCTCACCCAGAGATCTCGCCTTTCCAGACATGCCACCCTTCTTTTCTCTATTTTCAGAATATTCCTTTTCTGGTGTTCAGTGGCAGTGCAGCCCTGAATCTGACCTTTATAAAAGACTAGGAAAAGGTAAAAATTACTTCGTTTTGCTCTGTTCTTTATGTGCCTTTGTGATTTCTAAAGAAATAACAGCCACCAAGCTTTCGCACTTTCATCTTTGTTTTATTTTTAACTTTGGCAACAGCAAATCTTGATAGCTTCCCCCCTTTCTCATGAAAGTTTTCTAGAGAACTTTGCAACTGGCAATATTCGGAGCCATTTCCTAAAAGGCTGACTGAGCCTTTTTCTCATGTATTTGTCAGGAATTGAAGTCCCAGAAGTGCTAATGGCAGTAAAACAACTTTTAAATAGTGTGATTTAAATGTTCCGTCCTCCTGTCATTAAATAGCTTCCAATCTGTTGTCCCTTTTGATGTCATCATCCAACCAGTTCTCCAGAATACTAGGGACTTATCTAGGGAGAGCATGAAAATCAGTTCCTGCAAAATAAATGGTACTGAAGAAAAGAATTTTTTAGGATTTATTTATATGTTTAAATAACAGATAGCAAATGAGTGTATTATAAATATAGTTTTATATATATACGAATTTCACCTTTAAGTTCTTATATACTCTGTTGTTTGCTAATGTGAATGAAGAGGGCATTTTAGTATTGTGCTTAATAGCAGTCTGGTTATCAGAATTCCAAGCCTTTTTTCTGGTTGTTTTTTTTTTTCTTTATTTACACATGTAAGCACAATATCAAATCCTATGCAAAATTCTGTAGATCTGAATTAAACTTCCAACTTACCAGTCACGTTAACTTTAAATATGGCTTCTTTTCCTTGCAAAGTTTTACTTTTAAAATATTTATATAAAATAGCAATTAGAGTACTGTGTCAATCAGTGTCCACTGTTTCAACCTGTTACATTCACTTAGAGCAGCTTATACATTACACTCTCTTCAGACTGTGGAACCACCATGTCCTAGAATGAATACAAACTAAGGATGAAAAGCTTTTTGTTTCAAGTCTTCACAAATGTGGAATCAGTTACCAGTTGATTTAAGAACAACTGGGAGCCTTTCCTGTTTTAAGATGGAACTGAAACAATACTTCATGATGACTAGAAGTTGTTGTAATTGTTTTAATTGATGTTATTTTAGTGTTATCTTGGTTTATTGTTTATTTATATGCATTTGTTTATCACAGGTCATGCTTGAAAATGGGCTGTCATCTCAATTTACATAGACAGCTAACAAATACATGTACGTATGTGTATCGGCTACACTTGTTCATATCTGACAGCAAAGCCATATGTATTCTACATATATTTCTTGCCTTTATGTTTGTGCTATTGATTAAGACATCTGAGTTTGATTTCAGCTTGACTTTTAAGTTTGCAGGACAAACCAAGCAAATATGTATCTAATAATATCAGTCAAATTACTGTTTGGTTCCTAAAGCACAAATCCAGTTAAAGCAAGAGCTTAGCACGTGTTGCTGTGCTTTTTAAAGCAGTTCACTCTTTAGTTGTACTCCTGCTTTGTGACTTTAAGTAGCATTAGCATTCAGAAATAATTTTTGCATCTCTAAAGGCAAATGAGGTATTAAAACAATGATAGTATCACTAGTAAGGAAATATCATCTAGCATCAAGTATTTATTATCACAGTTGATAAAGGAATGGCATGTTTAATTTACACTCTGTGACTGGTAAATATCTACATAAGTATTCCTACCTGTCTTTACAAATCCAGCAAGTAAAATAACTGATAGAGAGGAAGAGCAAGTCATTATTTCATCTGTTCCATTTACAAACTCAGAAGTCACAAATGTGCAGCTGGGAAATGTGTTTGTCTCAAAGCTTCAAATCTGTGACATGTTAATTCATAAATAATTGCAGTCACGTGGTCTTCCTCGAGGGCATTCACTCAGTATTCCCAGTATAGTACACTTACTTGTAATAGAAAAGAGTAGAGTGGACAAAAGTGGTTTTCATAAATCAGGTAAAATTGCTCAATAAATCCAAAACATCTTTCATTATTTCAAACAGAAAATGAGCTTAGTAAAATAAGCAACATTTTTTAAATTTGAGTGGTCTTTATAAACTGACAGGTGAGGAAATAAAGGACTGACATGCATTATTTTTGGTTATGGAGTCTGTCAGCCAAAGGTCTCACAGCCCTGGCCCAAATATTGCTCTGTGCTACATCCCATTCTAACCCATGCACCACCTTATATCCAGATACTAAATACTTCAGCTAAACAAGAGCACTTTTCTGCTAGGACAGTCATATGATAGCATCGCTTGTGTCATTGTCTAAATGCAGCTGTTTGCAAAAATACAGGCTTTTTCCCCAAAAAATTGTTTTTGCTACTCTGACTGCAGAGTGAATAACACAGTATGAAAGGAACCTGAAGGAGCCGTTAGGGTCCATTGTGTCAATCCAGCTGCTACACATGCATATTAAGTCCACATTTAAAAATGCTTGTGAAGCTTTTTCTATTTGTTTTGTTTTGCAGTCCATTTCTAAACATTCATACTTATTCCTTTTTCTTTGTCAGAATACCTAAACCATTCTGGACTAGTTCTTGAACAAATTCCAATTTAAATTGAAAACAGTTATACAAGAGCATTTTTTCTTTTTTATTTTTTGGATCAGGTGAACTTTATGGAAAAAAACATGAAAATTGAATGCAAATATATATACATCATTTCCATTAGTTACTAAATATATATATATATTATTTCCATTAGTTACTAAAAAAAAGTCTCATCATATCTGAGAGCTCATTGTCGAGTTCCAATTGGCATTGGATTTAGTCTTGCGAAAGTAGGAATTAGAATGGAAACCTGACTGACCCTAACTGCAGCTATTATGGTTCAAACCACCACAAATTCCTCTTGATAAGAATGATGTTCTGTTCAAATATCAAATTAATTTGCTGTAGACATATGGTTGTCATCCAGAATTTCATATTTCTAATAATTCACTTGCTAGAATACTTCAATGAATCAATCTTGTGAGTATAGCATACGTACAGCATCACAAATGAGAATGCCAAATTTAAACTGTTTAGTCTGGGAATTTATTGCTGGCACTGGAATGGTTGTTGGCAAAAGATGTCCGTACAGAGGGTTTGTTCAGCTACTTCATTTCCAGTCTATGTCATTAAGCAGTGGTTTGAGAACACTTACTATTTCAGTGCAGTAGACAACAGAAAAGAAAAATAACCCGCTCCACCCCCTGTTTAATTGTGTGTCTGTACCTTAGAATTTTGGCTTAAATATTAAGCTGATTTGCATTCATAAATTGGGAATTTCATACGTTAATTGGAAAAGTACATCATTAATATAAGCTATAGGGGTTCTTAATTTTTATACTCATCCTAACACTCATTTTGCAGATGCTGATGTGCAGTGTTTTTATCAGGAGTTTTAACATCCTCAGCTACATAAAGAATATCGAGTGAGCAGTTAGCATAGGGCTGTGTTCATGGAAGAGATTTACTTTAGCAACTGGTCTACTTCAAGCAGAACACACACAGGTTTGGCATGTAAATTGTGCTTTTACTAGTTAATAGAAAGCATGGTGATGAAGGTTTGAAAGGGCTTTAAAAACAAAGACCAAACAAAACCTTGCCCTTAACCTGCAGCACACCACAGAAAGGTGTTGGGCACAACCATCTGCTGCCTGGACCTGAGAGTATCCCTGCGGATGAAAGGTATGAGAGCTTCTGTTTCCAGCTAACACTAAATGCATAACATCTCCAAATGTATAAGGTACATCAGTAGTAACTGAAATCTGGAAGACATGTGTCTACAATTGCTCTTTCAGATGAAGACAGGGATCGTGGATAGGGGAAAATTAACAATAGCAAATAAACTTCTCATTGTACTACACGAGGTCAGAGATTCCTAGAACTACTTACCAGCAAACACGTGCCATGCAGATCATTTAGCTCAGTCTTTTTCTTTTCCTTCCCTCATAGATTGTATCAGGATTGAATTCATTAAGCTTAGACTATTGCTGATAGATTGATATATGTATTGTCTTAAATTCCTGCAGAGGAGGTGATTTTGGAAAACCATTTGATAGTTTGCTTATGACCTAACCATTTCTTCACTTGCAGTTTTTCGTAATAGTAACCATATTATATATGTGGCAGAAAAAAAAATAAATCCATTCCTTCTTGTTTTGCTCTCATTGAATAATGAGAATAATTAGTTTTATCTTCTTTGCAACACTCCTTTATGCAGGTATTGAGAACTATTTTAGTCCCTTTTCGTTTCTGTTCTCTGGACAGAACATAGCCCTGTCTCTTAAGCCATCCTTCTCAGCCTTATTTTCAACACCTTTTCTTTCTCTTTTTTTTT
>NW_024962262.1:45533489-45591709 GCF_019238085.1 Lagopus leucura | reverse complement strand
TTTTTTTTTTTTTTTTTTTTTTTTTTTTTTTTTTTTTTTTTTTTTAATGCTCTTCTCTTTAGTCTTTCTCATTTGTCTGTATCTTCTGAGTAATGCTGTAGCCCTAACTGAAGGCAGCTCTCTGGAAGAAGACTCAAAAAGAACAGAATAACAACCTTCCTTGTATTATATATGACACTTCAAATAACCAAACCTAGTATAGCATTTCTGTATGCTAGCATGCATATTCTATAACAACGTTGTCTTTTTTATTTTTTCAATATATTGCCTATATTACCACTATTATCTCCTCCACTGGAGTCTTCTGGTCTAACTTGCTATATCTGTCACTTCAGTCATTTTATTCTTAAGCCGTTCCATCATCTGCTTTAACTTTCCATATGACCACATATGCTTCCAATCTTCATTCTTATTTGTATGTAGCTTTGCCTTATCTGGATCTTTGTCCTACTGCCAGTAACTTAACCTTAGCTATTGGGGCAAGTTTGCTATATGTCCTGGTTTCATTGACCAGTGTTGATTTTCTTCGTAGTATCTGGTATGATGCTGTGTTTTGGCTTTAGGAGTGAAAAAATGTTGATAATACACCTATGTTTTAGTTGTTGGAGAGCAGTGCTGCACAGAGTCAATGAATTTTCAGGTTATCATGCTGCCCTGCCAGCAAAAGGGCCAGTGGGGGACACCAGAAGCTGGGCAGAGACAGAACAAGGACAGCTGACCTGAAGTGACCAAAGGGTCCATACCATATGACATCATGTGAAAAAAACTATAAATTTCAGGGGATTTGGCTGGGGGGTGGGGGGTAGAGGGGAAAGATGCTGCTTGAAGAATGGCAGGGCATTGTTTGGCAGGTGGTGAGCAATCACACTGTGCATCAGTTGTTTTGTAAATATGTCATCATAGAATCATAGAATGGCCTGGGTTGAAAAGGACCACAATGATTATCTAGTTTCAACCCCCCTGCTATGTGCAGGGTCACCAACAACCAAACCAGGCTGCCCAGAGCCACATCCAGCCTGGCCTTGAATGTCTCCAGGGATGGGGCCTCCAAGGGTGGGGCATCTGGTTATATATATGCATATAACCATCATAACTATTATTTTTATCTTCCTTTTTTTTTTTTTTAATCTCAATCCACCAGTTCTATTTGTTTGTTTGTTTTTTCCTATTCTCTTCCCAGTCCTACCTGGGGGGAAGTGACCAACCAGCTGTGTTTTGCTAAGCTGCCTACTGGGTACTGGGTTAAGCTGCAACACTATATCATCTGTAGGGTAGACCTCTTCCTCCAACTGAATGCTCTCATTAGCTATACCAAAGCCTCATCAGAAGTTCCACTCCACATCATTTCAACTATTATGACTGTGCATGTAGAAGTCAATAAATTATATATCCTTCTATACTTGCTATTTCTCTGGAATAGGAATATTTTTTTCTATGCAGTTAATCATTTATCTACGAAAATTGCAAGGCTAGACTAGAACTCTCCAAAACAAATTTTCTTGTTTGCATGGACTTACAGTATTCTGATATGTTATTTCCTTCCACCTTAATTATAAAATAAAATATTCTGCAATTTCCTACAAGCTAGAATATCAAAACCTCATTTTAGAAACCCAAACATGTGATGTTCCATAATTGGGATATGCATCCATCCCCAGTCACATGGGAAGGAATACAGTGACTACCAAATCCCAGCCTAGTGCTGCTGCTTTTGCAGGCTCAGGCTGGCATAAAAGCCCTGAGATTCCAAAGCTGCCACAGTATTATTAGTCTGCCTAAACCCAGGTTCAGGGAGATGTACCTCAGACTTTCAAGGCTTCTTTTTCTTCAGCAGTAAATAAAATAAAACATTAAAAATAAAACATTAAAAATAAAACAAGCCTCAAGATGTGCAAGAGAAGTATTCATTAAATCGTGGAATCTCCCTCCTCAGGGATCTGCAGCAGCTGCTTGGCCAGGGGTTGGGGCACCCTGCTCTGGATGGCCCTGCTGGAGCAGGGCTTGGGCCAGAGGGACCCAGAGGGCCTTGCCTGCCTCAGCCATCCTGTGCGACTGTGAAATAAGATCTTAAATACAGCAATATTTATCCATTTTGAGGAAAAGACTCAGGTTTGGTAAACTGATATCTTCTCAGAATGCTGTTTTGTTAGGAACTCTGTGCATGCAACTTGCAAAGTCTCTTGAAGTAGCCTGCTCTGTTTATGTACAACTGCATCTTTCCAGCAGTTTTCATGGGTTTCTTGCTCTCAAAAATTCCTTTTAGTCTTATTTACCTTTTATTTCTTTTACTCTTTTTTTGTGCATGAGAGAATGTGCTTCACTCTCACAGGGCTAACGAAGACTTATAATGTTTATTCATTTCCTTTTTCCTCTTAACACGAACCGGAACAGCTTGCCTTGCTCAGATTTCCAGACATATGCCTACCTCACTTGCTCAAAACACATTCCCAGGAGCAGACAAGGGTGCATTGTGCTGGCAGGCAACCCATGCCAGGGCCTTGCATGCTGTCTGTGGTCAGGCTGGCCAAACATGCCTGGCAGGGTCTAACCACCTACTTACGTATCAACACCACCTAAGAATGCCTGATGTGTTCAGGCCCACAGTATGGTGCAAGTGCTACAGTAGCGTGTTTTCTGCTCATACACGTTCACTGGGTGCAGAGACACATCCAGCCCAGGAGGCAATTGTGGGGCATCCCTGGGAGGAAGATTTAGTCATCCTTTCAGGGGCAAAAGGATGTTTCCAGCGTGGACAGTTCTCAAATATTTGAAAATGAGGAGGTAGGTTCCCCAAAATATGAGATTTTACAAAATAATAGTAACTGTATATAAAAGGGAAGGGGTCATTTTACTTGTACATGTTGATTTTTTAATCCTTAAAAATAACTCAATTTATATTTCTAACTGTGGGAGGGAGGGATTCCTAGTAAGAGAGATAAGCCTTTTCCTTTTTCTTTTTTGAAAGGAGAAAAGGAGAATGCAAAGACATTCGTGCTGTATCCTCACTTTAGAAAGTTTTGGGCAACACTAAGTTCTACAGTTTTTGGAATAAAATCACGGTAATTCCATATGGTAGAATGTCCATGCAAACAGTGACTTTGAACAGGCCACATGCTGAGACAGCGACACTGCGTTAGTGTAGTTATCCCCTCCAGTGCAGCTGTAGCTTATATCAGGAATAAAGGCTTTCTGATCGTATGTTTCTTGCTAATTCAAAAAGCAAAAGAATTTTTATTAATAACAGTGCTTTTATATTAATATAGGTGCTTAAATATTAAGGTTTCTGCAGCACAGTGAATAAACACCCCATCTCAGATTGATGTTATATTACCAGCCATTTTTAATATCGATCTGGCCATTATCTTCCCCCTGTGTACACCAGTAGCATTGTCTATATGAATAAAATGTCTGTTTGTAAGATTGGTTTGTATTTGAGAACCAAATCTTCCAAAGAGAAGTGGGATCTAAACCCAACTTACTGAGTCATGGCAAAGTTCTTGTCAAGGCCGAGGGAAATATAACTCCCAGAATAAATTACCATATGCAACATTTTCTTTTGGACTGGCTACCGCTTTGTAAGAATCATTCAAGTGCTCTTATCTCCTGTTCTGAAAGGCTTGCTTTGACATGTTCAAACGTTAGCTCCTTGTTACTGGAAGATTTACTTTCCAAGAATACAAAGATTCAGTCTTTCTTCAAACCATACATAGCGATACATTTACTCTCCCTGAAGAAATTGTTTCTGTTGATACAGTTCAACTACACAGAAGAAAAAGTTCAGTTCTAAGCAGATGGTTAAGATGACTGACTGCAAGCCAGGGCTAAGAAATTACTAAATATTGCTTGTGTTAAGTGAACTGTAATTTCTTTATATATCTCACTTCCAATTCTTTAGCTGTTCTTGTCTTCTTGAAGAAAAATAGGAGTTAGGAACAATTTCAAGACGTTATCTATCCTTTTACCACGTTTCTACAATGTTCTATTTATTATTAGATTTTTCAGAAACAAGGGAGACACATACAGTTTTGTTCTGTGATGTAGGAAATAGTTCCTCAGCAGCAGAACCAAAATAGTAATTTCTTCTATTTTTTAATCTTACAAGTAAAAAAAACTCACAAAATATAAATGATACTCTTCTTTCTCTAACGTTCCTCTCATGGATTTTAGACAGCTAAAGCTCCAACTCCTCAGCAGTGTCACTTTTTGTAAGTTTTGTTCCTAATGTATTAGGGCTGATGAATAAGGCATGGGACATTCAACGATATCCCAGCTGGGGGACTATGCAGCTGGACAAAATTATCTCTATTAGTTGTATTTTTTTTTTTAAATTATGATATATCTTATGATAAACCTTCTTGTTATATTTGAATGTAGAGACACTATGGGACATAAATAGAGACAAAATAGGACAAAATAATTCCATGGAAATAATGACATTTTAATTTTGAACAACTGTGCTTTTAGCCAGAATGTTTGTGAAATGCCTTGTGATTACTGCAAAGTGGGAATAGAAAGTGAATTCTGAATTCTGAAAAACAATGATTTACAACAGAAAACCTGACTCTGACTTACTTTCACTCAGAAAAAAAACAAAAACAAAAACACCACAATATGCAATGTCTTCTGCTCCAACTAGCCAACGTAGCAATATTGAATGCCAAATTTTGAATATCAAGCTCCTGCAGTGAACTGCTGATAAATGATACACTTTCATTCAGGGAATAATTCTGAATAATAAATCTAAGAAAATCATAAACCGCTCTTGTACAATTCACAAATAGAAAATGGAGGTGAGATTTGTCTAACAAATTATTCAGAGTGAATTATGCATCTGGCAGCTATCTTGAGTACCTGATCCGTATTTTCTAAAATTCGTATGGGATGTCTCCTCTAAAGATTTTGCAATATAATTACCTAGATCAGTCATTTCCCAGATGGATCCTCTACAGCAGCATCAGTGTGCTCACGTATTCTTAGTTAAGACTGCTTATACACTATCCCCTTATGCCTCTTCCATGTTACCTTTCTAAGAAGATCTGTCACCTGTTCTGGGTAAAACTGTGGCTTTTGTTTCCTTCAGCAACCTAAAATAATTAAGAGCTAAATCTCCTACCTTCAAATACTTTCTCATATGCTTAAATTTATGCACAAGTCATTTCATTGATTTCAATGGGCCAATTCATAGGAGTGCATGTAAGCGAAGTTGTCTGCAGGTTTTGGCTCTTAAGAGATTTACTTCGTAGTGTTATGTGCTTCTTACTTTATCAGTACATAGATCATTATCAGTCAGCAATGTCTGAAACACGCATTACCAACCGAAGGAACTATGAATTATCTATACTAAAAGGGACAGAATTTACTTGCATTTCTATTGTTATCTTTAGTGGGATATTTGTGATTTACAAGGAAGTATATATCAGAAACAAACAAAAAAAAAAAAAAAAAAAAAAAAAAAAAAAAAAAAAAAAAAAAACCAGCATGTTTGGAATCTCCCTTTGATTTTGAAAGGTGCATTAAGCCATAGCCACAAAGAAAACTGGGCATTTAGTGGCAATTTCAAGAGGTACTTTGTAATGAACACGGTTCTGAGCATTAAGAAAAATTGTTTTGTTTTGTTGGTTTTTTTTACCATTTGTGGAAGTAACTCTGACACTAGGATGAGTACAAATGTAGATGGCTGCAGCGCATTTCACTTCTGTAACTGGTGAATTAACTGTATTACAGACAGCACTGGAGTGCAGCATTCAGCTGGAGGAGCTGGTTTTTTGGAAGGTGGAGAGTGAGGGAATATCTAAATGGGTTAGCTGTTAAGAACAAGAAGCTTTTGATTTAAGAAATATTAAAAGTTGAGTTCCTGGATTTTATTCCTGACATACACCCAATTAATATATTTTCCAAAACCGAGATGGTATACTTGCAGGATTATTTAATATTAATGGAGGCATTAAAGGGATAATCTAGTACCTCTAAGATGCTTTTTTTTTTTTTTTTTTTTTTTTTGGTAGACTTGTTTCAGAAATACAGAAGCTGCTTCTGACCTAATTGATCAAAAATGTTATTTTTCAAAAAACAGTGCAAAATATCTTCTTTTCAAGGCAAATCTGGGGAGAGAGAAAGGTAATACATGCTAGAGACTGTGTCAGGATTCAAGTTGGAAATAAAATACATTTTAATATTGCTCATGCTGCCATTCAGAATTGTATTTCTTCATCTGAATGCATACAACTGATTAAAAATATGTTACAAGTTTCTTCTCCCTGATGTTTTTCCAAGTTTCTCGGAAAGTATATTCTTCAAAATTATCTTTTACTGCTGTTTAGCAAGTTTCACTTGTAAAAAAACTCTGAAAAAATAATCTTATTAATTAAATAATTTCAGTAATTAAAAATATAATTGTAATAAATTATGCATTTTATTCTATTTTCAGAGATTGTTCCAGGTATTTTATCCCAGATCTTTTTGAAAAGTTTAATTTTATTTCCATCTGTAAATCTGCATCTTCTATCTCAGAATGTTAAGTATATTCGTATGTTAATTACAAGACAAATTACAAAGGATTGGCTTTTTCAAAAGAAAAAATTATCACCTTTAACTCAATTATTTAATTTGCTGAATTTTTTTCAGTAAAGCAAAAATATCCACTGCACCCTCTAATAAGTTGACCTTTCCTCTGTGGTCTAAACCTCTCTTTCTCCTCTTCTTCTTTTTATTAACTGCGTGAACACCGTTTGCTGTGCAAGAGGAACACCTTACATCATGACATATAACCCAGGACACATTTTAATATTCATGAGTTTGTCAGCTTTATTAAAGAAATTCAAGTAGCTAGTGAACACTGGATTGCATTCCTCTACCATATATCTTTTATCTGGCTGTTAAAGTTAAGCATTACTAATGCAGTTTTAATTTCTCCTTCTTTGGAATTCAACTCCTTGACGGACATGTAATACATGCTCTAGATTCACCAGCAAGCGTACCTACATTAACAACCACAACTATTTATAGTTGCAACCAAGGTCCTAAAGATATGCAAGATCCCAGTCCCAGCAGGTTAGCTTTGAAGTCACTGAAAGAAAGAATCAAAAAAATTAGAAAGTTCTCCCCTCAAATCAAAATCAAGACAAAATCAAGACGTCTGCTTTCCACCCTGTATTTTTTTCAAAGCTCTTTAGGAAAGACTGGACCTAGATTTCAAAAACCATAAGAAAAAAAAATGATCCCATTATTGGTACAGTTCTTTGTTTTTGTTTGTGTTTTGATGGACAAATATTGAAAATTTCCAATTTTACCTCCATCCAAAGCAAGTGTTTAGGAATAAAATTAAAAATAAAAAATAAAATTACTACATGAAAGGAAGCAACATTCAAATGTTATTAACTAAATGAGGGAATGGATGTCAATGTTAATGTGTAGGTACATAAAAAGAACCTTATTTTGCAGATGTATGACAGGGCTCCCTGAAGAACACAAGTTTTTCTATATTAATTCCATGGTAGTTGAAAGCTACATAATCAAAAACACCTTTTAAGCTTGGCAGAAATATAACACTGGCTGTTTGAAATAAAAGGTCTGCATGGAAAGTTCAGTTTTGTTTTGTTATTTCTTTTTTATTCCCCTAGGGTCGTTGTGGTAGAGGAAATATTTTTATCTGGGCCTCAGGAAATGGTGGTCTGGCTAGTCACTGCAGTACTGTGGATGGTTACATGAGCAGTATTTACTCAGGGGCAAAGCATGCCATCATTTACTTCTGCCCCAAAACTCCTGAACTGCAGGAACAAATCAATGTCAATGGTTAGAAATATCAAGTGAGGAAAGACTGCGGACACCACTACCATGACACAATCCTTCTATCTGAACTCAGTTAGAAATGGACAAGTAAGATATTGCTGAGAATAAACAGAACTCTATCGAGTTGTATTTCAAATAGAAATTGAACAGGAGGTCATGACATACCTCTTTTTTTTTTTTTTTTTTTTTTTAATTGGCTGCAATTCCAAAGGACATAACAAATTTCTTGATGGAGCACAAATTTGAGTCTTCATTAAATTTGGAGGTGAATATTTGTCATATCAACAATGCAGCAACCTGAACCCAGTAGAAATCTGGCAGGTTTACTGGAGGCAGTTTTACCAATTTTTCACTCCTCTCTTCAGGACTCTGTAAGTGTTTTTCACATGCCACTTCTAATATAAGGTACTCCATTTCCTGCTCCAGACCACAGAGTTGATGCATGTAAATCTGTAGACCTATCTGGGTTCTTTTGCTGTAGTTTTGCGCATTCCAAACATTTTACAAACTGGTTACCTTTTTCTTGGCTTCTACAGAAACTGTACAGGAAAGAAAATGCCATCAAGTTTAGAGTGCACAGTTTCTTAATTCCTAAAGGATCTTGCATACATAAAATTAATTTTGTGCATCACGTAGAAGCACTCTCTGAGTCATAGCTAATCATTCAGATACACTTAGTGAAGTATCTTCCCTTGCTTTCCCTCCACCTTACTGGTAGAGTTCTTCTGGGACACTACCACTGTAGACTATTATATTTTAGCTTTTCTTTAAATATGTATTTAGTTTCTGAGATACTTCCGATTGTGTTACATCCCTGTACATCTCAATTTCTTTGTTATTCATTCTTCTCCCAGAAACATGTAGCTTACAAGACTGATCCATATTTCCTTATATTCCACTTACATGCTTTAATAAATAAGACAAAACACGCTCTGTTTCCTTTTTATGCTTTGTTAGTGGTGATTTCTATTTTTAATTCTAGATGTAGCATTGTCATAATTTTCTACTGACTTTGCTAGATATCATCACTCATCTCTTAGCTAAGTGCTACATATTTGGAAATCTTAAGAGAATCTCAAAGGAAAATTGTAGTGTTTTTCTTTTTAATACAACTGTAAGAATACAGCTGACTCCAGGCTTAATTTTTACAACTGGCCAATACATTAAATCATTCATTCTGTACAGAATCACTTAAAATACATAGTGCATTGAGAAAAGATTATGAAATAGAGTATATTCCGGTCTACTTCTTGATTTGCCAAACCATGATATTCCCACTAAAAACAAACCTACTATTTGGCAACTTGCCTAGTTCTCATCACGTGATGTCTAGCTGGTATTATGGGCAGCTGAGCTTTCGCCGTAGTTATGATGGATTATCAGCAACTTAGGTATCAGCAGTGGTATACCAGCAAGAGTCTGAAAATCAGATATCTTCTAAAATTTACTTTGACTTAGACCTCATTTTCCCCCCTTCAAACATTTCAGACAAAACAACTTAATGGTATCCAACAATGAATCTTGTTTTGTATACATAGAAAACAATTCTGTTTGTCTTTCCTTTGAAATGCTGTATGTTTTCTGTGCCTGAGAGCAAAGGCTTGAAATTGTAAAAGGATACATAGCGTTTATATAAATCCAAACCCACCCTGACTTGAACAAGTGAAAAGCTTTTCGGAAAGCATTTTCAACTTAGATTTCATGCAGTTACACAATCTTGTGCATGAAAAGGGTCTTCAAGAGGTCTGTAGTTCAATCATCTGCTCAAAGAAATAACATTGAATTCAAAATTCAATTTACTCATGACTTTGTTCCATCAGGTATTTAAAACCTCAAAAGGTGAATTCCACAGCCTCTCTAGGCATCTTTCTCCAGTGCTTAATTTTATTCAAACTAAGAAAAGTTTTCCCCATACCTTGTCAGAACCCCATTCCAGTTAAATGCATTATATTGTGTCCTCTTGAACTTAGCTTTGCCTTTTCAACAGCTTAATCATCAGTGTTGGAAGTGGTCTATAAGGTCCCCCCACTACTATCTCTTCAGATCGAATATACCCAGCTGCTGCAGACATTCATCATACAGAGGGTGCTCTAGCCCTTGGATGATATTGAAAATCTTTCACTGCATTTCATAGAATCATAGAATCGTTTGAATTGGAAGGGTCCCTTAGAGGTCATCTAGTCCCACTCCCCTGCAATGAACAGAGACACCTACAGCTGGATCAGGCTGTTCAGAGCCCTATTCAGCCCAACCTTGAATGTCTCAAGAGACAGGGCTTCCATCACCTCTCTGGGCAATCTGTTTCATGTTCTACCATCCTTATCATAAAAAATAATTTCCTTGTGTCCAGTCTAAATCTCTCCTCTTTTAGTTTGAAAGCATTTCCTCTTGTCCTATAACAGCAGACTCTGCTAAAGAATCTAGCCCTTTCTTTCTTACAGCCTCCCTTCAGATACTGAAAAGCTGCTCTCAGGTCTCCCTGGAGCCTTCTCTCCTCCGGTGTGAACAGCCCCACCTCTCTCAGACTATCCTCTTAGGTTAGGTGTTCCATCCCTTGAATCATTTTTGTGGGCCTCCTCTGAACGTGTTGTAACAGATTCATTCTGTCCTATACTGTGGACTCCACACCTGGCCACAGTACTCCAGGTGAGGCCTCACCAGTGCAGAGTAGAAGGGCAGGAGCATCTGCTGGCCATGCTTCTTTTGGCACAGCCCAGAATACAGTTGGCTTTCTGTGAGGGCACATTGCTGGCTCATGTCCAGCTTGCAATCTACCAGTACTCCCAAGTCCTTTCCAGCAGGGAGTTCTTTTGCTCCAGTCTATTTATGTATCACTTCCTTTGGGGTCCCAAAACTGAATACGTGTCAGTTCCAAAATCAGTCCTAAAACAGTTTCTGGATGTGGCCAAGTAAAGGAGAATAACTGCTTCTCAGTATACCATTAATTTAGTATTGACAGTATAGCCCAGGATACCACTAGCCTTCATGACTACCAATATTTTTCAGCAAAACAGTTCCCATTAGGTCAGTCCCCAGCCTGTTCCATTACAAGGAGTTAGTCTACCTCCAAAATGAGCAATATGAAGAGCAAGGAAGCTTATTATCTTTTTTTTGTACTCAAGACATCTTGCCAATATGGTGGTGAAGGAAACCACAGTATTTTGTTGTAGAGAGAACAAAAGAAGGACTGGAACTCAGAGGAAAAATGAAAAATTCTGCCTAGTAGCCTAATAAAATTCTTTGAGGAGAACAGATATTTAGGGTAATAGAAAACAGAGAAGAGGTCATTGAGACATCTTTATCTAAAGAGGCATTAGAAGACTGGAATATGATTTGATTGTGAAGATTGTATTGTTGAAGCTTGTTGTTTTGAGTACAGGAAGCTAAACTCTAGGGAGGAACGGGAAGAAGACTGAGATCGAAAGAACAAGTAGATCAGGACTTAATGAGAGCATGGAGCAGATATATCATATGGAGGCAAAGAAGAACAAGCTTGGAAAGGAAAGTGAGGAGGGGATTTAGGAAGCAGGTAGGAAAACTTGCCCTTCTAAGAAGAAGAAGAAGAAAATGAGTAAAAATAGGAATCTTCAGCAGCAAAACACTAATCAGAAAAGTCTGTGAGTCTAAAGCCTGAGTAAAAAGTCTGAGATGAGGCAGTTATTCTGAACAGTGAATGCTATACTGACAAAGGATATCACCAGGATGAGCGGAAATGGATCTGGGGTAAGGGCCACCCAATGGGAAAGACATTAAACTGGGATGTCTGTGGCAGCTTGGAAGCTACAGAGCAGAGGCTACAAAACATCAAGGGAAAATGATAGGTGACTTCTGTAAAAATAAATAATATGTTTATATGTGTATTTATGCATTATGTAGATTTAAAATGAGGAGATTATCCAACGTTTTAGTTTTCTTGGCTGTCATATTTCTTAGTTGTGTAAAATATATATAAGTTTACAGTCTTTTTCTTTTTTTGTTTTTTTTAATTACACTTTTATCTAACGCTGTTGTAAGCAGATGACTTTAAATTCCTGACAAAACCAAGATTAGCCTGTTTCTCTACCTTATTTTTATCAGCAAATAATGCATGACAAGCAGGGCTATCTGAAGAAAACTCAAAATCTCAGAGACTGTTTGGCCTTTGGTCTTTTCCTTAAAGCTGAGGATTTTCATATCAAGGAAACACTGATATTCTGGTTCCCTCCAGCTGGAATTAGGAGTCAGAATCTCTGATTTCTTGAATAGAAATATTTGTATAGACCTTCATCAACAAAGCTTACTGTTTTATGCACGAGTAATGCAACCTCTGTAAGTTGAACATGATGTTGTCTCTAGAAATGTTGTGCACAAACTTTTATCTTCAAAGATATTTCTGAATTTACCTTATGAATATCGTTAGCACTCAAGTTTGATTTGATAACCTGCCAAGCAGATCAATTTGCTTGCATTAACCAGAGCTCTTTTCCATACTGGGAAATTTCTTTTGCTAGCTTTATATTGGTAAAATTACTATTAAGTTAGTTAGTACCATTCACCTCTCCATAACAAGATGGGACAAGAGAAAACAGAGGACTGGCAAAGGGAAGGGGTGTGATATCTGACCATAATCCTGTCAAAGTTTATGAGGGCTTTTTGCTCAGCTTACAAAGTTACAAATAGTACTGAAATGTTTAAGAAAAGTTAGTTAATTAGCATACACCCATAATCCATCTTTCCTTGAAAACTACTTAACTGGGCTGGATGTTGAGAAGTTGAGTTATTTATTCCACACTTCTTACTTTTTCAAGAATGTCATTTGCTTCCATAAAACGTTAATTTGCTAACATTCTGCTAAAACTCTTTGGTTTAGATGTCTTAAAAGTATGCTGCTTTGACACCGCACAGAAGGTATAACTCAGCTACTTCATGCTCCCAATCTCATCTGACCGGTGCTGGCTGCTGCTAGGCTCATGCCTTGTGATTTTTCATCACCATGAGGATCCCAAGAGGCATCACCAGAATCACCAACAGAAGAAACCTGGATCACTCATGGGATATATAGTCCAGGCAGATATTCTGCCTTATAGTAGAGATTGGAAGCCTGAAGCACTGACCTGTCATTCCCATGAGACCACATGTCAGTATTTCTGCAAAGAAATATTTTCTTTCTCAGCTGAAGTATTTTGGGGGTTGATTTTTTTTCATCAAAATGTCAACATTTGACACATATAATGTCAATTTTCCAGCACTTCTACAGTAAATTGCACCTGATATAAATGAATGTATATCTCCTCTATTTCTCCATAGTAGCTGTTTTTTCAATAAGAAATTATGGAAAAAAGTGAAGATGTGTCAGAATCTATAGGCTCTAATAGTAGGATTCATCTGGGCAAATACAAAAATCTATAAATGAGACATCTACATCTGAAGTTGTCACCCTGGACTCCTTTCATAGTCAATAGAGAGAAATAGGCACTTTTAGGGTGTGATTCATCTCATCCTGAAGTGGATGGCTAAAATAGGTCAGCTGAATCATATTTTAAAAGCACCTATTTCTCTCATTGGCAGTAAAGGGAATCTACAGCAACAACTTCAGACATTGACAGCCGAAGTTAAATAAAATGACTTCTGCCCTAAGTGACCATAGAACTGTTGTGCATAAATGTGTCTTTTTGTAATATAATTTCATGTGTTTGTCTTATTTCTAAGTATGCAATTACTTTTTTCTTTCCCACTTCATTATTGACATGTTAATCCAGTCTTTTTACATACAGATTTTTGCTATCTGTATAGTATTGTTCAATCTTTTTCTATTCAACCCATCAACAAAGTTTACTGTAAGATCATGTTTTAAACCAATAGCTTTAGGCCCATCTCTGAGATAGACACATCATGTTCCCAAAACTGAGATTTCTCTGTATTGCCTGCTTTTCCTGTTAGTGTCACCAATAATCTGTGATCTTTTGAAATATATTTTGAAACACAACTCCCATAGCTGAATGAGATCAGGTGATAGAAAGCAACATGTTGTTTCACCATGTGTCCTACACAGCATCTTTTCACAAAGAATGTCATTTAGCATAACAAGAAATTTTCAACATTTTGTCTATCTGTGAGCGCCCCAAGTCAGAAAACTATTTCCTGTCACCTTGATTTCACATATGAAGCAAGGATTTTTCATTAATTGCCAGTAGCTTGGGAGTAAACACTGTAAAGACATAGTCATATAAAAGACAATGTCAGTAGATGGTACAGTGAGCACAAGCTTCATGCATTTTGTGATTTCTCAGTTCTAGAAATAGGTGCCAGAAACAGTGATATCCTTTTTGATCTCTTGGAGAAATTAATTGTAAATGAAAATATAGTCAGTGGTTACAGATCTTTGCATCTACTCCTTTAATTTTTCCAACATAATGAATTGCCTGAACAGAATCCCGAGGGAAAGCAAGCAGCAATAAACCTGACTTTCCTCTGGGTGAACCCTGCAAAGGGACATAAAAGAGTGAGATGGGCTATGAATTTCACTTCAATACACCAGTAATCTGACTGGGCTAAATCTGGATTGGAGGACTCAGATTAACTTCCAGAAACATAATGCAGGTTTTCAGATTTTCATAGTATAAAAAGCAAAAAGGTACTCTTAGATCATCTAATCTGCTTTCTTCTCGATCACAGGCACTTATCTTTCACATAGTTCTCTTTACATTGAGCCAAACTATTTCTCTACAGCTAAAGTATATCTTCCTGAGAGGCATCTAATCTTGATTTGAAGATCTCAGAAGATGGAAAATCCACCACTTCCCTCTATAATGTGTTCTGATAGCTAATAGCTATCAGCATTAAAAGTATGTGCCTTATTTCCAATTTGAATTCATCTGGCTTCAGGCTCCAGCCTCTGGTTCTTATTATGGCCTTCTCCACTAGATTACAGAGTCCTTTCATATTTATTATTTTTTGCCTAAGAAGGTATATATGCCATAAGTAAGTCACCTCTCAATCTTCTTCCTCATAAACAGAAAGATCCAACTCTTTAAATCTCTCACTAGAAAGCTTTTCTCCTCTTCTCAAAATGTTTCTGTATCTCCTTTCTACCATGTCAGATAGCTCTGCTGAATCTTTCTAAAAACTTCAACCACAGGGTTAACTTAAGATTCCCGCACTGTTCTCACTCAGTTAAAACAGAAAGATCAACTGTCCTGCTTCCTTACTGACCATTCAATAATTGTGTTGTAGGTGATGTTTTGTTGTTGTATTTTGCTTTATCATCCCATTCTGCGCTAGTGTTCAATTGCTTCTCTTGTACAAATCCTACTTTTGTTTAAGTCATTACTTTCAGTTATTTGGTTTTGTCATTTTCATCCTTGCTTCCAGAAAGGTCATTTAGAATTGGGCAGTATTAAAACCCTGTTCATAATGGCTTTGTTTACTAAGCTACCTTTTCCATCCCTTCAATATTCTCTTTGTTGTCTATCACTGAGTTACCCATAAATGTTACAGGAAGCAATTTCATGCTAACTTCTAGACTGTTAATAAGAAACTTGCAGCCATTTCCTCTGGTACCTGTTCCTGTGAAATCAGAGGATAAACATCATATGTCAGCTTTGAATTGTCTGATGTGAGAATAACAGCAGGTAAAAGAGTCTGGTCATCTTATATAGCTTTCTTGTATGTCAGAATTTCTAGGAACCCTTAAACACTGGTTATCCAGTGCTGCCAACTTCAGGATATAAACCATTAGTTTTTGTTGTTTAATGGCATCTTTGATTACTAATGAAGGAGTTCTCTTCATTGCCTTTATGCAACACAAGTAGGACTGAACTTTTTTTTTTTTTTTTTTTTACCTTGGAATAGTTAATGCACCTTAAAACATTAGTTTCAGTGAATCTAAAATAATAAAAAATCTGGAATGAACTGGATGAGAAATGGTAAGACAAGCAGAACTTGAAGATTTAAATGTCATGCCAAGATCAGAAAAAGAGTTCTTCTTTCTTATTTATAGTAGTCACACATGAGACGGGAATGGAAGAGGAAGTCTTCTCTTTTTGAGTGGAAATAAAAAAACATTTTGAGAAAATGGCTTAAGCACCAAACTAAAGGAATCTAGACTGAACCCTCTTATTAAGTTACACTGCCTTGTCTAAGTACAACGGCTACTCTATGTTATGATGTTGGCCTATTATGTCAGAGGCAGATGTTAGTGGCATTGCAGTAGAGTTTGAACCTTCCTGCCAATATTACATCACATTTTATTGTACAACAAATGGCAGCAGAGGGGCACTCTGACAGAATGGTGTCACATGGAAGTGCAGATGAAGGAAGGGTGTGTTACTGAATTTCTCCATGCAGAAAAAATGGCGCTCGTTGACATCCATGGATGCTTACTGAACATTTATGGAGACCAAACAGTGGGTGAGCACAGTGAGGCAGTGGGTAGTGCATTTCATCAGTGGTGACAACAACAGTGGGTCACCTCCACTGGTACAGATCTTTATGAGTTTGACTTGCAGCCTCTTGTATATTGATGGTGAAAATGCATAATTAGTGGTGGTGACTATGTTGAAAATTAGTGCTTTGTAGCTGAGAATTTGCTCTATCAAATAGTGTTGTGCTCTTGTACGTGTTGTAGTTTCCATGGAGGTAAATAGGAGACATTACTTTCAGTGCAACCTATGTACTTGGACACCGGGCAACTAAGAGCAAATGCAAATGGACATCAAAAGATGTTTGTTTTTCCGTCCTGTGAAAATTTTGAAATGCTCTGTTTTGATTTACCCAACATTAAATACATCCCTTCGATTGCCAACACCCCCCCCCCCCACTCCATGAAATCAGTTATTCATACACTACATGAACAAATATAAATTTACTTTTTTCAAATTCAAACCAGAAACTTATTCTGAAGTCTACTCTTTCAACGTCATAGCGAGCAGCTTGACCACCTCAACTCTCTGAAAGTTCTGCCCTATGTGTAGATCATATTATCTGCATAAAAGTTAAACATGCTGGTTTTATAGCCTTGCTTATGATGTATTTTTGCCTGGTTTCTCTCACTGCTACCATTCATGTTTTGCACTTTATAAGTTCTACTGGGATATACATAGCTCAGATCTGTATCATATTTGTCAACAGAAACTCATTATTGGTAATGTCATTTTGGATGATTCATCTACTCCTCAACTAAAGACAGCACCTGTCCTACATAGGAAAATGGAGCCCACTTTGCAGGCACAGATCCTTTGCATAACAGAATGAGGTCCCACTATTCCAAGGTTTCACAACAGCAAAATCCGCATCATCAAAAGTATTGTCCAGCCAATGTTTCAGCAACTGTATTTTCTGTCTTCTGCTCTTTCCTTTCAGTGTCAGAAGGCACTGCCCTGTTTTCTGTTATTTCATGTCATTCTGGAGAGCACCATATGGTTGTAAATCTTTACCTAACAAGTTCATAACACTTCTCAGTCTTGATATGGTTAACTGGTGATCTCTTTAGCAAAAAAACACCCTGAAGTCCACAGCTGATTCAAGGCAGTACATAGCAGTGTTCCTAGCCTGTGTCTGTTCTGTTAATTACAAGGTCTGTAGGGTCTAATCCTTTCCCCACAGTCCCATGGTACAGGTTGGTGAGGTCTACACTCCTTAGGACTGTTTCTTCTGGGGAGCAGATTTGTCTTTGAATCATTTCCGGACAGATTCTGCCAACAACTGAATAGTGTAAGGCTCCACTGTGTGGTTTTCAAGGCCACAAAACCCCATCCACACAGAACCAAACAATGAGCACACAGTTACTCATTAAGTCTAGCAGAAACATCCAAAAGTCTACTAATTATTTAGATATCTAGTCTCCTTTTTGACAGGTTGTTAATCTAGGCAATTCAAAATTTGGACCCTAAATGCTTCTGCTGAAGCAACATCATGTCATTTGTGTAAACATCATCACTTAGCTCTCTTGTTCCAGTGGCAGGTGAAGTCATTACACAGGTAAAGATGGTAGGATACAATTTCAGGTTGTCCTTACAATGGAAGACCTCCAGCTGAGCCCTAGTAAGAGATGTACAGGTTTGGATTCTTGCCACAATCACTGAGACACACTGACAGCGTTGGAGCAAGCGCTCACTGCCACGGTTGAATTTGTGGCCCATTAGAACTAAGGAGTCCATCACTACCGCTTTGCACTGCCCCATGGAGATTTCCTTGATGTTCTGGGAGCCACTGAGGCCAGGTGGCGGAAGTCAGAGATTGTGAATAATTTCCATGCAGGGGAAAAAAAAAGAGAGAAAGAGAGAAATGAGAACTAACATAGTTCAATAGACCTTTCATCCCGGAAGGGCTGTGCATTCAGAGATTGACAGCCTTCTGTGAATCATGCAGTACTACAGCCGTAGCCAGAAAAGCAGATTAGATAATATTGACAATCAGTGCCTATTCAGATGCCCATTTGAGCTGAAAGAAACGCTACAGAGATCGAAGAACAATATTTAGGATACAAAATCTCACTTTATTATTATGTAATGTAATAGACATAAATGCGTATAGTTCTTAACTAAATAAAATGGTTATATACCACCTTACTTCTTATGACATTCATCACTGAAAGCTACTCAGTGCAGTCCAGTATTGTGTTAGGGAAATGAGAGGAGCACTTATTCTTTCACATTAGTTAACATGTCAAAAGCTTTTTATCTCAAAGATATTAAATGGTAAGAACAGTGTGTTTCAACTTCTAAATTGTCATGCATCAAAGATTTTGGAGGACTTCTTTTTTAAATTGACAGTTGTCATTTAATATACAGCATGATCCAAAGCATATTATTTCTGAATGTTACTAGGGAGATTTCATTGGCTTTTGTGACATTTCCAGTCTTTGTTATAATTGGCTAATAGCTTTTTTAACCTACTGTCATTTTAGAAATAGTGTACCTGGTGGTCTGGGATACCACATCTTCTGCTTTCTCTTTTCTTTGTTGTCCAAAAATGTTACCTTAATGATAAAAAGTGACATTATTTTAAAAGATAAGAAACACCAAAATTATTTTCTATCTGACCTTTACAGCTACCAGAACAAGCAGCTTCTGTTAGCAAAATAGTTCAAGCTTTTTATTACAAAGGATATTTGGCAGTGTTCCATAAGAAAAAAAATACACGTCGTTCTTGTCAGGGGAAGTCATTAAGACCTCTCTCTTTATGCCAAGCTAACATTTTAACAAAATAAAATTCTAGGTATTTTTAGATGGAAGGGTAAGTGAACTGTGAGAGGCAGCAATATTTCACACGATGCTTTTGTGAAACTCCTAATGTAGTTTTATGTCCTTGATTGCACCACATTGAAGCAAATACAGTGGGTTTACCAAAGAGTTCAAGGAGATTTTGGTGACCTTCATTTCCCAGCTGCACATTTATGTATTTGGAGTTTTCTTCTTCACCCCAGCGTGTTGCGCTGTTAGAACAACACTCCTTCTTTATGTGGAAGAAAAAGAAAACAGATAAAGTCACTGAAAGGCTTGAAGTGACTAAGTCACCATATTTATAATTTTAAAAATAATTATGGCTACTTCCCAGCTGAGTTGTTTTTTCCAGATAAAAGTTTACAAACCAATTTTTTGCTCCACTCCATACATCTGATAATCAATTTTACAGGTTGCCACAAAACTTTAGAGGTGGAAGTGCTTGAGCATTCAAAGACATCCAGCACAGAGCCTTTCAGCTGCTGTTGTTGTTCTGGTTCTTCAGCCCAAGAAATGATGATACATGTCTTGCTATAAGGTCACATGACAAAGATGTCACTGATTCTTATGAAAATTATACGAGTCAAATTACAATACAGACAAAATTTAGAACAAAGCCCCTTTTCTTGTTGAAGCAGTTTGCTGCTTTACTGTCTTGCTCAGCTGGTGGTACTCCATGTAGCCTACAAATGGACAGAATATATTTTAGGTTCATGAAAGAAAAAAATACTATTTAAAACCATAAGATTCCTTTAAGAAAATAATTGGAGGCAGTAACAGTCATTAACTCTGGAATACATAATTCTTCCCACAGTTCTTCATAAAAAGCAAACTCTGTTGCACGCCACATTATTAAACAATATCTGAGGTAAAAATCTTCCTCAAAGATGCATGGCCTAAAACCTGAAAAATTATACTATGTGCAAATTGTCATAAAGGTCTGACTTTACTGACCATTTCTTTGTGTTTGCGGGATAAATTTCTGCATGGCATAATATTTCCACTTGCATTGGTTTCCTGGCATGAAAATGTTTATTGCACTCATTAGCTAAGAGGATGTCGGCACTGGTCCAATGAACACAGATCTGCCTTCTGATTTCAGCCATTAAATTGCAATGGGATTCATAGGCTTAACATTGTGGGTGTGAGAATAATAAAATGGAACTCCATCTTTAGCCCAGTTACCATGGATGCAGTTAAAGGTCATAGTGGCAGCTGCTAACTAGTTGCCTTTTTAGCTGTATTTCCCTCCTGCTATGTGTTTTTGTGTACCTTAGTGTCTGCAGGTCTGTCTTAGAGCAATTCCACTTCCTTAACTTGGGTTATGGATGTCTTCTTCAAAATGATGGGTGCATTCCCATAAATATGTTTGCTACAGGCATCCTTTTATTCAATTATTCGTGTTTTAATGGGAAATGAATGTAAAAACCTTTAAAAAAATAGCAACTCAGCCTGGTCAGCATCCCAAATTATTTTCATTTTCTGCACTCTGCTTCGCATTCCTAACTGAGGGGAAAAAAGAAAATGTATATAGTGAATTCCCATCTCCATTTAAACTCATAATGGGTTAAGGCACCGAGGCATTCACAATGTGGAACATCAACCACTACTTCTCCATTCGGCCCCATGTCCTAGGAGTTAATTCCCTGTACTGCCTGAAGTGTCAGAGTAATTACCGCTGATCAGCCCTATTTCTCAGCGCTCTGTCCTGCTTTGAGAGGCACCCTGTTTATTGATGCACCGCCACATCATCACAGTGCTTTTATTCAGACAAGCTGCTTAATCGAAAGGGTTTGGACAATGCCGGATTTTCAAAGAGAAGAAGTGGAAAAAAATTAAAAGTAGCCAAGTAAAATAAAGTGAATGGTAAAGAAACCTGAAAGCTCCACAAAATATTTCCTTATGTCAACACTTCATTTCAATAGATTTTTAAACTCCTGTTCAGTTCCAAAAGAAGGTACTGTGAGTCTTTTCCGTGGTGACTCAACAACATGATCACGTCCTTTTGAAGATTTTTAAGAGCACAGGGCTGAAAGCCCTCCTTGGCGAAAGTTTATTGTTTTTTGTTCCATTTATATACAGACTGTGACTGTGTCAACCTCTATGAGCCACAATACAAAGGAACTTTTTTGAAAAAAGTTTTTTCCTCTCTGTTTTAAAGATACACTTATATAACGTGCCATTTCACGAAAATAAATTAAGTACTATCTGAGCCAAATGCTTCAGTTCCACACAAGGGTGGCTTCTGGTTGTGTTTGGCAGGGTGCCACTTTATCCATTTTATTTCAAATACAATGTGAAACTTTTAATACAGTACATAAGTACAAATGCTATAAAGCCAACACTGCTACTAATTCATGCTTGTCCTCTCCTTTCACTTCTGTGAATTTTAGAGAGTGGCTGAAAGTTGCACTGAATTCATTTCAACCTGAATTCTATCAGGCTTTGTGAGGTTGTAAAGAGAGAGAAGAGAGATTTATCTGGACCAGCATTTTCTCTTTGTACTCAATGTTTGCCTCAATTGAGTTGCTCTTGGACAATGTTCTCATAAGTCTATGGCTACCCAGCTGCCTGTAGTGAAACTTTCAGTTTAATATCTTTTGCTCGGAGAAGCAATTGCCGCATGGAAGAGACATAATGTCAAACACAAGTGCAAACAAATCAGTTATTTAACAGTTTGCTGAGACTTTTTAACGACATCACTCCCTTTGTGGCTTTGCTTCATTAAAAAATAACAGTAAGTTTCGTGAGTTGCTCAACAGTGTTGTTGAAAATATCAGAACACTGCAATGTCATCAGTGTCTTCAGTTTTACTATTTCCTCCACCATACTTTTAATCAGAGAATTTCTTCTTGTGCCTTGTTTACTGTTGATATTTTCTGGCTGATTGGATAGGAATGACATTTTGACAATTTACTGTAGCAGTAAGCACTGTACAAACAAAAGGTGCTGATGAAAACTCGGAACCCATTATTATGTAAATTATGGCTGACTAACACAGATTCCATCTCCCAGTCACCATCATTGAGACCAGTTTTACTCAATGATAATAATTTTCATGATTGCAGTCTTCAGAGAGATCAGAAATATGCTTTAGCTGTTGCATTTATCTACTGCAGGTACTTGACCCTTAATTAAATTCTGAAACTTTTTTATATAATAAAGTAAAATACAGCTGACACTTCTATTCAAACAAAGAGCATCAAACATAGATCTTCCAAATAAGATAAAGGTGTTTCAGACTTACCTTTTTGTAATAGTAAACACAAAGACTTCAACATCTTTTGAAAGAGAGCTTAAAGTTTAAAATGAAAAAAAAAAAAAAAAGCATACAGTTGAGCAATTTAAATGTTGCACTTCAATTCTGCATTTGCTGAATCCTGGGCTTGCTCTGTAAAATAGTCTTGAACTTTATATTAAAATATGCAGGATTGGGAAAAAAAAAAATCACGAATGAGCTTTGAGTATAAATAGGTGGTGTTTGTCTGCTCACATATATTATTGCCGTCATAAGTGCAGAAAGGAAAATAAAATAATAGGTTAGTTAATGTTCCCCACTAACTTTCATAATACTGCACTCTCCAAAATCTTGAAAATTGTGCTCCATGAAAGCATTCCTCATAGAAACAGATTAGAAGCAACTCAAGGGGCAGCACCACTGAGCTAGTGTTCTACTGCTAACGTATACACAAATGACGAAACATTCTGTAAACACATCAGCTAATTGGTTTAATGTACATACATATTCAAGAATATGTTCCAAAAACAAGATCACAGAGAAGTGGGTACACTGCAGATAAAAAGGGAGCAAGGCTTTTCATTTAATATTTTCATTTTTTAAGACAGTTCTGCACCCTTTTAGTGGATGCTTAACTTCCCATTCTCTCGTTACTTTCCCTTCTTTCCCTCTCCACCTCCCATCAGTTTTCCTCTCTCCTCCCCACCTTCCCATCCGGTTTCTCAAAAGAGAAAATGGCTATTCCAGGTAAACTGTTAGAAATCAGGTTTAAAAAGAGGTAGACGTAGACTGCTTTAAAAATGGAGAATCAGTATTTCTTTAGACATAAGGCTTTGCTAAACTGTCAGTTCAGAGAGCCAATGAGGTAAGAAAAGTAATTACTTAAGTGGATTTCATGAAGAGTAGAAAGATGATTGTGCCACATTAAATAACAATTGTATCCTTAATGATGTGTTGGACTATAATACAAACATCCTTCTACCATTATATGCACTACAATATACCTTTCTAATTACTCTGGTGGTTTCCTGTTCCTTTATTAAGACGCTATGCTTTCAGAGACTATGTAAGCATTATGTGAATTTTTTTATAAAAAAGCTACAGGGAGTGCAGCTGCATGGTCATTGATAAATTGGTTATAAATTACTGACATATTGTCTATGAATATAATTATTATTTTATTCTTTTCTCTTCGTGATTTTTTTTCTTAGAAAAGATCTTATGAAATTAAATAAAATTACTTCGCCAGGTTCCTTTGGTATTTCTAGGTATGTAATATAACAACAGATAATTAATATGGCGGATTCATAACAACATAGCAGGCTTAAGAGACAAAGTTAGAATAGAATAGATAATTTAGTATTGTTTCTTTTCAGTGATTTCTTGCTTATGACCTGTGAACCTTTTGAGACCCTTGGGCTTCCTGACAGTGGTCCCTGAAAGAGCTGTTTTATTATCTGGGACCTTAAATACACTACAAGGGTATTCCTGTCCACTAAAAACATTTTCAGATTGTCTGCAAGCTCAGAAAGATTGAAAATCACTTCTGTACTTCAGTGCCCATATTCTGTCCCTTGGAGATATAAATCCTATCAGTCAGTATGCTTTCTGCAATTTCTGGGGTAACTGTTGTGCAATCTCTGACCACTCTTTAGTTTCGACTTCGTTATGTTCTATCAGCATAGGGAGTTTACACTTGGACCCAGTCAAAGTTTGCACACATCAATAATCCCTTTGAAAATAATGATAATAATAATAATAATAATAATAATAATAATAATAATAATGCAGAAAGAAATCTAAATAAGTGAAGAAAATAAAACATGGGAAATATTTTTTTCTTCTCTCTTGTCTCTCAGTGTAGATGCACTCCTTTAACTCCTAACTCCTATTCATCTGCTGCCTATCAATACCACACTGTGCTAATTCTGTGAACAGTCCATAGTACTTCTATGCACACGGCACAACAGTCTCAAATCAGGTAGTTAAAGCCACATCTTAGGAATTTTATCAGTAAAACTGATAGAACATTGTCCAAATTACTTTTTGCTGCTGGGTGACCTGATGCTAGATTAGGCAAAAGAGAACAATATTGTTCTTTTGAAAACCAGATTTGATCCTTTCAGCATACGCCATTAATGTGATAAATATATATGACCAAACTCTTTGGTGTTTCTCAGTAATAT
The DNA here is from genome assembly GCF_019238085.1 of Lagopus leucura. Taxonomy (NCBI): domain Eukaryota; kingdom Metazoa; phylum Chordata; class Aves; order Galliformes; family Phasianidae; genus Lagopus; species Lagopus leucura. The sequence continues at coordinate 45,567,296 of NW_024962262.1, read as the reverse complement.
TGTATACCTTTTGCAAAAAAGCTAAGATATTACACAGCTAATTTCATATTTGACTGATCACACACTGCCAAGTTAAGAAGAAACACTGCCCATAATTTGAAATAAAATCCATTTATAAAATTCATATGTAATTAAAATAATTAATTTCCTACAGTCAACTTGGTAGCTATGTATTTTCTCTTCAGTTCAGAATTCTTGCTGGTACAGTAAGAGCTCTGTGCTTAGATTGCGTGTTAGGCAGAATTATGGGAATCTTTAAAAAACCTTTGCTGTGCTACTGTGTTGGCTAAACTGAAGATTAGTCAATGGTCTTTGGAAAGCAAGCAAAGTAGCTTCTGTTACTTCATTTGAACAATATATATTTAGCCATATATTTCTTCCTTCACAGTCAGTCACAAGAAGCCCGAGTCAAAATATCATTTCCGAGTAAAACTGCAGCTAATTTTTGAACAAGGATGAGCAAGTAGAAACTGGGAATAACTTTTCATTCTTACCTGGACTCGTTCTCTTTTGAAGAGTTTCCTTTTCTCAGTACTTACCAAAATCAGGCAAGTACTTACATTACACTTACCATGAGGTGACCAATCCTGTCTGTCCATTTTCAGGGAGAGGACATCTATAAATCTTTTGCTTTGTTCTGAAACACCAGAAGTTACCTGCCATGGAGATTAAATTAAAAAAAAAAATCTTCAAAATTAAAATAAAATAGTGAAAATGTATAACGTGGCATTTTCATCTGCGTTCTGAGGGAATAACGTTGCTTGAGAAGGAATAAAAATGAGAAGCTCAGCAAAGAAGGTTACATGTAACGTCTGAGGACTTAATGTGCTGCTGAAAGTGGTAAGTCAGTCTATCTTAAAGTCTGGGAAAAACTACTTTCTCCCAGACTAATAGCTCATATACACGAACCATAATTTACATCTGGTACACTGAGAACTTCGTTCAGTATGAAATGTCAACGACGTTTAGGCACCTAAGTGAAAATTTTCAGTCATAGAAACTTAGGTCAGACACTGCATTTCTTTTCATTGCTCAGACTCTGCCGGGACATTGATTTTGAACAAGGACTCTAATATTCCTTCTTACCTGAAGATCTTGTACCTAGTAATGCTTCTGCCTAGGAAAAAAAATTGAATCTCCCAACTTTCTGCTATGTTGGGGAACAATCGTTGGTTTCCAGGTGCATTTCTAGTCCAGACCACTATCTGGAGGGAAATGGAGGCACATAGACATAAAATGACTTGCCTAAGATTGTAGGCAAGGTGCTGTAGAGGTAGGAAGAGAGCCTGTATATGAAATCTGTATCTGAAACACAAATCCATTCTTCTCCTATTCCCTAAGAGGGAATACTATAAGAGTCTGTGATTCTGATTAGCTGCTAAGGTTTACGGCCAGGACTGAAAATGTTTTTGCAAAATTGACCCTGCAATACCCTTGGTGCTTAGGCAGTGCACCACACCTATCATGGTATGTAGATCTGTTTCTCCAGACTGCATATAAGCATCCATCTGAAGACTGTTCACATGGTATCTCTTTGCTTACAAGCAAGCCAGTGGATTTTGTGTTGCTGTGCTTAGAGGCACACAGCATCAGGCTGTGTAAGCTACTCACAGGAAAGTGGTGCCAAGATGCAGTGGTGCCTCCTCCAGCAGGGCGTGAGCTTTAGAAGGTAACAGAAGCACAAAACTGGATTTGTAATGAGACATTTCACCTCTGTTTTTACTAGAGTATCAGGAAGCAGATTCTTCTGACGATGGGAAGAGTGTTGCCTGTTGCACGCAGTTGCCTGTTCCTCAGTGCTGGTCTTGAAGGTGCTGCAGAGATTTTGCATTCCACCTTGGAGTGAGCTGGACTTATGAACTGGAACTGAGATCAGAACTGGCAGCCAGGCCCATGCCAAATTGAAGTTTTATTTATTTGGTCATTTCATTGCAAGGTAGACACTGTGTCTGTGGTTTACATCTTTAAAAATCAAATAAACTATTTATATATGTTGAAGAACGGTAGGACACATAAGCCTTATTCACTAATATTTTTATGGTTTCTTTACACTTGACAAGTAAAGAATTTGTGAAAGTGTTTTTTGTACCCAAATCCCACTGATTTCTTGTTGGTTTGTGTGGTGTGTGTGTGTGTGTGTGTGTGTATGTGTTTTCTTTTTAAAATTAAGAAAAGGTATGATCTAGATTAGGAACGTAGACTCAGCTCTCACTTTCCTTAACATGGAGGATGGACACTTCTGAAAGATTTTTTATTTTTTTATTTTTTTAACTGAATACAGTTGATGAAAACTTAAGAAAATGCCATCAGCTTTTACCTATTTAACACTTTCATGTTATTATACGAGGATACCTTGTATGAATTTCAGGTCAGAGTGGAAATATAAATTAGATACTGGTTTTTTTTTTCCTTTCCATACCAATAATATTGTTTTGTTTACAACACCATGGAAAACCTTATGCAAATTTTCTTGCTACACCATATCCACTATACCTTAAAGAGAAAACAGGCTAATAAAAATTCTCAAAACAGCTATTACTTGTAGAAAAGGAAACTGAAAGGTCTACAGTCTCTCAAAGTGTCATTGTTATTAGCTCAAGCTTCAGCTTCCTCTAGCCTAAGCTAGGGGAAGAAATCAGAAGCATTCTTTCATAGTGACAAATTCCTGTGAGCTCCAAATGAAGACAGCAAAGCCACAGAAAGGCTATTGTCTGGGTTATATTTTGGTCCTGCAAATGGGGGGGCTCCTGGATGTTTTTGCTTCTCCTGCTGAAAGTTTGTCAGGTTGCTCCTTCACACACCTTTGTGGCTGCACCACCTGATGAAGGCATTGCAGATATGTGGAAGGTCATTAGTAGTTTCAGTATGCTTTACTGTCATCCTAAAGCACAATCTTGCCATGCACTTTGCACTATGAGGGCAGGAAACCAGTTTCTTTCGTAGTAATGACTTCCAGTTTACAGCCTTCATTTGTTATATTTCCTCAATAGCTGTTGTGTTGAGATTAACTGCATAAATGGTCTGCAGCTGGCTGTTATGAATTAAGGGAGTTTAATCAAAGTATTTCTAATGTACAGCATAATGATAATACATGGGGGAAGTACTATTTAAGAGATAATGATGGCTTCAGAAGATCACTGTTGTAATGTTTAGTGCATATGCCTTCAGCATTGAATTTGTTGTTGTTCTGAATATGCTTAATGGATCAGTGAAAAGCTGCCTAATGTGGGATTGTTTGATGGGGCTGACAGAGCTGGAATTAGCCCATTGCTGTTTACTGCATACAGCCATTAAGATTAATTGCTGCCAGATAATTTTGACTGTTTTTATCTTCGGGAAAAAGTGTCACTAATGGGTTTATAAATTGGTTCACTATTACTAATAGTAAGGCCAGTGTAACAGGAGAGGATGTCAGCAGCTAATTCTAAAGATAAAGGTAAAAAGTATGAAGTACTATATGACTTGCTAGTTTTAAGGGATAATGTTATCTAATAACAGACAGACTGATATATGATGCTCATTAATGCTATTTCCCGGGCTTTGGGTTGAACCTAATAGATGCTAATAAAGTCTTATTTGATGTACCATTAAAAAGCTCAATCTGTTTTCTGCATTAATGCGCAATGTTGTTTATCACATTTTCAGTGACTAAAACCCAAACCTTCAATCTGTTACATAACTAAACTGTATCAGGCTAGTTATACCTATTTTTGCCTTTGTTTAGAGGCATGGAAAATCCTGTACGTACTGTATGCAGTTTGCATCATTCAGCATCCGGTCAACAAGGACAATACTTCGGATTTTTCATAAGGTATCTTCTTTTGCATATTTCATCACTGGTAAATTCTGCAAAGCACTCCATCTAAGAAAGAAATTAATTGGTTTGTAAGTGTTAAAAAATAGTGGTGTGATATGGGCAAAAAATAGTCCAAGGAGGACAAACCCACATCAGAGGTTAATAGTCTGGTACACCACATATACATGCATGTGTAGTGCCTCTAATTTGCTGTGTATTAAAATGAAAGTCCTTTGTGCACTGAGTCTCAAATATATCCCTTGTATCTAAGGGCATTGACAAGGGAGTGGGAAGAACATGCACTAAATAGATAGAAACACAGACAAGGAATGCTTAATGAAGAGGGAAAACCAATAACTCATGAGTAGTGAAGTTGTTCTTTTCTCAAGTAGAGATAGTGTAAATTATGAAGTTATTCCCTTCTTGAGTCAAAAGAGCATTTGTATTTTTCATTACCAATTTTTATACTGTGCTGAGAACATCTTCAATGCTTTTGAAGGGCTATGGATACTAAAACAGCCCTCATCTAAAAAAGGCGATCTCCAGCAACAGCAGGAAAAGCTTTACGCACTATTTTTCCCTTTCAGAATGCTAACATGTGAGGATATTTAAGTAGCAAAAAGGAAAAAATTCTTGGATGCTAGGATCTGTTCTGCTGGATTTGCTCTTTCCATTGTAGTATTCCAAGTGGCATTTTATTTATTTGCCATTAAGGTCAGGAAGCCTTATTCCCTTGCAGCGTTCTCACCTTTTGCTATGCTTATATCATCTGCCTACCCATTATATGTAGGGGAGTGGTTGCAGTCTGAACATTGTTTGCTCTATTTACATCCCAGCATTGCACAGTGCTGCCTGGACACACCTATTAAGTCTTGGAGGTGTTTTATGTTTGGATTCTGATTTCCTTCTCTCAGATATGCCCCACCACTGGCTACATTATCCATATCCAATCAATCATTTTCCAATTAAGCCTTTGTCTGAACACAGATCTAGCACTGTTTTGACTTAAATCGATTTAGAATCAGTTTCATTAATTCAGTACAAACTCTACGTAGATACATTAATGTTGGCTTACAAGCAGCTTATTTTGGTTAACTTTTAACTCAATATAAGTTAAACCATGCTCTGTCAGGCTTATATTGATTTAAAAGAGCTGACACAACCAATATCACTGTTTTAGCTGCATTGATTTTAAATCCTGTTCTTAGTTAAAGAAATGCAATTTGCACATAGTCCCAAATTTTGCTCCCAAAAAGTGTTGCCAGTGTTTCCAAGCACAGCCCTTTATAGATGCCCATTAGCCTCTCCTTTCTATTGTTAATGATTCTAAATAATGTCTTGAGGCAAGTCTTGATTAGGTTGTTAACCAAGCACTCTGTGGCAGGCAATTTAGGATGATAGTTAACGCAAAAATTATTCCAGAATAAGGTATGGTGTTGTTTAAATGCAGAGTGGCTGTACTGGAGCACTTCAGACTGGAGACATTTGTACAGAACAGGATATCCCTCCCCTGCTCAGAAGGGAATGGATCCCCTGTTAGATCTGCCATCCCAGATGCCTTGATCACCTTACAGCATCTCAAAGGATGAAAGACAGGTTAGTTTACTTATTTCAATGACACCTTCTTCTCATTCTGAATTAAGAATGCTGGGGTTTTTTTTTTTGTTTTTTTTTTTGAGTTTTAAGTAATCTGCATACAAAGTAAATGGTCAGACAGAGAGAGAAGGCAAGAAGGAAAAGAGGGAGAGAGGAGATCTAAGGATGCTTTAGGCAGAATTGAAAAGCAAGCAAGTTAGGCAGAGTTCTCTCACAGTGGTATCTTATTTCGCTAAAGTCCTCTACCTTGCAGATGCACCTGTTTTGGGTCATGCCACACATGCAATGGCATGCTTCCTAATCTGCTGTTTGATACAAAGCTGTTCTGATCATGGATTTGCAGAAACAGCATGTTCGTCCTGAACACTCTTTTCCAAGCCAAGCACAGATTTTAGACTGCTAAATCTAAAAGCAGCAGTCACTAAACTTACCGGACTAATTGTTTCTAACCCAATATCTGCAAAACTATATCTTGCAGAACACAGGGCCTGATCTTCCATACAGTAAAGCCAATCTAATACAGACGGGCCTTTACTAAGTTTACATAGTAGCACCAGTGCCAAGGAATACAAGGAATACAAGGAATACAAGGAATACAAGGAATCTGTATTTATTCTGCAGTACAGAGTAAATGCAACTTGCTCAGTTTTTCCTGAAAAACTTGATATTATTTCTTTTTTTCTGTAAGGGAGGACTATCAAAATTTATATTCATTCTCAAAATGAGCACCTGAACTTTGTAAACTTCTGAGCTCACAGCTGCTTGTGGCAGTATGTGAATGGAGTTGTCTCAATAGAGAAGAGTTTCCACCTTGCAGTCCTGGAGGAAAGCTCAGACCAGTCCTCAGCACAGTCCTAACCAGCCTTCCAAAGATCCTAGAGGAAGGTATCAGCCTTATATATATAAAGTTACTCTAAACACTATTTTTTTCCTAACATATATGTTCTAAAATGTATGAACTGCGGACAATGGGGTCTTTCCAAACTTTCACTTTCTCTTCACTTTCAGAATTCCACATAGTTGCCTGGGACAAAACCATCCCCAGTAGTTTCTTGAGCAAGAAGCAGTATTACTGACAGGGCACAGTCATATCCACACAGATCTTGGGACACTTTTCCCTGGTCCTTTGCACAGTCCCATGTCAGTGACTCTTGCATAATTAAAATTATTAAGAACTGGACTGAACATCAGATCTGCATTGTGGTACCTATCAGGACCTGATGTACCTATGAGATGCCTTACTCAGGAGGATAGACTTTATCTGTAGCCAGTTTAAAGCAGAAACTTCACTAAGGTGCTTTACAGCACTGCTTTTCAATTTCCATTGACTGGATATTAAGCCCTATGAGACTAAGTTCCTACCTTAGACAGTTCATTTAAGTATCTAAATTTAGACACTGAAAAGAGCCTTATAATTTTATTTCTTTCAGAAAGATTTTTGGTTTGATTGTTTTGTTTTAGGATGAAATTCATCCCTCTGCAACATCCATGTTCAGGACAGAGAACTCTTCTATTTCTTTTTAAACTTTCATTCAAAGACCCTATTTCAAACGAAAGCAAACCCCATATTAAGCCTCATGAAGTCCTGTTCAGGTTTAGCCATCCAGCAGGATCTCTGTCTTGGGAAGGGACTGTGCCTAGAGGGATGCATAGAATTTAGTCTGACCCATTAAGCAGGTACAAGTTTGACCACACAGTCCTGTGTCTCACTTCAGCCTAGAAGGTTAGGGAATTTGTCAGCCCCCTAAAAGTTATTAAGTGTTACATTAATTGCATCTTTTCACTTGCCACCTTCTTGAGCTTTTACAGTTCATGTTTTTGAACTTTTCTCAGCAGTCCAGACCATTAGGAATGTCTTTTTATTTTTTTCACCCTTAGTAAAAGCAGCGGTTATCAGGTAATAACAGGATTTTTGAAGCTGAGGCATTAAAAATACTGAGAGTGGCAAAATGATTAAATCACAAGTCTTGCCAACATCGTAAGATGTCTTTCTGTCCTTTCAAGACTGGTCTACGTATATCTGTTTGAACCAATTTCTCAAATGAAATTGCATTTTTTTACGTATACACAGACTTACATGGATGAACCCAGGCCATGGATAAATGTTGTGAAAGCGTGGTCTGATAGATCCTGCAGCCATTCTATCTGTCAATGTCAAAAATCCTTTGTCTGATTCATAAAATGTTATTTTATCACCACACAAAGATATGTGGGGTGCTTTCCCAAACTGAAGTATGACTGTAGAAATGGCAAAACTTTCTCTCCCTAAACTCACACTTGAAAATGATGTGCTGAAATTTTCAAATTGACCTAATTAAGAATGCTGTGAACAAATGGAGAGATTTAACACAACAAATGAAATAAGTTGGATTTTAAAAAAATAAATTCAAGGAATGGCAATATTATCCTGAAATTAAACTCTTTAATATGGAAGATTGTCTCAGCTTCAGACAGTTTCAGGCCAATTCTTCCCAGACTGCAGCTATTACCTCAAAAAATTACATAACTTGCCTTTTTTTCTGAAAATCGCTGGAGCCCGGCTGGTGCTCCATTATTAACATCAGAGCTGTCAGCATCTCAGAGAGGCAAGAGAAGAAAGCAAAGCATTCCTACCAGCAGCAACAAAACCATACTTGCACTTAGAGAAATCTTCCTTCAATCCTCTTTACTCCAAGCAGAGAACTACTTAAATTACAGTATGCTGAAGGTGGGATTCATTTCACTTTTGCTATCTGTGAGTTAGAAGCCTCTGTTAGATGTCTATAAGTAAAAGTCAGCTTGACTCCTCTCTAGACAATGAGGAGAGAGAAGCAGCTCCAGAGGGTGATTCATCCCATCTGAAGACAGGCATCGAAGAGAGATAGAAGGAATCACCCTTTGGAGATGCCTATCTCTTTCCAGTGACTACAAAGGGAGTCTGTGGTGTGCGGCTTAAACTTGACAGCTGAAGTTATGTGAGATGAAATCTAATCCTAAGCATAAATAACACAGGTGGAGCTTTACTTGCCTGTACTGAACAGAAAGTTATTAGTGATGTTATTGAAAGTGTTCTGCATTAAAAACCCACATAGTGTTTGCTGCTTATTAGCGAGCATGGATTAATGTAATACAGTGTGTATAACCACACTGCTGTGTCATCAGTATCTGAGACTCAGTAAAAGCTAGGAATGGCAAACTTATGAAGAGATCATGATTCCTAGGGGAACTTGGGTGCTGACCAGCTCTGAGTGTTATTGTTTCTCAGTGCTACTTGTTTAAGAACTGTCCCACAGGAATGACAACCCTGGACATCTTTTACCATCTAAGGACCTTTTAAGCTGTTCTAGATGATATCCCAACATCATGCAATGTTCATTGACTTTTCATATGTACAGTACTATACTAATAGCATACTACTATGCAATACTTGTGATATTTACAGGATTTGGAACTACATTATAAAAAAAAAAAAAAACTTCTTAAAAACTTAGAGCATATTCTTTCACATGTTGTGTACTAAGTCTTCAGGCCATCAAAATATTATTCATTTTAGTTGTGAATCTGAAGGTAGGCAAAAAAATGTATTCCCCTTGAAAGTATAGGCAGTAATCTATGTTGCACCAACAGCTTTGGCTATATTAATGGAGGAAGCCAAAGTTCAGCTTTTGCTTTTCCAGCCCCTACTAGACAGGACATCAAAAATAAAAGCATTCAAAATACCTCTGCAGCCTTATTATTTATCTTTATTAATATCTTCTTGAAGATAAAATTAGATGGACATAACTTTATGATTGGGCTCAAAATTTTAAAGGCTCTTTCAAATCAACCTTGTCACCACCCAGCCTCTGCTGAACTTTGCCATATACCTAAGGTTTCATATCAAGAATTTTCCTCTGATTTAAATCAAATCGAGTAGAGAACAGAGGCCTTTTTATTTAGTTTCAAGAGACTTCTTTGGAAGATCTAAATTCAAGTGTATCTGAGTATTTCATCACTACTTAGATGTTCTGTCAGCTCTGTCTTTTAAATCTATGTATTTTTAGTATTCTTAGTGTAACACATGCATGAGAAAATACTGTAGCTGTGAAAGTCCAGATTGTGCAATCTACTAACCTAGAAGGTACTGTCACTTTTATGTGCCCTATATTTTATTCATCCATAAGTCAAACAAATGCAGATTTTTTTTAGAAATTTATCTTTAGCCCTTGCCTTGCTTTCCACTTCTCAATGTTTGGAATTCAAGAATCAGGTCATCTGGATAAAAGCTACAGTATTTTCTTGTATGCTCTGCACCCTCAGTAAGCAGCACTACACAAATAAACTGCTTTTTACACCTTCCTAGAGGAAAATTTTCAAAATATTTCAACTGGATGGATTTCATTTCATTGTTCATAAAGATATTAATTTTTCATGGTATTCTCCACTCTTAGGCAAATAAAACTAAAATCAGAAATTTATATTTAAATCAGCCATCTAGAGAGGATGATTTATAAAGTGCCACTTATTTGGAGAATATTTCAGTCTAAGTTATCTAATGGTTTTCTAAAATTAGATGCTACTTTCAAAAATCAAAACTGTTGGAGTTATTAACATAGCACCTTTTTAGAGAGATTGTAACATACACAAACATCTGGGAAAAATTCTGGAAGAACGAGTTATGTCAGATTTGAATGTGTTTAAAGCAACACATTAAAAGTACTGGCAAGGTTACATTTGTAGGAAGAAGCAAATTGGTTGAAACCCTGACCCCACTGAAATTAATGAGATTTCACCCTTTGTCTTTACTATTCAGATATGTCCCCAGTGACCATGACCATGAGAAAGATTCTTGCACAAGGACATTTGAAATGGTAGGCTCTGTCTCTTGAAACAGTAGGTACATTTGGCATGTCTGTGCTTCAGTATTTCTTGCAGTCAGTGCACAATATGTGTCTCAGCTTGAAGGCTTCTAATAGTTGATAGAAGATAAAAATAAATGTTGCTATTTACAGATCTAGAAATTCTTCAGAGCAGGAGTGAAAATGTTTTGACTATTTCATAAAACAAGTGTGAAAAATGGGCAGTGAATAATTTTGAAAGGGTCGGTATTAAAATTGTATTACCACAGATAAATCCCAGCTAGAAATTAGAGCAAAATTGAGTAAAAAAATAAATAAAAGGATCAGATCTTCATTCTGCAGACTCAGTCTCTAGTTTCCTGTATTGGAGTGCTGTGTCTTCAATGCTCCTGTCTTTTATAGAAGCATATTCTAGTATCTCCTAAGATTTAGTGATTTTTATGGGGCCACCACTTTCTTTCAATCACTTGATTTTATGGGGTCAAAAGTCCACAATACATTACAGGATGCCTCTGACCCTTGAAAACATAGTGCATGAGATCTGAAGGCAGCAACCAGCTTTTGCCCAAAAGTAAGAGCCATGTTGCCAGAGTACTTAAAAGTATACCACAAAAAAAAAAAAAATATATATATATATATATATATAAAGAGAGGGGGGGGGGGGGGGGCAAGATTTGGGGAGATCTGGAAAAAAAGAAGAGAAAGCTAAAAAAGGAAGAATTGATGGAGATGTTTGCAAGGACACCATGAGGAGTGCTCGGGTCTCACTCTATGAGGCAATGCAGCACTAACTACACTGAGAAAAACCAATTAGGCCATAAAATTTGAAGCTAGTAAAATAAAAACACTGAAAGAAAAGAAACAGGTTTGGATCCAAGAAGACAGAAATGGACACGGTATTAAAAAGGATTTAGCAAACTGTTGGCTCAAGGACTGGCCTGTCTTTCCCAAAAGCAGCAGCAGCTGCAAGACCAGCTCTGGAGGCCCCACGGCCCCCATCAGTGTGTCTTCCTTCCCCTGCCTGTCTGGTGCTGTAGCAGTTTTCAGCTACTGTGGCAGAAGCAAAACTCAGTTTTGGTTCCAGTCCTGCAGTGTCCTGACATTGCTGGCTGTTAGAAATACCTGTTATTACTGAATCTCTAACAGATTCAAGAACGATCTGGGGCAGATGCCAGCAAAAAGACTCAATTCTTCACATTAAATAAAAAAAGTCAATTTTTCTACTGATTAGGAAATGCTCACTAGCTATGGCCTGCAGCTTGGTGGTCCTGGCTTTACCTCATGCCCAATTTAAGTCATGTAAATAGGATATTGTCTTCAAGGACACAACTTCTGTCTATAAAGTTAGTCATATTATGAAGTAATCTGCCAAGGACCTTCACTGATTGAAATGCTAATGTGCAAAACCCTTTGCTAGAGACAGTACAACTGGGACAAAGCAGTGTGATTTGTTAACAGACAGCCTATCACTCTTTTCTTCAAGGATTACTTCAGTGCCTCAGTAAAATCTGAGACAAAAAAGAAAATAGATTGATCAAATGCATTTGGATTTTCTGAAAGTTTTTTGGGGGGAATACTCCAAAGTTGCATACCTCTAATATTGTTTTGTATGTTAATGTTATGAAAAAGCTGTGTGAACACTGAGCTGACCATGGTTAGGGATGGCACAAAGATAGCACAGTGTTAAAGAGGTTTATGAATATCTCCAAAAGAGAAGAAAGTGAGGTGAAAGGACAGTAGGTAGCAGGTGAAATTCAATGAATGCAGGCTAAAGTATGTGGAAAGAGGAATAATTTGAACTACAGAGAGCTCTGAGTTTAAAGAGTGATGAATTTAAAGAGTATAAGTTAATGAAAGTACCTTCTGAAAATGAAAAGCAGTGTTTGCTGCTGTGTTGTTTGCTGAAAGAAGTTTGGCATCCTAGAAGGCATCAAAGAAGAAAAGAAAGCAATGATACGGAAATTTCTATAATGTTGGTATATGACAGTGGCATAGAGTTAGTGGGCAAACCATCTTTTCAAGAGACATTCTCTCAAAAAGAAGGAAAAATGTGTAGCAGAAAAATGTAGTGATTCAAAAATGTTTGTGAAAATCATTAAAAGACACAAGACAAGATGAAAAATGGCTTTTTCAAGAAAAGGTTGTATAGCTAGTGCTTTTGCACATTAACCTCCTCTGATGACAGAACATCACTTTCCAACCAAGTAATTACCAGGGTACAAGTAAAAGATCCTGGAAAGTAGAGGTAAGATATAAATGTAGACTCAACCCTGGACAAGCCCAGCACAGCAATTCTTATGTCAAAACAACTTGCCATCACCGATACATTCATGTTTTGGCTGCATGACAATTCCTGTCCCTGCTTGGATCCCCTGCCTAAACTCTGACCTTACTGGCTATAAGAAACTTGACAGAGGGGTGAGATCTAAGAGATGCTCCAGCTCTTTATAGGGTTTATAGGTGTCAGAGTAGAGGAGAGGATACCCCTAAATGTGGATGCAAAGTTGCACCTTCTCGGTTGGAGAACATGCAATGGACTGTGACTTCATAATTGACAAGATATGTTGAAAGCTTCTGTCAGCTCTGGCACCTTCCTAGAAACCAAAATCCATCAGACAGGACACAGATTCATAGAAAATCAGATTTCATTAGTGCCAGGGCTCAAGGCACTTGTTTCAAAATTCGCCTCACCATTCTTACAGAAAAATCAGGCACAAGGATATCTATTCACCAACAGGTAAAATTGCATCTGGTCTGCTCTTGCAGGGAGCTCTTGAGGTGTTTTATAGTAAGGGAGATGATGTTTAGGGTCAGAATTTTCTCTGTACTTCAGAACTGGCATTGGACAGGTCTAGAGTTTGAATCCTGCAGAATGCTTACTTTTTACTCAGGCCTGTCCTGGCTGCTAAGCTTACTGAGGTAATGGGCAAATTTGCTACCGAAACAAGAAACAATTTAAATGGTGTAGACTTTCTAAACCCTAATACAGCCATTGTATCGCACATGTGACAAATACAGACAATGCCACATGGAAAACCATGGACAGATGCTAACAGCCCATTTCCTGAGCAGCGTAAAACAGTTGCTGCACTATTTCTGTTCCCACCATCTCCACAATTTCACCATGAAAAAAGATTTACCGTCCGTTACATTTATAAAGATCTTAATAGATCTGAGCCCCAAAATCACGAGCTTTATGTATTTAAGTTTTAAGCATTGTTGCGCATACATATCCACATAGAAATATGAATCTGAATATCAGTCCAAAAACCATGGAGTACATTGGCCCATTCAGTGCAATTAAATAAATCCTGGACAAAAATGTATCTTTTCATTTTTATTTTACTTTTCTTTTGTCAGTAACAACTAGTAACTTATTTTGTAGTTTAGACTATTAATGTCTTCCCTTAAATACTCATCTGCAGTAATATTTTTCTTAATTCTGCTCCAAACTCTTTCTTCTTTTAAAGCTTAATTATATCCTTATTATCTGTCCATGCCACCTCCCTTCTCCCCATTCACTGTGCTCAGTTTCTCACCCTATCATACCTTACTGGCAAACTCTTATCTTCACCAGTCATTGAAATCACTTACTCCTCACCAACTACTTATCACTTTACCACTTCTTTGACTGCTTTTTGTAAGTCAGGCTGCATCAATATTGATAAAATAAATGATCTTGAGGCCATTCTTTGCACAGAGAAAATCTAGCACAGACTGATACTCATTCGCACTCCCTTATCTTCTGAGATAGGCTGGCCAGAGCCAAACCCCCAGAAGTGGCCTCTGTTAATTCCGGAATTCTCCCAAGGAACTGTTTGAAAACCACTGAATGATTCAGGGCAAAACAAAACATATCAGAACCATTCAGACTTTCTGAAATGGACAGCCTGGTTCTAGTACCATCTCTAACAACGTTAAATTTACTATTGCAGCCATATTCACCCGCAGCAGAAACAATATGTCAGGCGGTAATGTACATAACAGCTGATTCCTGTGGTTTGCAAGAACTATAATTCTGAACCAGAATTAAGTCTTCTTCCCCCCTATTTAGACTGATTTCTATTTGCAAAGTTTAGTCGTTGGCTTCTCAGATGCTGATAGCTCTAAAGCTGCCTGAAGCCGATCCAGCTTCTCTGCTGAGCAGGCAGTGTTATTTTTTGAAATGAAGGAAACGACTTTGAAAGGTAGCTTGTTGACTGTGTAAAGGATGGATGTGGAAGACTTGCATTCAGAGCCAATGTTTTTCCTGCCATCTTCCCCAAAGAGACGTTAAACCTGGAAACCAGTAGTTTCATGGGCAAATTCTAGGCTTAGGCATAATCAAATAGTCTCAGCACAGTAAAATTACTGCACATCAGCCAGGCTGTGGCAACTGTCCACCACAAACATGAGATAACGGGACATACATTAGTCCACAGTGAAAAGGGGCTAACCTATGCCAAATTACTCTGAATATGCCACGGGCTAAGAGCATTTGCACAGGCTGTTATTGAGACTGAGCTGATGCATGGCAACAGTTAACCAGAGTAATTTGATCATGCGTCTGGTCTCAAAGACGAAATAGACTCTAAATTGCTAGTATGGCATATAGGAGACATAGCGATGACATTCTGTTGCATTACCATCTGACCTAACAAGAGAATAAAAGATACACTCCCTTCCACCACTACTTTAACACAACATTTTTACCAGTCTGAATTATGAAAACAAAACACACAAAAAAAAAGCAGCTATATTTAAACCTACAAAATGCAGTTTATTCCACTTTGATAAGGCATAACTTTTTTTAGCAATTGTAATCTGTAACATTACAGCCTTAGGAGGTAATTTACTAAATAGGACAAAATTAGCTGATTTTTGGACCATTTAAAGGAACGTTTCCATTGAAAGCATATAAAATGTATTAAAGTAATCTCTAAAGTCTTTACCCCTGCTTGAGATTTTAATTTACTCAGAGCTAATAAATTATCCCTTCAGAAGCTATTGAAAATTTTCACTTACATCCTTTTTAAAACTTAATGCGTTCAATTGAATCTGAGCAATTTATACACACATGCACAGCGCTTGAGGTGGTCACTCCACCAAGGTGAAGGCTGAAAAGAGGTTAGATTAGCACTACCTCCTCTGCCCTTTGGGATTGCCAGGTGCTATTAATGAATGTGAATTCCCTCCGCCCCCAGAGCTCTCCCTCTTTGCACGCACTGGCCTGGCTGTCGGGTAATTACTTTTGCTCAACAGCATTTAACAAAATGCTGTGTTCAGAACCTGGGCCCATTTTCTCTGCGGCTGAAGGATGTGGCTGTAATCAGGGTAGAGAGCTGCAGATCTGGGTCACCCCAGCACTCGGGTTAGCTGAGACACAAAGGCTTGCTTCATCTCTGGCAGGTCTCCGCGTTACAGTTGCGCACTTATCAGAAATATTTTTTCAGGCTATCAATTATTATATTTGAGCATTGCATCCTGGCTCTGGGGAGCCCTTAGCAAGCTGTAGCAAAAAATCAATCCAGTTTTACAACTTTTACCTTGGCACAGCTCCAACTCTTTATCTACCTCATGCAGTTATTTAAAGATGCGGTGGCTTTTTTTTTTTTTTTTTTTTTTTTCTTCTGGTGCAGAGATATATTCCCAGGTAGGACTTGCCCTTGTTGTCTGTAGTACCTTTTGTCTGGGTGAGTTTGGGTGGCGTTAAGCTGTGATGCTGCTTTGGTGACAATCGGGTACCCTCATCTGGCTGGGTATGATGTACCCAGGTCTCCCAGGCATTGCGTGTTTGGTGGCAGCAGCCTTCTTATTTCAGCAAGCTTACACATGTGTCAGAGCCCACTCTCCTTCAGATTGCTTTAAAATTGCCAGCAGCTGCAAGTAATGACAACCGGACATTTCTCCACATGTTTATTTCCAGCTTTATTTTCCCAGTGCAAACCTGACCTGGGAGGTACCGGGCCAGACTTGCCTTCTGCATGTGCACGCACAAGGCAGCTTTGCCCACCTTCACCAGGAGAGGTTATGGATCAAAGCAGCAACCTTTCAAATGCAGACAGCTCCACTCTCTCAAAAGGTGACTGCCTCCCAGATGGTAGGGAAATTTGGATCGCAAAAAACAGTCTTAGATATTACTGCGTCAGTGTAGGCTGCAAAAACAGACAGCAGATGCTGGTCTTCAGTGGAGTTATGAAGGAATAGGCATTAAAGAAGAAAATCTATCTTAGAGCTGTACTTTGAAGGGGTTTAATGTTTATTTTAGAAGCAGACCCAGTTTCTATTTCCCTATTGAACACGCATGGAGAAGCTCACAGAGCCACTAATCAGATTGCATAGGCTTCCATGTTTCTTATTCTCCACTTTTCAGCTGAAAAAAGTGTTTTACCACTTCCCTTTACAGTCATTTTATTAAATTCCCTCACAGCAGTTATCTCAAAGGCTGAGAGGCATCCTTCCATTTATGGCATGCAAGCCGATGAAGAGCAAATGCTGGAAAGCCCAAAAAGTGTGTGTTTGACTTATTTTGCCTGAACAAACCAGCCATCGACCTGTTCACAAAAGAGACTCTGAAAGGCTGTGGCAGCACTTTTATCCACATTCTCATCAGGTGTGGACAGCAACTAACTGCTGCTTCGCTGTGTGAGAAAGAAATGTGAACAAAGTATCACAGAATCACAGAATGGCCAGGGTTGGAAGGGACCTCAAGGATCATGAATCTCCAACCCCCCTGCCACATTCAGGGCCACCAACGTCCACATTTAACACTAGACCAGGCTGCCCAGGCGCCCATCCAGTCTGGCCTTGAACACCTCCAGGGACGGGGCATCCACAACCTCTCTGTGCAGCCTGTTCCAGCACCTCACCACTCTCTCTGTAAAGAACTTCCCCCTGACATCCAACCTAAATCTTCCCTCCCTCAACTTAAAACCATTTCCCCTTGTCCTGCGGTTATTAACCCTTTCAAAGAGTTGATTCCCCTCCATTTGTAGGCTCCCTTTAGGTACTGAAATGCTGCAATGGCTACACAATGCAGCAAGACCAAATCCCCACCATCTTCATAATATGGTGCAATTTAGTTTCATGTCATTTAACAAATTCCTTAAATATATCTCAATTTGTGGAACTGGTGTCATAAGCAAGGTAATGAGGTTTTCCCTCCTCCCAAGTACTTTCTATCTCCGAGTGTGTTTTAATTTGGGCTCAAAGGTGAAGCAGGAGGTAGCTTGATCGGTCTTATTGAGAGTGCTCCCAACAAAAGGGCTAATAGTTTTGGTTTTGCTATTTCATTGGTAGAACTCATATCCCTACATCTGCTTCAAATCAGTATTTACAACATGTCAATGGTGTCATGTTAGTACCTTTCATCTATTTAATCTGATAAGTTTTATTTATTTTTTTAGCATTACTTAAAGTCTGTAGCATTAGGTATTTGACTGCTAACTGTATTTCAGGTGTGTATGAGACAGTTTGTCTGCACATACTAAACTTCTGAGTTCTTTTTAGAATCATAGATGCTAAAAATATATAAAGAAATGCTATTGAAAACAAATTTTCTGCTTTTTTTTCTCTTCTTATGGGAAAAAAATACAAAACAAGTATAAATTCTAACCTCATTGTAGGCAAAGTAGAACTAGATGGTTGGAGCCATTCTTGCTTACTTGTGAAATCAAACTTTGTAGGGAAAACCAAGAGGGATTTACATTTTGTGACTCATATTTAGAATAAAAAAAAACAAGAAAATCAAAATTTAGGTTCAAGCTTCTGATTTCATTTCCCAGTTAAGGTTGGAGAGCTTGCTGGAACTTGGTTTCATAGCTTTTGTTGATTTCTGTCATTCAAGAATCATGAAGTAAATATTTATTAACTTGGGAACCCTCCTCCCTTCCTGCCCTTCAGATTTGTGCTTCTTATGCTAATGAACTTACTTTAACAAGGGAACCACATTTCTCCTGGGTCTGCATCAGTTCTGGTGCCAACACATTAGTTATTTAAATGTAGTTTTATATTAATTTTTTATATTGTAATGCATTGTTCCCTGCAAATATACATGTAGTGGGTTTTCAACAGTAAACAAAGATACATTAAAGATATCGCTAGCTGAAAACCTTTCATCTTTGCTCTTACTTCCTGTGATGCTAGTGGCCATTTCTCGCTCTTGGCCTCCAAATTTTCTCCATCATCCACTTTCCCTTCAACACTTCTTTTGCAGTGCCAAGGAAGTTTGGTTTTTGCTTTCTGAAAAAGGCTATTGATGCAGATAAAGAGTTCTGAAACAATGCATTTTCCATGTGCTCGGCATTTGTCTTTAGTATCCTCAAAGTACAACATAAAAGTTTGCAGTCTGAATTCTGTAAGCCATTGAATGAAACAGGACTTTAATTATTAGCAAAGCAGTAATACTTATGAAAATATATGGTAGGAAAATATAGAAATTGTAGCATGCTTTTTTACCAGTCAAAAAGAAAGATATACTAACAAAATGCCTTCAGATATTTCTATGATATGTATGAAACACACCATGAGAAATGGTGTTGCTTACCAAGAAAGTGAAAATGACAACTACTGTTCTATTCAAGGCAGGGAAAGTAATGCATCCAAGTGAAATACTTCTAGATTGAAAAGTGGAAACTAAACTCCACACATCATTTTACCAGAACTACCATGTATCTTAGCAGTATACAGAAAATGCAGATCTGACTGTGCCCAAGATTCTCCATTTTGGGTCATTAAAAATGATCAGATGCTTTGGGTTCAGGAGTGGATAGCTATTGTATGATTTTCTCACAAATTAAAGCCTTTGACACTGTTCTCCAAGGAATCCTAAAGACACACAGACATGAAAACAATGAACTATTAACTGAGGTGTATATGAAGCTTCATTTTATGAGCCTTAGTGCCAGGGAAGTAGGAGACAATTGATGAGTCCCTGGTCTTTGAAAAATGATTCATATTTGATTCAAGGAGCTACAGACCAGTGAGTCTGACTTCTGAAACAGGTAAATAAAAGAAACTATGGTAAAGGAGAAAATTATTAGATATCTAGATAAATATAATGTGAATATCACAGGAAGAATCAGCTGGGCTTTTGTGAAAGAGAGTCCACTCTCACAGATCAATGAAAGTTCTCTGAGGAGTCATAAAGGTTATGGGTGACAGTGAACCAATGATTCTGTACTTACATTTTGAAAAAGTAGTCAATGAGGTCCCTTTAAAAGAGATTTCTGAAGAAATTAAGCTTTGTGGGTAAGAGAGAAGGCCCTTTCATGCATTAATAATTGGTTTAAAGAGAGGGAAAAATAGATGGGAATAAATGGTCAGTTTTCACAATGGAAACCTATTAACACTGGAGTTCTCAAGAGCCCTTGGTATGAGTGTTATCCAGTGTCTTAATAAATGACCTCAAAGAGAAAGCACACAGGTGACAAAGTGCATCAGTGACACAGAATATTTCAGGACACTCAAAAGTGGTACTAATGGCAGGGAATTTCAGAAGACTTTTTGCATATTGACTGGTCAATGTTAAATGAAATTAAATGACCTTGACAAAGTAATGTACACATGGCATGGAATAATGAGCTATGAACTTACTACTACTACTACTACTGCTACTATGAACTAACTCAGTAATGACATGTTGGAGTTGAGTATGGTTTTCTGCAAAGCAAGCATTAGTGCAATGATGAGAAGCAGTCAAAAAGGCAAATAAATCTAATCCTGAGCAGCAAATACATTTTAGCTTAATAATATATTTTGTGAAATTTAGAAAAAAAAAGTGGGAGAGGAGAATATTAACAGCAGAAATCAGCAGAATGGAGTAGCTTATTTATAAGGAGGGACTTGATAGCCTAAGGCTCTAGCAGCAATCTAGATGTTCATTTGGAAAAAGAGTAGAAGTATTATGTTTTATAACAGAAGTACAAATGGTCACCTACAGAATATATTCTATGCCAGATTTAAAACAGATGAGAAAAGCACTATTATTCTCCACAAAGTAATTGAATTAACTGGCAGAAGATTTTAGGAGGCCAGAAAAATAAATGCATCAGAAATGATACTAGAAAAAAATAATGGATGATAAATCCATCAGTTTCCTAGATGCATACAAGAAATTCCTACACTGCTCATTACTCAGTTCTTGGAAGGATCACTTTACACTAAACTTTTCTTCAGTTATACACCAAATCCCTTTAATAAAAATACTTGACTTTTGTTTTCCTATAAAATGAAATAACTTTCAATTTCCAGATAAAATGTTTTCAGTATTGCTGTTCACTATCATTATAAATAATAATAATTTTAATATTATTAGTGAAGTGAAGGTACTGAAATGCTGATGCTTATTTGCAGAAATTTTGGTTGTTTCTCATAGGTGATCTGGTTCCTTCCTGCTAAGAAAGTGCACAGGATGGAAGAAATCTCCTTCACAAAGCAGTGCAAGGCCTTGCATATTTCCAGCAGGCTCCTAGAGTAGGTAGGACTGCAGTTAATGTAACCCTGCTTTTGGAAATTGAGTGCTAGGAAGTTATTGCAGTACTGCGCGATACATTTTAGATCAGATTCACAGCAACAAACCCAGAAGTGACTGGAGTAGGGAAGGCAGAAAAAAGAGCTGCTAAATGCTACTTGCATCAGGACACATCTGCTAAAGAGGTTGATGTGTTTGAATGGGACAACCCAGTTTGCATTTGTCACAAGTGGAATATTAGCAATACAAATGCTTTGAGGAACGGATGTGTCTCAGCGTGGTGGCTACCTCGGTCACGACCACCTTGTTTGTCAACCCTAGCCATGCCACCTCACTCTGGAGAAGATGTTACAAGGCAAAGCAGAAAAGATGGGCTCTTCCACGGGCCCGTGCCATTCCCCACCTGGACCCTTACACCTACATGGAGGCCAAGAGAGACTGCATGACCTGCAGCAATACAGTTTTCATTTAAGGACGGAGTTTCCTTCCTGCTTTGTTGTCATTTTGTCAGACTGTCTATTGTTGAAGCTGAAAAATTGTTTTCTAAGTATCCCAGGATGTCTGCTTCTGATCTCTCTTGCACTGTGAATTGTGTGGCAATTCTCACTGGGGCAGATTAACAGCAGTGGTACAGCTTTGACTTTTGTCCTGTGAAATCCCCAAATTAACATCATAACAAGCCAGTTCCTAATGAACACTGGTTGTTGGGGTTTTTTTTGATTTGGTTTGGTTTTTTTTTTTTTTTCCTTTTTGTGTAGTTACTGTTGTTTGTGTTGTGGATTATTTATTATGTCAAGAGTAATTCCATTTCTTTTTGTACTTCTTCTGTGGCCAAAAAGAATTCTTTTTAAATGTGCTGCTATGACTTTAATGTGAATTGTGTAAAAAAAAAGGTCAGAAGGAAAGTGTTGAAGGAAGTGGTATGCTTGGCTCTTATTTGTATTTTGGATGAAAAAAACAATTGCACAAGGAAGTGAAGAACAAAAATATCAGTTATCTGCGCTTGACCCTCAGTCCTTCCCATTTACTTATCTCTTCCATCACCCACTAATCAATTGACTTATCTTACATTCAGATCTCCCTCAATGGGCTAACATCTCAGTATTTCTTGCCCTTATAGACAGAAGAACCTGGGATTATCTCTGTGCTGCTGCAATCAGCTGCGACAAAGCTTCCTATTGTCTTTTTAAAGTTTATAGCCTCTGGCTCAGAAAGGTCAGATTTGTTGTTGTCTATGTACTGGCACGTGAATTTATGAACGTTCAGATTTGAAGCTCAGTGTTAACATTCTCGCATTTCCTCTTCACATGATGGTGCTCACAGTTTTTTGGAGCGGAAGTTGCACAGTGTAGCACAGAATAATCACATGGCTTTCATACAAACTAGTACAGAGAACTTCTCTACCTATACCTGAGGAAGTTAGCAAGGATGGGATGCCTTTGCTGAACACAGAATGGGAACATTTGAGAAGAAAGATCACATGAACTTGAATTACGACAAACTCCCGATATTAATCTTTGTTTACAGTAGCTTTTGTCAATTAAAGCGGTGAATTACTGATGACTTCTCTCTCTAACACAATAGATTTGTTTATTCCAATTAATAAAGCACTGTGCACAGAGGAATTTTTGGATGTAATGTATCTAGCCTTTCAGAGAGCTTGTGATAAAGTCATTCTATGAGAAGTTATTAAGTAAACTTGATAAACAGGTAGTGACAGATAAGCCTTTTGGTGGATCAAAAATTGGCAAAGAAACAGGAAGCAAAAGCATTATTGGATTCGTCGTTTAACCTTATTTTCAAAAGATCATTAGCAGAATAACCAGAAAGCGTTTTAGAGCTGCTGACATTCAAAATATAGCTCTGAGAACCTGACAAAATATATTTCTATTAATATTGACATTTGTGTATTAACTCTTTAAAATGTGAGCATGTCTCTACTGCATCCAGCTAAAAGCCATTTGTGCTAATGCGCTTGGTATCCTTGAGAGTGCTCATGGCAGCTGAAAAGAGACTGATATATGATTAGTACAAACATAGACTAATGTCTGTGTCTGTGATACCATGAAGAAGGTGTTCCTCAGAATACTCTTATAATCTCTAACAGCTTGTAGCTCAGAGATGGAATCTTTGTGCATGATGATCTATTTTTTTTTATCTTCTATAAGCGTATTCTATAAAGATAGTCACTGTTGCTTTCTAAATCCATGTAAAATTTCTGGAATTCACAAACCTCAGAAGGAATTTCACACGCTAACTGCGCAGCCTGAAGAACAATCTCATTTTGACGTTATGAACTGGCCATGTGCTTATTTCCTTTAAAACCTCTTTATTCTTCTATTTGAAAACTCTAGGAATGATCATTCCCTGGTTAATCACTCTCTGTCACTCCTTATTTTATCAGCTGCTGTAGTATCCCCCAGCTAGGCAATTCCTTTCCAGGCTGACAAATGCCAGGCTAATTAATCATTCTCAATATAGAAACTGTTCCATAACTTTGGTCACTCTTATCACCTTTCTCTGAAACTTTTATAGCTTCACTATGTCTCTGTTGAGGTGTAGGGACCAGAAATGCATGCAGTATTCAAGATGCAGATGAACAGTAGGGTAACATACCTGCTAATGATGTTCACTGGTTTGTTTCTATAGTGCTATCCTCACAGATCCATTTTCAGTATTCATTTTTTGATTACTGGGCACTGAGTTGACTTTTTCATTCTAATAAATCCGGGATCTCATATCTGGGTTGTGTTAATCAGTTCAGAACCCTTCACTGCATTTATATAGTTTGGTTTGTTTTATCCCAAGTGCATTACTTATTCATCTGCTTCAAAATTATGCTGCAGTGTTATGTTTCAGTATTGTAGAGTCTTTCTGCAGTTCTTCACAGCTGACCTTTGTTTTTTCTTCCTTCAATAACTTGTATGTACATTTGTATGTTACATACAATGAATAGAAATGACATTTCTCATGAGTTTCCCGTGATTTCTTAAATGGCGTTTTTCATTCAAATGAGAAAATAATATATAAAAGAAAATACAGTATACAAAAAAATACATTTGGAGGAAACAAACAAAACGAAGAAAAAAAAAAACAATGAACAAACAGAAACTAAATACTAGCTAGCCATGTGAAAGCATAAGAAAAATATAGGCCACATACCTTAGAAAAGATCCTATCTTCAGTGTCAAAAAAGTCATAAACTGCAGAGTAAGAAAAAGGCTTAAAGCATTATGTATTTTGAACCTATTAACTCTTTTGGTGTGATCCGTAAACCGCAGATTAAAATCTGACATAGAGAAGACATAGCCATTTTGCTACGTTACTCTTTGCTCAACACAATTATTTTCAGAGGTGGTATTAGTAATTGCCCAAACTATCATGTTTGATTTTTCAATTAATCAAGTATTTTGGATTACATTTAACTTTTCTTATAGTCATTACTCTCCTATACCAAGGATGAATCTGTCAAATCTGAGATATTCTCTTAAAGGAAATTTTGAGGGACTGAACCATCGTTTTGCTTTTTGCTTTTGTTTTGCTGTTGTTTGTTCATTTTGTTTTGTTTTTGTATTGGCACTTGCAAGCAAAATGAAAGACTTGATTTAAAATTCAAGGTCAGATCTTAAGAGCTAGTGGGCCTTGCATATCCCTGTGGCTTCAATGAGATCAGTGCATTTCAGAACTTGTTCCCAAAAGTGGACTTAATGCATTGTTTTTTGTTTTGGTACAGATACGCTGTGGAGTAATCTGCTAAGAATTTACTTACCTTTTAGAAAATACATCTGGTTTCATGTACTTTTCATTGTTTTCCCATGGCCTTATCAAACTAAGCATGTTATTTCATTGTTAACATGTATCACTTCATGACTTAACCATTTATGCACGAGTCAGAATATAGACTGAAAAGTATAGATACCTTTCCTCAAACAGTACTGTAAAAGAGTTCATATATTTTGGCCACTTCAGCCTCCACCCAAGCCTCCGTTAAACGAATTATCCCTGAAATAATTCACAGCACTGGCATTAAAACTGTCATCATATTTCAGGGTTAGCACTGTGGTGAAATAACTTCTCAGCAGGCTGCCAATCCACAGTTCTTTGCTTTTTGGGGATTTAAAAAGGGTTGGTTGGTTTGGTTGGTAGGCTTAATCAAAGGAAGTTTAAGCTCTGAAAAAGTTGGTGAGTCTGCACGGCAGCTTCATCATACTCTATGTCTCCTACTTATAAGCAGTAAGCATATAGAAAATGTAACAAAAAACCCCCCCTAGACAAGTCTGTGTTTTGGAATACATCAAAACTTTTCAGGAAACTCATTTAAGTTAGCGAGGGGACAGATGAAGAAGAGGTAATGCCTTTAAACTTGTTTTATTCTTCCCTGTGCTACTAGTGTGCAGATGATTTCCACTGTGGATAGGGATATATTCTGCAGAGAGTCTCGGTTGCTGGCTATTGATTTTTTTCTGTTAGTCTCACTGGTATTTTCTGTGATAGTTGCCATGATAGGCAACTGTAAGATCTGATTGACCAGTCTTAGGGAAGAAGCTGTATAAGACCAATAACATGTGAGTAGATTTTTTCATCTCTTAGAAGTTAAAACATTTTGAAGAGTTCAGGATTATTTCCTCAGAATACTTTCACCAGATCCATGGTGTTCTGTGCAACAGCAGCAGCACAAAGCAGACTTAAAGTCAGCTTAGTCATCTATAGGAGGATTTATCTGATGTATAGGAATACTGCAGTAATACACGGTTGGTGATTTTTCCTTTTTTCTCATTGAAGATGCACTTCAACAAAGTTGGATAATATTGCCTTCTGGAGAAGAACTTACCACAAGTTGCTGTGCCCTAAGTATTGTCCGCTATCAGAAGGCCTTCTGTGGCTCTTGATATTAACAATATGTCAAAGTAGCCTTAAAGCTACTTTAAATTGCCATGAAGCCAAAGGTCCACCCCAGGATCCTGAGGTTCAGAGATGTGCTTCCTTTCCAATCATTTTTCCTAGAACTTGTTCTATATTACCTCCTTTTCTGAAGACATAGCCCTGTGATTCTAGTTTAGTTTTATACTGTGATAGTAGGCAGATTTTTTTTTTCCATCATCACTGGAGGTGGAAAGTGATTTTGATTAATGACTTCATTGTCCCCAGCCAGCAAGAGACTTGCCTTTTTAAGGTTTGCATCAGAATGGATGCTGAACACTGTAAGTCTCTAACTGGTAGTAGCGCTCACCTGCTGAGAAGTGAGGAAATTAGTCAGAAAAAAAAATCGGTCACAAAATAATACTGATTTACTTTAACTTCCATTAGAATATCATTCAATGAAAAAGTTTTCCTAAGCTTTCCTATACTTTTTTTTTAAAGACTATACATGTAAAAGAAAAGCATTTATGAGAATCAAAAGAATCAAAAAGATCAAGTAAATCCCCATTTAATTTCTCACTTGGTACTTCTGCATGTTTATTTTTCAGTGCCAGAGAGAATAAAGAGGTGGGCAGATTTTAAGGGATATTACCATGATTATGTTTCTATGATCATGTGAAATTGGTAAACTTTTCAAAGGTTTCTGTAAATACGATAGCAAAGTCTGTGATTACTTCTGTTAAATCAGTAGGATAAAAATGAATGTAAATGCTGTCTGAACGTACTGTCCAGTTTGTCAAGAACATTGTGTCTTGTGTCTTTTGAACAGCTTAGTGTATATACTTCAGGTTAGTCAGGCTTCTTTCCATAACTTCTGCAGTCTTATATGTTCTTTTCTGTTTAAGTATGCATGCAAATTGTGAACTGTTAAATGTAGGTACTTCAATTTATATATACATTAATTTATGTTAATGGTTACAATTCCAATAGAAAAAGTAACAATGAAGAAGAAAGGATCTACAAAGTCAGCCAACACTGAATAGAGATCTTAATTTCTCTTTTTCCTCCATTGCTTCTCTAGTACCTGTAAATATTTATTAGTTCACAAGAATTCACGCTCAAAATTTTAGGAAAGCATGCCATCCTGCTGAAGTCAATTTTCTATAGATTCAAACAACAATCTTAATTTTTTATGATATGAGATCCTTAAGAAGCTATTTGAAGGGTATTATGCTGAATCAAGTGCTGTTTTCAAGCAGCCACAAGTCAATGAAATCAATAAAATTTTACCTAGATCCAGTTTTCTTCCCTTACATTAGAACTGGTAAATCATATGGCCATTGTTTCCAAGAAAGTATATTTTACCTTTTCCCACTTTATGAAAGCTGAGTCAATTTTCCTCATATTTTAATGAGCAATTGTTGCACTAACTTGGTCAGACTTTAAGTAAAATCCACCAAGCTTAGAAAGATTTGATACACTGAGGAAGTAAGGGCTCATGGAAATTATCATAGTGGAAAGAAAAATAAAACAAAAGTAAGATATTTTCAGCCATTGGTTTTAGCTTTAAAGAAGCTGCAGGAATACTGCCTACAACAAGCACATACAGAATAATTTTTCCCAAGACAAGTATTTCCTTTTAAAAACCTTTTGCCAAAACATCGTTCATACGATGCTTAAACCCACTTCCTTTTCTTTTTTTTTAATATGTAGAACTTCCATTCTGAACTTTTGAGTATCACCTTGTAATAATCAAGTTTCCAAACTAATGTTATGTTGAAAAGTTGACATTTCTAACAGTTTAGTACTGCCAATTTTTAAAGATTCATTTAATATCTCCTTATTTGTACTATAATCAGAGTAAACAGAAGTTTCTTCTTCCATGTATACCATAGTATGCCTTTTATTATGTGCATATCTTTTAGGCAGTCCTTCTTCTACTAAACAGACATTGTCTGCACTTATTATCACACTTCACATTGATTTACTATCTATTCTGTTCTCATTTTCCTTCTTATTTTCCTAATTTAAAGCCCAAATTCCAAACACTGAATCCAGTATTAATTTGAAGTTGTATCACTGATTTACGCACAATAATATTTTCCATGTTCTTGCTCCTTATGGATCCTAAAATGTTTTGACTACTGTTGTTCATTCAACATAAAAAATATTGAATGTTTTTGGAATATTCTATCTGAACTAAATTGCACTTCTGTAATTGTAATACTTAGGTCTACTTAGACACAGACTGCTCTCCTAGTACAAATATAATAAAAAGGTGGTTACAGAATTTAAAAAATAATGTAAGAGTGATTACAGATTTATAAACGGAGATAGAGGAAATGTCTCTGAATTCACTGCATCTGTAAAACTGGCAAAAATGGGATTTTTTTCTTTATTTTTTGTAAGGTTCATTTAGCAGTTCTGTTCAAAGAGTCATAGAATCTTAGAATCATAGAATCATAGAATCACAGAATCACCAAGGTTGGAAAAGACCCACAGGATTACCCTGTCCAACCAGATCACCAATTGTTCTCAATAAACCATGTTCCTCAACACAAAATCCAAACATTCCTTGAACACCTCCAGGGTCGGTGATTCTGCCACCTCCTTGGGCAGCCCATTCCAGTGCCTGACCACTCTTCCAGTCTTCCATAGTCTTTACGTACTTGTTCTCCTAATCTTCAGTTGGGCAAGAGCAAAGGATGATTTTAAAAGATATGAAGCAGGCTTGCTTGAAACTTTAAATGTTCCATATCCACAGTGACTTTCAAGCAAAGACAGAAAGTCAGTATATATCAGCCATCTAATCCATATTTCCACAAATGGAAAAAATCTTTATTCAGAAAGACTAAAGATTTTTTTGTTCTTCAGTTAAAGTGTAATAAATGTTACTGTGTTGATCTACTACAATCAAGACTTATTGAACTGTTCTTGAAGAGAAACTGATGAAGAGTTTCCAAATTCTGTGTATTTAGGCCTGTCCTGTACATTTTTAAATGTCTGGAGGGAATTGTATTCTTCATATTCTTTCTTCAGATAAAAGAAAAAGTGTTTCATATAGGACGTAGACACTTTGGTGTCAATATTAATAATAATCTTCTAACATTTCTAAAAGTCATACTAGCTAATAGTAACTCACATGGCTATGGGACAGCACACTTCTTCTATATTAGTGCTTTATCCATGTTGAACTATTTCACTAGCACTATTTCTAGTGCTTTTATAAAGCAAAACTTGTTGAAGTCTCTGACCTATATTGTAATGCAATGCTTACTTAGTTTCTTTGCTCCAGAAGCTTTGGAATAAGAGGGAAAATTCCATAAATGTTCTGCAAGAAAAGCAAGAGTCAGTCTGTCTGTACTGAGCTCCAGCTCAGTATGTGTGTACTACTCTAGTATGAGTCAAAACTATAAAGTAGATGAGTATTCACAGATGTTTCACACACTATTTAGACAATGAATAAATATGACTGAAAGAAATTCTCTGCTGTGTGCATTGTGTACTGAATGTCTTTTGTCCTCTGCAGAATGAACAAGGTAATATTTTGCATTTATTTTAAGATATACCATATTAAATGTTATTAGATCTTTTGGAGCACTACAGAGCACCCTGCAGCATTTCTTCAAGCAGCATCTCAGGTACTATATACACTTTCCTTGAGAAAGAAGGAAGTAAAATTTAATTGTCAGAGGTTGTAGGAAATAAGCTGGTATTACCTTCACACTAACTGTAAATGATAGAACCACTGGGAATTGGATTAGAACCACTGTGCATAAGGAATAGATCTTATATAGAAGGGAAATAGCAGAGAAGATATTTTGAATGACACCCAAATGGTTGCCATGTTTTTATATTCAGGGACTAACCCCACAGATTGTCTGAGAGAAAGTTTAGACAGCTTTTATTCTAGAGCAAAGTTTCACTAAATGATAATTAAACTTCCTTGAAAAGTAAGGACAGAAGAAGGGAGAGACAGGACAGTGATAATATGCACATCCATACATAATACACCATTATTGGCAGTTAGCTCATTCTATTGTTATAGCTTGTGAAAGTCACAAAGAAGACAAACAGAATGTTTTGCTATCAATGCTAAAGATGAACTAGTGCTAAAAGGAAAGAGTTGGAATGTCAAAATCATTTAGCCACAGGGTTTATCCAATTTCTACTTCTAAATGGTGATTGTTGACTTCCAATTTGTGAAACAGTCTACAAGGTCAGTGTTGCACTCACCTGTGTTCTGCTCACTGTAGTCAACATCTTGACATTGGATAATACAATAAGGATAATACAATCTTTCCAAATATAAATATCTAAAGGCATCTTGTCATTGATCCATCATACAAATAAATCTACAAAGAAAACTTCTTTGTTGTTGTAAGCTGTCTGTCATGATGCCAACTGAAGCATTGTTTTTGCTAATCTTGGTGGTGTAGATTTTGAATTGCACTTGAGTCAGTGAGACCTAATGTCTGGAAGTGACTGAAACAAGACCAGGGGATGCTCACTGTCTTCCCTATCATTAGCAAGGTCATTCACCCACTCCCTTAGCAGCCACATGATGAGAAATGTTGGCTGTTGAGTCCATGACAGCTCTTCAAAAAGACTGCTTCTGGGACATCACAGCTTTCCTACTCACGCTGTTAGGGAAAAGTCTAGGGAGACAGCCTTGGGGTAAGACCTGCTTTCAAAGAATCTTCTTGTAGGTTTGTTTTCTGGCAGTTGTTCCTAATAAGAATAAATTCACGTTTCAAACTCTTCTATACAATCAATGGTACTTCCTACACCCTGTTACCTTGATCAGAGGGTACATTCCTAAAGGAGTAACAAATAACAAAAATGGAGGAAACACATTGTGATAAGTTTGATTTTTGATGCTTAAAAATTACTTTCTGAACCTGTTTGAGGCTCTCAGCTATTAGGGCAGCTTTCTTTCATAATTCTTAGTAAGAGAGCACAGCTGGAAGAAAATCCACCTCATACAAAACTTACATTTGTTTTTCCTTATCTATTATCATTATTATTACTTTTTCCTGTAGTTAGCAGATGTTTCTTTAGTGCTTTGGCATCTCTTGTAATTTGCATATTTGTTAATTTCACTAGAAGAAAACTCAACATACTGTACAGCATGTACTTTGTACTTAACAGATATGCACATTGCAGAGGCTGTACAGAAAGCTCTTATCTCTATAATATATCAAGCGTACAAAGTTAGCACACTTTTTAAAATTCATTTATTTTGTTCTTTTTTTCTTCTGCTTGCCATCAAAAAAAAAAAAAAAAAAAAAAAAAAAAAAAAGATTATGTAGAGCACAGCTCATATCCAAGGAGGAGTCATTTTGCGTCTAACATATAAACTCATAGCATTCAGACTATGGCTATGATGAACAAATCAGTAATTAATTGGGCATTCATTCCAGTGACCTGTCAGCATTCAAATGCTTTAATTAGATGGAGAAATGGAGGCAAGTAATGAGGGCCAAATCTGTATCCTTTTGAATTCAGTGGCAAAACATCCACTTGCTGCAATAAGATTTAGTCCTAAATGCATGACAGCACACTATAGAAGATGTCGTCTTCACCAACTGTGGTTCAAGTGTATAATGCTGATAATGTCACCGGCATTGTATCTTTCGTTAAGGAAACAATGATGCTCTTAGGAAGCTTTTTGTCTGCTCATGCATACAAAACAGGCAATTTTCATAAAGTATTAATTGCAAATTATCTACTATAAATGAGGGTCCCAAAAAGAAGAATCTACTTTATACTGTATCTGCTGTTTATTTCATTATTAGTATTCCTCTTTGTTTTGCTTATGTAGCACATCTGAAAGGAAATACCATATCCTGTGTCAAGTAATCACACTTTCAATAGGCAGGTGTGTATAGACTTTCTGCTTTTATTATATTCTCAAGTTTTTTTCATAAACATTCAAACATATGTACCTAAGTGTACACTAGAAGCATGTCGACCTACATTTTTATGCACATTTTTACCAGTTTAAATTTAAACACAAAGACGAACTATTTCTGAAATTATCACACTTGATTAAATTGCTAGTGATAGTGTTAACTTTGCACTTAAAAGTGCAGGTTTGAATTCTCTGTTATTAAAAATGCAGAGCAGTTTTGAAAAATTACTTTTTGATTTAGATATCCTTTCAGATTAAATACTCTTCTAGTGTATAAACTATGTGATCACCTTCATGGCCAAATGCAATGCCAAACAGAATTGCCCGCAAAAGCCTTAAGCAAGGGACATCTCTCTACCACAGAATCAAAAGTATCTAAGTATGAAGGGAGCATATAAACAGGAGGGGAAACAGCTGTTTACAAGGGTGGATAATGATAGGACAAGGGGGAATGGTTTTAAAATAAGATATGGGAGTTTTAGGTTAGATATTAGGAGGAAGTTTTTCACTCAGAGGGTTGGTGACACACTGGAACAGGTGTCCAACACAGGAACCCAAGGAGGCTGTGGATGTCCCATCCCTGGAGGCACTCAAGGCCAGGCTGGATGTGGCTCTGGGCAGCCTGTTGTAGTGCCTGTCCATGGCATTGGTGTTGAAACCGGATGATCATTATGGTCCTTTTCAATCCAGACCATTCCATAATTCTATAATTCTATGATTCTATGATTCTTTCCTTGACTGTTTTCCTGAATGGTTGAAACTGCTTTCTCATTTTGCAGCCTTAATCTCTTCATGGTCATTTTATATAATTTTTCTTCTTGTTCATACAGTACTCCCTTTCTTTTTGCTTCAGAGCCTTTTTCCCTTTATATTTTTAAATCTGCATTCAACTTTATTTACAATACAAAAACATATAATCTGTCAGCCCTTGCTTTGCAAAGCTAAGCTTCTTTCAGTCTGTCAAATGTATGGTTTCTGTTCCTTTGAACTTCCATGTGTGTTCATCTCTGCTGAACACAGGTGAACCAAGTGTTACAGATCAAGCCTGAACTACAGAAGCATTAGTTCTTCTCAATCCCTACCAAAAAAATACCCCAAAATTTATGTTTGAGGATGATATTTGTACTTTATACAGCCAAATCACACCTGAGTTCACAGGCTTGCTATGATCAACTGAAATATCCTTGGCATTCCCCTCTTTTGTTATTTCAAAATAATGAATTGTCACCACACAACAGAATATAACAGAAATCCTTATTATTAGTCCTGAAATATACGACTTTGCAATCTGAACCTTATCCGTTCTTCTTAATTCACTCAGTTCTTTCTATGTTATATTCTGATCACTCTAAATTACTGTTTCCAGTGCTTATTTGTTGGCTGTTTTCATTCTTCTTCAAGAGAATGACACAAATCCTCAACGCCACCTCACCATATGTCTTATACAGTTCCCCATAGCCATTGCATTGAAGTTGAGCTTTTCCAACTAGATTTTTCCATAAGGTCTGTCACAAAGTATCCTAAAGACAGAGTTGAACAGATTTCACAAGAGCTTCCAAACAGCTAAATCTTAAGTAATTTTCAGTTTCGGAATAGCATTTCATTGATGCCAACACTAAACTCCTGAAAGAAGGACATTTTTCTTATTTGTATGGACTCATAACTCACCTCCCTATCCTTCCCCAGCATTTAATGAGGTTTTTTGTTTCATTTTTTTATTTTCTGGTTCTACCCTTGAGTGTCTGTTATAGAATCCCTGCTTCAGTGAGAATCAGCTTGGGTGCCAAGTTCAGGTTCCTTTGGAGGGAGGGGGAGTTATTTTTTCTGAGTCACCATTGCAGCCTTCTCTGTATGGGAGCAGAGCAGTTTCTGCAGAGATTCTCACCTTGCATTGGGATTGAGATCCCACTCCTGTTGAAGCAGTGGCCTCACATCCAGCAATGCTAAATGGCAGAGATCTTCCAACTTAAAAAGCTCTAATACATTTAAGAAAAAGTTACTAGTATATAAATTTGGGTGGGCTATTAAGAGTGATAGCTGATATGGTCAACTGCGCCAAGGTATACAGCGAAGGTGCCTGGAGAAGTATGCCATGGTACAACTGCATAATCCCTGAGGATAGTTTTAAGCCCCTTAACACACATCTGGAATTTTTCCATGGGCTCTGATACTTAGATAAATCTCAGTATAATTAATCAAATACTTATCTAGTACCAGTTCTGTTAGCTGAGCAAGTTCACCACTGTTCTGTGGCTGCGCATTTAGTTCAGCTGGCCTATCACTGCTGTCTGCTGAGAGGGAGGGAGGGAGAGAGGAAAGGAGGGAGAGAGGAAAGGAAGGAAAGGAAGGAGAGAAAGGAGAGGAAGGAGAGGAA
>NW_024962262.1:45512433-45533389 GCF_019238085.1 Lagopus leucura | reverse complement strand
AGGAAGGAAGGAAGGAAGGAAGGAAGGAAGGAAGGAAGGAAAAGGCATCATCAAAACAATGTCAGTGTGTTAGGGCTGAGTTATCTGGTGCTGCATCATTCTCTTCCATCTCAATTGTTTTAATATCAGATTTTTTCCGTTCATGAAAGTATGGGGGCCAGAGACAGATCATCCAGATTTTTAGAAAGCTGGAAGACTCAATCACAAATTCAGCTGTAGTTACAGCATGAACAATTCCTTCCATTCAGCAAACATATGTATTTGCACCTCTTAGTCTGCAAGATGAATGTTTCCACATATGATACAGATTCCCACTTTACCATGGTTCAGAATCATTTCTTCTGTGGCAGGTGTTGCTGTTTGACCTCTTCATAGCACTGAATATATCTAAGATTTGCCTTCCATTCATGTATACCTGATTGAAAGAAGTATGATAATTCATTCCCATTTAAGGCATGAAAATATCATTCTTGATAGCCCTACCAGACCTTATTAGACCCTATCTCCTCTTTCCAAAGGTTGTAAAATGCATTAAGATGTAGTGGACATAGAGACATTGAAAAGGTAGAGTAATCTTTTCTCAAGCTTTGCTCTGCCATTGGAGTAATTTGTTTAGAGCAAAATCTAAAGATTTTGTTTAAAAATAGCTATTTTACACTTTTGCTTTTTAAATTAAGCTGGTAGAATTGAACAGCTTAAGGAAAACAGAATATTTCAGGCAGTCTGAAATTAGAAATGGGGATGATCAAAACACCTCTGCCTTCAGACTGATCTCACCTAAGGTTGCTCTGTGGATTATATCCTTAGCTGGGTCATCCGATATAATAATTTTTTTCAGTTCTTCACTTAGTATACCTTGTAGGATAGCCACTAATCAATATATGAACAAATTCAGCAATCACTGCAACTGAAATATCCACATATCTGCTTTGACATTATCTCAAAGATGTTGTTAAGAAAATGGGCACATTTTGTAGTTTTGATACATGTACATGCGTCATACTTGCCAACATCATCACTGTATATAAGAATGTCAATGCAGGAGATACACAAACATATTCTTAACTTGCCAAAATTACGTGTTTATATCCTGAATTTACAGTACCTACTAATCTTCTTCATCTACTTCATTCTTAATTGCAGATGTTACAACCAAGAGATCTGAGGGGCCTACTTAATGAGCACAAGTGGTGTTGGATATAAAAATCTATTCTTCCTTCAGAAATAGTTACAAAGTAACCTCAATACTATAATAGCATACAAGTACAATGAAGGCTTCCAGACATGACCAAAAGGAGGAGTTTTCTTTGTGAATACTGTACTACTTAATCAAAACACATTCCTATTATTTTGAACATCTGTCAGAACTCTGTTTCTTCTTACCTCTAGCAGTGTTTGCCTGAGATTCCTCACCCTGCTAGCAGGTGTTGATCCAGACGGGAAAGCTCAGTGGGTCTTTTTTGCTGACTCAGTATCAAAGCTGGCTCATTGTTCCACCCAGACATAAGAGAAATAAGGAGTATGACAGGGAGAGTGATAGTTTTTTCAGTAGGCATGTCCTGAGGGAACAAGACATAAGAAAACCAAACCCAAGGAAAAGTTTCAGGTTGTCTTTTCATAGCAAATACTTTCAGCACAATTTTTATGTTAATAAGGGAGGTTTATTAATGAAGAAATCCACTTGCCTGCACCCAAACATGCATGAATATTAGTCAATATTCTTTTTAATAGCTTCTTTCTTTTACATGAATGTCTATCAGCCACCCATAATTCTCAGACAACATGTCTGCAGCCAGCTTTTGTGAACATGTTAATTAGGAAGTCTGTACCAGCTGAGTTTCTAAGATGAACAGCAAATAGCATTTGCTCATACACCCTACCCCCACAGCAGACACCCAAACAGCATGGTTTATTCAACAGAAATCATACAGGGTGAAATCAGGTACATTTTGAAACTCAGAGCTGTAACACAGAACTATAAAAGCTGCCAACATCAAGAGCACTTAAGTGCCACACTGGCATTCACTGACAAATAGTGGTCTCAGATCTTGGGTTTTTTTGTTGCCATGGGTAGCAAAAATGGTTTGTTTCAAATCATTGCAAAAGACCTATTGGACACCAGCACACAAAAGTAAATTGAAGTATAAACAGAGAGGTAACATGTTCTGCAGTCTCCCACAGGCAGAGAGCTAACCTGTCATAGAACATATGACCGCGAGCTTTCCCCAAGATAATCACTTGGTTCTAGTGATAAAATTTGGTATCATAAGTTATCTGCCTCAGTAGAACTCTTCACTATATGATTTTTTTGCTATTAATGGCAAAATAACAAATAACATCTTCCAGAGATGAGACCTTGCCAAGTTCAATAGGATTGTTGGCAAAACAAATAAACAAATCAAAAAAAAAAAAGAAAAAAAAGCGAAAATATGAATATCCAATTATTGTCTTGTAGAAATATTGATAGTGTAAGTGTTTGTATGGAGAGTTAATGGTGGCACAGCTGGGCTGAATATGCTACGGTCATTGTGTATGTGCTGAAGGAAGGAGGAGATATTTTACAGTCTGAACAAAGAAATGTCTAAGCTTTGCTTTACAGCTGCTCATATTAAGGCAAGATGTGAACTTAGAGTATGATCATTATTTCATGGATGTTTCTGCCTAAGTTATCTGCAGATAGTGTCACATTAATGCGAGATGTCTATTATACCAAGAGACTCCATACTTGGTTCAGTATACTTAGGAATAAGTGTTCTATAATAACAAAGGGAAGGAAGAGAAGAGAAGCCTCGTCCTATGTTCCAAGCAATAATACCTGACTGCACAGCTTTGCAGTTTGTGAAAAAAAGGTCATGTTCCCAAAACCAAAAGCTCAAACCTAATCTAAAAGTACTAAGCAGGGCTGGAGAAATAAGTGCAGTCCATTCACAGATAGAAGTTATTTGCTACTGTGTTATAATCTTTTCTTCAACAATGAATGCTTTTCATAAAGCAGGACCCTGAGCAGAGCTTTCAGATTTCAAAATAAAAGAGGTAAAGAATTTGGGTGCTTTGCAGGGACACCTTGATGATTTGTGAGGAGAGGCTTCAGTGGCTTGTTGTGTTTGTAGGGATAGAGGGCAGTGGTTACGTAGGGCAGCACTAAAACCAAGCCACACATTTGGAAATTCCATGCAATTGGAAAAAGCTGAAACTCTTCTAATAGCCCGCTTCAAAAGCAAAAAAAAAAAAAAAAAAAGATGGAAATGTGCTGTTCCCAAGATTTAAGCTTCTCTGTCTCAACTGCTGCTAACTTCTGACCTCCCAACCTTTATAGCAGTTTTAGTATATCATTTTCACTCCTTCTCTTCTTACCTGCTTAACACATGTATGCACACACATGCACATATACATACA
Source organism: Lagopus leucura (assembly GCF_019238085.1). Classification (NCBI taxonomy): domain Eukaryota; kingdom Metazoa; phylum Chordata; class Aves; order Galliformes; family Phasianidae; genus Lagopus; species Lagopus leucura. Next base: position 45,529,993 of record NW_024962262.1, on the reverse strand, counting down.
GACACACACATACACGGTCTGTCCCTTTTAGCTACACAGTTTCCAACCCCTGGTGAGGGTTCCCCCAGAAGCTGTGTTTGCATTAGCTTTATCTTTCTCAAATCTAAAACTGTTCCCATGAAAAATATGGGTATCAGAATTACAAATGCTTGGCCATTCACAAGTACGATATTGTTTCACCTTCATTGCTTTTAAAATTTTATCAATTTAATATTTTTAAACACCTAATTATTCATACCTTTAAATTACCACTGGTCATCTCAAAGAAGCATGTGTGTGTTCTCTTGAAAATTTCAGAATTTAATCACATGAAAAAATTATTTCCACTCTCAACTATGCTCTACTACAGCTTTTTACATATTCTTTATATCTGTCCATGGTTTTTGGATAGCAGAAAATGTCAGATTTCTCCGTAAAAGCAGTGTGAAGTTCTCTCTCTCTCAAACTGAAATGGCACACTTGTGGACACAACTTTTTATTCGTTTATTTTTCAGTTTTTTTAACTAAACATTTAAAAATATTAAGAATTTAAATTAAAAAAAAAATAAAAATATTGGGGGGAGGGATGGGAGAAGAATGATGTGTTTAGAAAGCTATCTGCTCTGTAACAATGGACCTAATATTTCTCCACTGGCATTGATAAGACTATGTTCTGCATTGAGTTATAAATAATTAAAACACCCAGCAAGCCCATCAATACCCATGTCATGAGAAATGGCAAGAAAATCTCAGGGCGTATTAAGAAACAGTTTTGTCTTCATACTTTGTAATATTCTTACATATGTGCTTGAAATACTTGTCCATCTTACCTACACAAACATTCAATCTTTCTCCATCAGCATGGCAGCAAAATTCCCAGGTACAACTGTTTGGACTACAGCTGATTGGAGTCTGCACACTGCCCCAGCTAGGTTTTGAGGAAAATTTCTGGTGAATCATGCACTTTCACGGGTTTCACAAGTTGTTTTATTTCTTCCACTGGGGCTTTCTGAAATGCCTTTTTTTTTTAATGTAATCTGAATTTTAAAAAGTGTTCTGAAATATAGAGAAAGCCTCATTTCCACTTCTAAAAAGAAGTCAGAAGTTGCAGAACGGTAACATGAAAAGAACCTCAACTTTTGTAGGGTACTTTGCATTTTATTAAGAATATGAAAACTCTGAGTAAGAATGGGACCATTTTTGTCTGAAGATGTGTAAAACCATTAATTAATTTGTGTCAAATGCACAATTTCTTCCTAGAAATTAAGGAGTGTTCACAGATATTTGTTTTATTTGTTTGCCGATTTATCTTGGAGGCTCTGGTTTGGTTTAGTTTATTTATTTCTGATGATATTAATTTGGTTAGGGACTTTGTTTTGATTTATTTTGCTTTTCTCTCTATTGTGTAGGGAAATATATTATTATGGACAGCGTTTTGTTTTGTTTTCATAATGCTAATAACAACATTTTTCACCACGGGCATTTTCAGGGGAAAAAAAAAAAAAGTCCCAACATTCGGATTTACTGTTTTTACAGAGACTTACCTGGGCACTTTGCCAATGATACCCAGAAAGGAGGACACCCTGGTTTCTGGAAAATGGTCACAGTGTCTACTGCATCCTCATTAATACAGCAATTCCTTAACACAATGACAGATAAAAGAACTTTCCTTTTATTGAACTAAATGCTGCTTTTACATAAAATAGACTATAATTCAGAGTCTGTAATGTCTACCGAAAGGTTAGACTCGTTACCATCCAAATAGGCTGAGCTAATAAAAATTATATTTGTTACAATCCAAATAGATTAACCGGCCTTAAGGGCTTAGCTATGTATCACACTTTTCAATTTTCTTATAATTAAATTAACATAAAACAGACTTGACAAATAAATGACTGTATCAGAAACAGTTAAGCTCTATTTAACCAAAATAACGGTTATATTTACATATACAGCAACCTGTGTCTATTTTGGGAGCTATAAGAAGCCTATCTAGTTAGCAACCCCTTGGGTGCCTACTGACTGCTGGCAGCCTTTGTCCCAGTCCTCCGGTGAGCCACATAAACTCTAAAAGAGTTTGCTGTTGAGCTTCTGCACTCCCTGCTGATCCCTCCTCTATGAGATACCTCCTCTGATCCCCTGTCACACCTAAGCAATGGCCTTGAAAAATCTTCATGTGCAGAGCTCAAATTTATTTGCTGTAAGTAGCACTTTTGCCTATAAAGATTTCAGTGGGATTAACTGTATTCAGTTAGAGAAGCTGTGGTGGCACATACCTGGAGGTGTTCAAGGCCAGGTTGGATCAGACCCTGGGTAGCCCTTCCCACAGCAGGGGGCTGGAACTTGATCTTTAAGGTCCCTTCCAACCCAAACTATCCTGTGATAAGTTAGGCATATGTGTAAGTCTTTCCAGGAATACATTGTTGGTGTCTTCATACTTGTTTCCTATCTATCCATATATCTGCTATCTATGCTGAAACAACGTCTGCAATAATCTCTCCTGGATGACTGCAGGTTCACACTTCAATAGTTTTAGCAGTTTGTTAATGTAGACTGCCTGGCTTATTCAGCAGCACTGATAATCCTAAAAACACTCGTGCTCTCCACAAACTATGTCTGTACCTCTTAGCTTTCGGACCTTCTTTTCCTTGCTCGCCTATTCCACTGTAAGCCTCAGAACCATAATACTCAGAACCTTAACTTTCACTCCATCTCTTGCTTACCTCTAGGAGGAAAGAAGGCAATACAAATACCATCCCAGCTTGTAGTCTCTTCTGTGGTCAACTCTTTGGATGAAAAACCACAGGCATAACCTCAGTGGTTGGCAAGGACACAAATACGAGACCGTCAATCAGGACAGTCATTTTTTGCTCTTGTTTCACTTGAGGGAGTGTGCGAATATATGTGTGTGGCAAGGGAAGGTTTTCCCTTGGGGATACCACTTGGAAAGCTTTTCACAGAGGTTTTGTTTCCCTTTCTGGTGTGAATATTAAAAACATAATATGATCTGGCAACAAGGAAAAAGTTTACGGAGAACATACCAGGTGTCTGTGACATAGGACGTGTTGGACATGGTCATGATTTTTCAAGAGCTTTTTATGTCTTACTTTCACAGAGCAAATGAAATAATGAAATTGATGTGTAACCTGGTTTTGCTAAAGCTCTGAAACTCTAGCTGTTATGCTGTAATGTGTGTGTGGTTTGGCAAATAGTAAAGAGAATAGTTTCCACTTTCTATAAAGCCATGCAAAATCCACTTAAGTTTCTTAGGGCTTTGTACTATAATTAACCATTCTGAGAGTGTTATTGTCTGAGGACTGTGCTTTTAAGCCCTTTCTCCTCTCTGTAGGACCTCACTCTGAGTAGAGAAGTTAAAATAAAATTAAGATCAGAAAGCTGGATACTTAAATGCTTTTTTTGCCACAGCCTTTCTGGTATCTATTTTATGAACAATCACCTGCCTGTTTCAGGAGTTATCAGTGTTGCCTCTCGGATATTCCCCCTAAATTATGATTGTGCTGCATGGATTTTCACTAAACATATCTCAGTGTAAATCAGGTAAGTTTGCCTTAAAAATAAAGAAAAAAGAGAAACTGATATTTTTAAATGCAGGCCTAGAACCAGTTGGTATCATGCAGTTACGTTAAGGAGTTGAGTGGCAATAGCTGAGAAAGAGGTCTCAGATTGTATATCAAAAAAATGTTCTTCATCAGAGAGAGGTGGGCATGGAACAGGCTCCCCAGGGCAGTGATCTCAGCCCAAAGCTTCCATAGTTCAGGAAGAGATTGGACACCACTCTCAAAACGGAGTTTGAATTTTGGTTTATCCTGCATGGATGCAGGAGCTGGACTCAGTGATCCTTGTGGGTCCCTTCCATTCTGTGATTCTAAGAGTCTGCATAACCTCGACAGCCTACCTGATAATCAGGGACTTGTGCTCTGATGAGTGAGAGGGGAGCAAGATCATTATTGTTCTACTTTAGACTTCCTCGGACATTAACAAAACTTGTGAAATTCAGTTCTCCAGAGTTCTCCATGGCTTTTCTCTCTGCTATCCGTAACAGTCTTTCCACATAACTCCTGCAAGAGACAGGGTCGGAGCTTTTCAAACACAACCCTGAAAGGAAACCAGGTGACCATAACAAACCCCATCATCCTGCAAGTTATGGTTAAGCTGGGATCAGTCTGGACCACAGTGGAAAAGTGACTCAGTCCTATGAAATGGAGGGCTGACAGTTCCCTAAGTTAAGATTCAAAGTGTGTTCTTCATCATTTTTTTCTTCTCTATATGTAAGCTGGCATGTGTTTGCACAGTTTGTCTTTGGATCGCATTATACAATAGAAGATTCAGAGAAAGTGGCAACTTAAGACAGTGAAAGGGCTATTGCAGTATGGACCTCTCAGAAGATGTTTTATAACACTTCATTCTCACTTGCCAATACAGGATTTACAAGGCCAGAGGAAAAAAAAATAGAGGAAAAAGACAAGGGGAAAAAAAAAAGCAATGGGGGGAGGGGGGGACGGGACTGTGAAACAATTTGTCTTTTTTTCTTCTACAGACTGAAAGACATTCCAAACTGTTAACCCTTTAGGACTTATTGCACAACATTTCTTTTATATGCTACCCAACACCTACCTGTAAGCTAACTGTGCTTCTCCACCTTCACCTTCACTGAAGCCCAACAGTTTCTGGGCTAAATGCAGAGCGGTATGATACACACAAACTCAGAGCTGCTCAGTAGCCGTACTTTGACTTCTGAGGTATCATCTATGCTCCCTTTTCCTCAGCTTTATGTATTAAAGCTTATTTTTAACTAAAGCTATGATCCTAAGCTTCTTCACAGTCTCAACTAAGCTGTGTGATTCATGTTTCAAAGCCTAATATTTCAACCTCAAAAGCAGGATGAAATACTGTCATTTGAGTTTTTTAATGACTATGGAGTAGTACATGCTTTTTCAGCCTTTCCTCAAAGGCTCCAAATTAGAATAAAATGAATTTCCACAGCACATGTAAGCCAATAAAAGGAGTATAGCAAGAGGAGGATATGGAGCTGGAAGAGAATAGCATAGTACTAGGATTTGAGCTGAGTTCGTAGTGGATAATGCTAAATTATGTACAAATATTATTACTATTATTATTAGGTATTATTCTGTGCCAGCACTCTTCACTGGTATGTCAGTCCAGAATGCAAAATTCTCCTATTTTTCCTCCCCTTTGCACGGTCTGAATAATGGGGCTTATTTTGTGCAAGTTTGCCCCAGGGTTTCCTTTCTTTGACTGGCAGATAAATATGCTGCTATAGCCTTCTGCTCTTAGTCTGAGGAGCCACCCAGCTCCTCTGCTGTAATGCTTTCTGCAGTGTAATACTCATCTGGAGCTCTACAAGAGAGGACAAGTGGTCATGGAAGCTTAGCTGGTAATCCAAACCCTCAACACTAAAGGACACTCTCTTGTTGGCCTCAGTGTGCTGCCAAACACTCCTCTGGGAGCTAGGGAGGAAAAAAATATGTCAGAAGTTTAGAGAGGAGACAAGCATGGGGGAAATGTACCAAGGAAGTCGAAAGGAAAAAGGAAAGTGGAAGTGAGAGATCATACTTAATAATAACAGTGCTTTGGAAATAAATTTCAGTAAGCACTAAAGAGCAAGAATGAGGAGATGGCCATGCAGTGAGGATCTGTGGAAGGGGTGGAGACCAGCATATTGTCACCTTGATGAAAAAAATGCACATGAGACTTGCACAAACCTGGAGGCAGAAAAAAATGAAAAGATTCCAGACTTTCTGAAGTAAATTGGATATTCAGTCTGCAGCATCCCTTCCTGGGTGGATTTCTCTTTCTGTTCTTGTCTCTTTGGCACAAATCAGGAGTTGCCTAATTACCTACCTCAGCATGGGCAGAGCTGAAGAGAAGTCTTTTTGTTTTGTGTCTTATCACATCTCCAAGAACCAAATTTTTGACGATGCAGCAAGCATCATCAGGAATCTACGTATTGAGAACAGGAGTCTACATATTGTTGTGTCGATGGCCTTTTGGATGGGCTGTTCCAAGGAAAGAAATATTGTAGCCAAAGGAGTGGCAGGGAGCTGCTGTAGTCACTTCATCATTTGACTTGTCCTTTTTATAAACAATCTTAGAAAAACAGAGAATAGCTCTGAATAAGTGACATCTAAAGCACACATGTGGGCAAAGACATTTGATACGAAGATGATATCCCTCTGGAATTCATAGAACTAACACATACAGTCTCACATCACTGTAGAAAACAAAACAGGATGGGTGACCAAACGGTCAGGGTGTTCCTAGAATTTTGCATCTGATGTTACCGTGGTTTGCGAACCTGCAACACCACTCCTGTGCTTCTGGTAGTTTATATGCCAGAAACGAGTTTTCCCAAGCTGTGTTGGGCATCAGGTTTCTATGATTACCAATAAAATCATAAATATTTGATACAACAAAGGCACTAAGGTGACAGTTGCTTTTTTGAGTAGTGTAACATGCTTTTTAGCAACTAAGTATTATTCTCTACGTTATAAGGAGACAGAAGTCACAGTTAATGAAGGATAAAAAGATCTACAGGTTTTTTTAATTGTGTGGAAACATGAACATATCATGGTTACAAGAATACGCTGTGTGAATTATTTACTATGAGAAAAACACTGAGTAAAAATAATGCATGCTATTCAAATGCACTATAAGCCAAGTAGAAAGCAGGTACTTGCATTTTAGGAGTTACTGTATTTGTGGTTTCATTTATTTTGGTGGTGGTAGAATGTAAAGAACAAAATAAATTAGAACCAAAAATGGAAAAGATGGAATTAATATACAGCAGGGCTGTGAATGATTTGTTTCTTTTCCCAGAATGCCCCTTTCCAGCTTATCTGAACACTTAGCTATGTTTATTTCCATAAAGAATGCATTTTATTCCAAAGGAAGCTAGGATGTGCTTTTTAAAATAAAGCAAAAACTTTATTAAATTTCAAAAGAAAAGTAAACAGAGATGATTTGGAAAGCTTTATTCATTTATTTGGGCAAACACTGCTAAAAACATTTAGGTGCACTGCGTGTTTAAAAAGTAATAAATAGCTATTGTGCTTACTTCATAAACTTGTCAGAGTGTCTTCATTTTATTTTCCTGAACAAACTGAATTTCTGTACTGCTCATCCCCAGCCAGTTAATAAATACATCACCCTAAAAAGTGCTGTGGTATTAAATTTACAGCAGATAAAATATGGATGAAGTTGCTGTGCTTCAGGTACGTCAACTGTGATTTAATATCTCTGACTACCCTTATGAGGAGTAAAAGATTACTCGGCTGCTCCAAGAGCAAGATACTGACCTTTGCTCCCAAGTAACAGCCACTCAGCAAATAGTATCAAATGAAGAAGTAGAATAACATATAGATTTGCCATAAGAAAAAATTGATCTAAATCCATATATCAAATCTGCTGATCAGAGCTCTGCAGAAAAGTACCTCATAATCTCCAGTGTGGAATTGCAAAAACTTTCAGTTGGAAGGAAACTGTGAGTTTTATTTTAAAATAAAAGATTTCTTGGGGCAGAGGGTTTTAGGTGAGTTCTATATTTGTATCTGTGGTGTCTGAGGACATATATATATCACTTGAGACATCTTCAAATATGAAAATACCCATTGATCTATTAGATCATAAGCTAGTGATTTAGCAATCAGTTTCATCCCCATTTTTTCCTTCTGTCAAGTAATGGAGAAAAGTATAACGTTGTCAGAATTTCATTGGAACTGCTCTGTAAATGAAGGCAAAAATCCTTTGGGAAATTTCATAATAGTCTGATTTAATTTGTGTCTTAAAAAAAGAAAATTATATCTAAAGGTAATAAAAATCCTCAGGAAGAAATGTTTCTTAGCAAATAAAATAAATTCCTGTGATTTACATTTTGCCTTCAAAAACAGTGCACAAGTGAAAGGGTGCTGCTCTGCACTTCAAAGAAAAAGAGAATGAAAAAAAAAACTCAACAACAAAGCCAAAATATGAAACAGACAAATCACTCTGCTGAGTACTTTTTAACCTAAGGTGGCACTTGTTAACAAAGCAACTGCTGTATCTGTGGTAAAGACTGAAAAGGTAATCTTTAAATGTAAAAGTAAAATAACAAACTTCCCTAATTAGTGCTGATTAGTGTCACTTGAGATAGAACTTGATTTACAATGCTAAAATCAGCAGATTTACACTAGTTTAAAACCCAACCAGTACAGATGAGATTATCCCAAACCAATAAAAATATTATTTTCAAACATTTTTTCTCCAACGCATTATTTTAGCTTGATCTAATAATATTTATGTTTTGTATTTTGAGTTGTATGCATATTATAACTCAATATCATTGGTAATTTCTGGATTCCATGTGTTTGTGTCTATACAAACAAAAGCTTTGTTCAATCCCCAGCTCTGCAACATATGATTTTTAACAGGCTGAATTTCTGTCCTGAAAAGGTGATTTGCTTAACAAGTCCAACAAAAATAATGGGAAATTTGTCTCAAATGTCTCCTGTGCTTGTGGTATGAATTATAAGCCATTACTCTGAAAAATTATCGATGCATTTTTGTGAAAGCTGCATTTCTTTACAACTGAAACTTAGAAAATAATGTGATTTTTAAAATGTGGAAGTGGTGACATTTGTTTGAAGATTTTTCTTTGGGTTTTCTTTGCAATTAAAACATGCTCTTTGCCATTAAGATGCACCGACTTGGTTGAATAGGAATGTGCATCCTGTGCATCCTGCCCATCTTAGCCCAGATGTTACTCATTCAAACAGACGTCAGCCCATAAACCTTTCCAAACAAGTGCTTTCTCCACTCTGATTGCACAATGGATTTGGTTGGGCAAGATGACATTTTCTTGAGTGACAGATGCGCAGGCTGCCGCAGAACCATGGACACTCATAATGTCCTTGCAGAGCAGCTGCTCCTTAAGGATTTTATACTGTTTTCTTTGTGTTTGTAATAATAAAGGGGGAAAAAATATACCCCTTATACTTTGGGAGTTAAAAATACACACAGCAACAAGAACCAGGAGTTATCAGCAGGATTTAGAAAGTCTAAGCTGGAAATGTGTGGATACTATCAACCTTTTGATGGCACATCACTTCAAACAACATAAAAGTATTTTACTGGGCATTTCTGCCCTGCCAGAACTAGTAGCAAAAAGCAGGCACAGGAGAGATCACAGGAGGCAGAGGGAGAGAAAAAGGAAGAAGAAAGGAAGGATCACTGGCAGATAATTTGAGGGGTTGAAATTTTGTAAAACACGAGTGGTTTCTAAAACTTATGGGTTTCTAAATACTAGTTATCAGCATTTTGATTTTTAACAAGCAGGAAAAGACCAGACTTTGTCTTTTTTTAAGTGATGTTTTTATAGTAATAATTGAAATAATAAACAGCAACATCTACTATTAATGTATATTAGTCTGAACATTAGAAATTATCACTGGACAGCTCATTACAAAATGGATTCAAATGAATTTCAGACTCAGGACCTCAGGAGAGCCACTAGCACACCAAAGTAGAGGGAGGTAAAGGCAAGCAGCCCTTCTCAATATCCCTTTAATGTCTTTAGCCAACGAAGCAGTATTTCCCCAGCACAACAAACGTTGTGTCATTGACATCAAGCCACAGTCCATTACAACATTCCTGAGTTCAGGTGGCTGCAAAAAGATTACTGAGCTGCTCCTTGCATGCCAGGGAACATGACATACCATAGATATTCACAGAAATCATGTGAATATTTTCTCATTGCTATTTGAGTGTCACTTCAGATTGCTAATTCCCAGCCTTGGTCCTAACAAATCACTGGTTAAGCCTTAGCCCTATCATGAAATCCCATTTAATGTGAAAATGAGGAGGACTAATGTTGAGAAACCTGTGCTACCTCTTTGCCACAAATAAGAAGTTTTTTTTTGGTTGGGCATTTCTCTTTGGACTACCATGCTGAATTTGGCCCAGCCTTGTAGGAGATATGAAAACCATCCCTGCTCTCCTTAGTAATCCTATGGAAGAAGGCACTTAACCCTGAGAAGCTAAGAAAAAAAAAAATAAGCACCCATAAAGCTGGTAGAAATGCTAGCTGATAGCTATTTCCCTAGGCAGGCCCAGTTTAGGAGATATGACTTGCTGTCTAGACCCTGCTGCTCATCATGTCAAGACAGACATAAGAGCCACTGGCCAGGAAATATCCTGTGTTTATTGTTTTGTTGGTGCCTAAAGTGCACCTGGCCTGTGGCTAATGGGGTTCACTTTTTAAATCCATCAAGTGTATGAATGAGCACTTTTTTGAAAAGGAAAGCTGATCTAAAAGATGAAATAACAGAATCTGTTAAGGACGTTACTCTCTCAGGGAATTACATTCAATCACTCCTAATATTCCTACAGAGTAAACTGAAGACTACTGCATGGAAGGTATAGTCCAAATCTAAAGGGCTCTGCTAGCATGCAGTGAATAAATAGGTAAGTCCAACCATTTTAAGACCTGCAGTTTTATTATTGCTCTCCAGTGAACTTGATATTAAATAGTGAACTTGATATTAAAAAGACAGCTTTGATATCATTTTCTAATTCTTATAACTTCTCCATGGGATAGGGGGCCAAGTGTTAAGAGTTGAAGGGGACAGATGGAGCAGCTGAGCATGGGTTTTGTTCCTTTACAACAGTTACAACAAACATTGAGAAAAAAGTATTCTGATCAGAACTTTGGAAATCTGAGTTGGGGGCTTTGGGGAACCCAGGAAAACATAAAAGCACACATACATTGAGGTGAAAAGAGCTGTGGATTAGGGATGCATAAACAAAATAAAAGATCTTATGAGGATTTGAGGACATCTAAAGGAAAAGGAGCAACGAAAAGTATAATACAGGTTGGAAAGGACAAAAAGGAAGCAGGGAAAAACTAGACATCTAGGAAATAGCATTGGGAAATGAGGTATCAGACACCATATGGGTCGGCTGGACCAAAGAAAGGTGCAAAAACCAATTTTGGAGGTTGTAAGAAGGATCTGAGGAGTCAGGGATGCAACAGGGGGGTTTTATTAGCAGAAATCATGCAGCCTGCTCACCAGCTCTGTGAGACCTGGCCACAGCCCCAAGGACATGGAGATTCCTAATAAGGAGAGAAGCCTGTGAAGAAAAGCTTCCATTTTTCTTTCTGCTCAGATTAGGTGTTTGGCGTGCTCTGCTTAGCCTAAAGCTGCTTCTCTGTGTGAGGACAGCCAAAGGTCCACAGGCAGCTGAAGACTTAACCAAGGCCTCATTCAGCGAGGACTGCTTGATAGTGTGTTCTCCTGGACAGCAGAGAACCGAGGTCTGCCCACGCAGCAGCAGGGGTCAGGATTGATTCTGCAAGCTGCCGAGCACACTTGGGAGCCTCTAGCATACCTGAGCTGGTGAGCACTCAAATCCTCACAGAAGTGATTGGCAGTTGCTGGATGGCGTCCTTAGAGAATAAATGTTGCTGGATGTTCCTTCACCTCCTTATTAGTTTCAAATTATACCTGCAGCTGCCCAAGAATTTCTGCTCTGTCCTGTCCCATTCTTAATCACTTGCTGATATATCTGTGTGTGCCCGTGTGTGTACAAGAGGTGAAAAAGCATATTTGTTTGTTGCCTTTTGAATACTGGGCCAGGAGACTAAATTAAAGGGGAAAAAAAGGGGGGGGAAGAATGTCTCACAAACATTCTTGCAAATAAAATCTATTGATTTACTTGGCTTTTTGCTAATTCAAAAAGATTTAGAAGAATAAGAATTTATTCACATAAATGTTCACAGACAAGCACAAGCAGAGCAAATCCTACAATGAATAAATATTCATGGGAGTATTTGCACTGGGAGAGCTCCCCTGGCTATTCTAAAAGTCTTTTTTTTTTTTTTCTTTTTTTTTTCCTGTAGTGTGACTGGAAAGGATAGAATTAAGTAGTTTCAAAAAGTGAAAAAGGAACATGAGGTTGTAAAGTTGGAAAGAAATGTTTTTGCTGTTACCAGAGTCAGGAACAGCAAAGCTGAACTCCGAGCAAGTGGCTGTTCTACCTTATGGCTGAATTGCCTTAGAATCATAGCATCATAGAATATCCCCAGCTGGAAGGGACCCCCAAGGATTGAGCCCAACACCTGTCTGTACACAGGACCACTGCAAAATCAGACCATATGACTGAGAGCGATGTCCATACATTCCAGCAGCTTGGAGCCATGCCCACAGCCCTGGGCATCCTGCTCCATGCCCACTGCCCTGTGGTGCAGCCCCTTTCCCTGACCCCCCAGCTCCCCTCCCCTGACAGCTCCATGAGAAAAGAGCAGAGCAGAGCTCAGCACTGCCCCTCCGCTCCCTGTGAGGAGCTGCAGCCACCATCAGGCCTCCCCTCGGCTCTTCTGCTCTGCGCTGAGCACACCCAGGTGCCTCTAAGCCTTATGAGGCTGAAAACCGTGTTGGTCCAGATGAACATGGCACAAATAGCTTACTTGGCCATGTGGCATAAGTCGGAGCAAAGTCTAGTGGCTGCCCTAGTGCCAATTTCCTCTAGCCACAGAAGGGGAGATGGGCATTTAGGAAGCCATCATTCAGTTCATCCCTGACTTGTAGGCAGGAAATCTCCATAGGCTCTTTAAGCAGTAGTGTAGGAGGCAGTGAGACTGTTGTCAGAATGGGCACCGGGGCCAAGATCTTCCCTGCCACGTCGTGGCGGCACTAGTAGTTACAAAGCCTTCTCATTTTTTTTCCCTGTGCCACGAATTTAAGATTCTTGCTTGTACTGTGGTACATCTCCAACAGCATACTGCACAGACTTGCTCATAACTGGAGGATTATGAGTTGAGTGCTTTCTGGCAGAAGAGAGAAGTGATCCGACAGAGCTGTGCTGCTATCATCCCTGTCCTCTGGAGAAGCCCCTGCTCTGGGGCTCTCTAATGGAAAAACAAGTTGCCATGAGAGCACTCCAGGTTTACCTGGCTCTCCCCCTTAGCACATATGCACTCCCTAGTTACCAGTCCCTGCTCAGCACCTTGAGCATAGTCCACTGCTGTGTTTACCTTCTGATGGACATGGCAGTGGCTGGAAGGACAATGTGAGCCCCAAATACTGTCAGCTAAATTCCAGCGTAGCCCGTGTAACCTTTCTGCAGGCATCAGTGAGGAGCCTGCCTCTCTTGGAAAACACTTCTTGACTTCTGGGCATGAGGAGTAAACACAGTTCTGAGTTAGCAGCACTTTTTCACATTAGCAAGAAGCTTGCTGACATAGTTAGGTATTTCTTAAAGTGTATCTTCATAGAGGATTTTGAGGTCAAATACGAAGTCATAACAAGACCAAAAATATTTCCAACACTGACCACATGCCTGAAAATCTTGCAGCATCCAATGCAGTGAGGCACTTTGTCCCTTTCTTCTGTATTTTCAGTAAAAATGACAAAACTGAGAACCAGTGCTTACTTGACTCTGTTAGCACTTTTATTTATTTATTTTCTTTCCACTTTCACCCTTGATGTATCTCCTCAGACTGTGAGCAGGATACATAGTGCTTCATATTCCAAGTGCTGAGGTCTATCTATCAAAAGCTGACTGGAGTGGGTGGTGAAATACAGTAGGAGGTGGCTAGCTACACAGTTGTACTATTAAATTACTGTCTGTCCAAGGAGAGTAATCTCTTGTTTCAGCAGCAGGTACTACTACCAGAGACTGTAAAAACCTCAAGCACTCTGAAATAGGCTGTCATATGGAGCACTATAAATTACATCAGTCAAATATTCCATCATTCATTCACTCCACAGGCTTACAGAAGGGATGAATAGTCCGCTCAGGGGAAGAAGAAAAAAAAAAGACAGCAACTTTCTGATTCCTCTTCTACCTTTTCTATTTACTTTGTTTGGGAGTTTCAGAGGCCATTTTCTGGTGGGAAGTTTTAATAAACCATAAAATGTAATTTTATGTTTGCATAGCTGCAAGTATCAGGGACCATATGGGCTACTCCCCAAAATGCAGCAGAGATGAAGGATTTTCTTTTTCTCAAATTGCAGCTATTGTTATCCACCCTTTTATTAAGAAGTTTAAACAGTGCAGCATCAATGACTTCCTTTTCATGTTTGTGGAACAGAACATTTGGCAGTAAGTTAAAATCCTAAATAAAATATGAAGGCTGCCAGCACATGCCAGAAGTCTCTTGGAGAGCGTATATGAAAAGTTGCTTCTAAGATGCAAATGTCACTAATACTGTAAGAAAATTGCAAAAAGGTATGAAAGTCACTAATGTGACATGAAAGAACAAAAGTCTTCAAATTATGTGAAAGTTGCTGTTCCGATATGTTATCCTTATTCTTCTAGTTACTTTCTATCTTATCTTATTAGCAACTTCAATTTCAAACTAATCTTTGATAAAAGTCTTATTATACTAACAGTTTTCCTTAAGTATCAGAAAATTGTATTTCCAGATGCACTGAGAGAAGCGTGACCTCATTAGTAGACTATTGTATCAGGGTTTTTCATTCCTTTAGCTAAAGGAAAAGCATGCATTTCTGTAACCACACTTTCTTCTCTCTTTGCTTTATGAAGGCGTAGCACAGACTGTGTGTCTCATGCAAGGCCAACAGGAGACTCAGAGTAGGTTTTGTTTGGAATGAAGATCTCCATCACTTGTACATTCCCTGTCCACAACACTAGCTATGGAGCTATCTAAAAATACCATGTCTAGATGGAGCCCAATGAATGCCTTAAGACACAGTGAGACGCAACACATTTCCGAGTTCTCCATTTAACAGAGAGCAGGATTTAAATACATACCTGAGCATGCAAATGTGCTTTTTTGTTCATCTGGTATAGGCAATATTCTGTAAATTCCTATTTCTGTCCACCAAAGATGAGTGCCCTTGTTGACATCTTTGCATGTCCATGAGATCTCATGAATGCGTAAAGCAGCGCAGCACAAAAAGGAGTTCAGAATCATCTAGATGCCCTTGCCCATGGTAGGGATTTAAATGAGATAATCTTTAAGATCCCATCTAGTCCAGATTGTTCCATGAGTCTGTGATTCCATCATTAATACTTAATGGGTATTTCTGATTTCTGTAGACTAATGCCCATGGAAGTGTTCAAGCGGAAATGATCTAGAACTTGGACTTTGGTTTCCATGGGTTAAATGATTTGTAAGGAATTTTTTCCGCCAGGGGTCTTATTTGTTCTTTTGTGCTTGCAATGTTCTGTGAAGGCTAAGAAATACATGGTATTGCTAATTCTAGCTGCTGAAGTCCTGTATTACTCCTGTGTAACTTGTTCAAGCAGAACACCATGTCAGGTTTGCAATGAGAGGGTTCAGAATGCTTACTATTAGGAGATGAAAACGTGAATAGATGACAAACATTTGTAGTGCAGATTTCCTGCCTTCATATGTACATCAGACCCAAACTCTGTAGGCTGTGTGGAGGTGTATGTACTCCCCCACAGTGCAGTACTCAGTCTATATGCTTACCTTGCAAAAACATACCTTCCACAAGTGAAATGGTGGTTGAGTACCACATGGTAAAGTGTGTCCTGAGTTGCATCAAATAAAGGCATTGAGTGACATTAAATATTGCATCCTATTAACAGTTTCTCCTAATACTTGATTTTGATAATAGGAAACTGCAATTAAATACTATAAAAGCACTAGTTAGACATAAGGTGACTGTTCCTAAGCAAGAACCTATAATTTGCCCCTAACAGACCCTTCTTCTTTGATTATTGGTCAGGAGATAATGCAGTTTGAACATTTAATAACAGTTTGGCTTTACTGCTAAAAGATGAAGTTATTATAACATTGTCTATTAAAAAAAAAAAACCATCTTTGAAGCTAATAATCAAAAGATTAGAGAAAGGATATCTTTTAATTAATTTCAAACTCTGGATTGAGTATTAAATAGAAACATGAAAGAAAGATTTCCAATTGGAAGTGCTGGTAACTGAAGAGTCTCCTCTCTCTTGAGGATTGCCATTTAATTTTAAACATTGATTTAAAATAAATGATGGTACAGTCCCCAAGGAAAGATGTATTTCAGTTGTAAACATAAGAGTGATGTATAATAAATGAAATATATAACATTCTCCTTGAGGAATTTTCTTACTTTACTGTGCAATCATGCTATGGGAATTATTTATACCCTTTAACTTGAGTCTCAGACAAAAGCTATCAGGTATCTTTCTGTAATCAGATTTTCCTTTATTTACATATTTGCTTGTATTTACATTTTTGAGCACTCATTTGTAATATCAACTCTTCTATTGCTGACACTTGAGAGGGAGTGTGATAGATAAGGAAAACATAGTTTGGATTATCATTTGAATGCTAGGGGTCTCAAACCAGTCCTGACCAAGGATCTCGCCTTACAGGAAGCCTTGTAAGTCCTCACTCCCACAGGCAGTTTTCTCACTTATTTCATCATAGCCCATGCAGTCTTTCTCATTCATAACTGTGTTTGTTTGTCAGCTCTTCACTGTGTTGCAGCGCTCCTGTTTTCTGATTTCTCCTTCCTAAATATTAAGATATATTATACCCCAGCTCTAGGAGAAGCAGCTTTTCCACTTCATTTGTTTTGTGTCCTGTCAGCATCTAGGTGAACACAATAATTAATTATGAATAGTTGTTTAAGTACTTCTAGGGAGTCTGCTTTTCCTAGATGTTTCCTTTTGTGTATTCTCACTCCACTATATTTTCTTTTTCTTCCTTTTTTTCTTTTTTAGCAAAAAATGTGACTGACAATTTATGAGACAAAAGCTTATTTTAAGCAATTTTCTATTTAGGGAAGGTGCACGGATGCCTGGTTGGTGCAGCTCTGGAGATCTGTTACTAAGGTTTCAGGGCTTACATTTATCCAACTAAAGAACAAAGACATGTTCAGTGACCTAGCTGTCCAGTTAAAACTCCATCTGCTGATCTCCTAAATTTCACCTTTCCTGAGAGCTTCTTGGCTCTGAGTATGAAAAGACCAGCACTCCCTGAGATGACTGGAACGAAAACACAAGAGGCATTTTTATTTTGTAAACCAAACAGATGCTTGTTAATGGGGTCTGATGGGTCCTGCATTTTGTAAGATACCTAAGTGTAAGCACTCATTCAGCTGGATGGCATCTTCTAACTATTCTTGATTCCTCTGCCATCATTTGTAAAAGTTTAACATTTGCTCTTTCAAAAGGCAACTACTCTTTCCTTGTAGCTGATTCACAGGGAAATTCTTTTTCTCAAATCCACTTCTGGGAGCATTATTTTGATTATTTGGCCACCTGTTTATGGACTGCATTTCTATGTTGTTTTTTTGTTTGTTTGTTTTTAGCTACTGTTTGAATACTCCTGTTGTTCTTATAGAGCATTATTAAGTAGAAATACATTGTAAACGAATTCAGTTTGACACAGTACAGTGGAAGTTGTCTAAACAGACAGGAGATTGAGTGTATTTCCTAATTGCAATATTAATAAGACATAGTTGTAATGTAGAACTGTCATGTCTCACCAGGAGAATTCTTTCACACGCAGAGTTTCTTTCCTTGAGTCCATCTTACATGCTGGGCTTTTGGATACTTAGTGATTTTATCTGTATGGAGC
>NW_024962262.1:45447433-45507433 GCF_019238085.1 Lagopus leucura | reverse complement strand
TTCGTTATTGCATTTACGTTTTCATAGCTGTTTTTCATAGTTGCAAAGCAGACCCTCCTCTTCCCTTCTTCTGTTTTGCTTGTGGCACAGAACACGGTAAAAGGTAGACCAGTACAAAACAAGGCTCGGAAACAAATGTAGCTGGTTTGAAAGACAGCAGCGTACAGATTTTGGTGCCCAGCAGCTCATTTCATCCTAGCCACACCGCATGCCCTGTGTAGGACAGCTTTCAGTCACTGCTAACAGTGAGCCAAAAATGAAATGCCAATTTGACTGCCTCCTAATCTTGGAATGAGGAAGATCACACAGACGTGGATTGGCTGCTAATTTAAGGCAGAGTGATCTCCTTGCAGTTTCTTCCAAACAATGGCCCAAAGCTCCAGTAACCCATTCCATCACTTTACCTTGCACTCAGAAGTGATCAGTCTCGATGTATCATTCAACTCAAGATACAGTCTGTCGTTTTCAGGGCACAGAGTCCCCAGAACAAACAGAAAGCCCTCATCTGGCAGCCTTCTTAAAACCATCTCAAAATTTCAGCAATTTTCGCCAGAGATGAAATAGAAGCAGAGTCAATCCTCTAGGGAAGAGTCCTCGATCACCCCACTAGTCCAGCCTCAATCAAATCCAGCTCACTTTGGTCCTTCCAGCCAATCCCTTGTGCTTGTGCAGAATTTTTTCCCCCCAAGGGGAAAGAGAGACAGAAGACAGAGGAATAGCTTTCACCTGCTTGTTCTTCAGTTACAGTAATAATTCTTATTTCTGAAAGCATGTATTGCTAAGAAAAAGAGAACATTTTCACTGGTCCCAGAATGAAATTTCACTCTTCCCTGACACAGCTTTTTAATAAGATTTTTTTTTTTAAGTATAAATAAGGAGAACCTATTCAAGACATTTTTATTTATTAATAGTCAGATTATTTCTCTCTAAAAAAATCTCCGTAACACCTTGATTGCATTACTACTTCACATTTGCTTGCACAAATAAACCTGAAGTTTTACTGCAAGAGAGGCAGCTATTTTAAAGATGGCAAAATGTCAGCTCTTGGATGGTTGGTTTCATTTAACAAGGCTCCACATGAATTTATGAACTGTTCCGTAACGTCTTCTGCTTGCACCAAATGGCAGACTTTAGGCAGAAACCCAATGTATGTTTAGCTAATGTATAACAAACAGAGTATTTACATGGTCAGTGGACCCTATTAGGTATTAAGAATGGCCCCTTTCTAAATTTTCTGCTAATTCCCTTCCGCAACAACCTGAACAAAGTGTTCATTTCTCAGAAAAAGCTAAGGAAATGTGTGCGTCTATGCATGTGTGTCTTTCACTTTAAAATGTCTTTAACCAAACTTCTGACAGTTACCTTATTGTCTTTTGCTCTGAGAGTGACAATGTGGTTTAAGATATTGTTTCCTGACTTTAAAGGTGCCTTGTGATTTTTAAGGATATTTCAGCAGCTGAAGGAATTCTACTGCAGACACAGTGAACCAGTTCATTTCTTAAGCAATAAATGGCAAGCAGGGTGGTGCTGAATAAGCATGCTTATATGGAATTTCTCTTTGAAAAGCCCACTAGTTAGGCCCTATAACACTTCAGTTGATATTTCTACAGTGCAAACACGATAGTGGAAATTAAGTTGCCCCAGCAAATTCAGTTTAGGAGAAATTTGTTATGAATAAAATGCTGCTGCTGGCCTTAGAACATTGAATTTATCCACCAAATAATATCTTAGAAATACCACTTCAGAAGAAATCAGCTCTAAATAATTGATAAATTTGGTTTGTTTAGAAACCTTTTGACCCCTGTAATAGAAAGTAAAAACACATTTCAGTTATTAAAGTCACATATATTCCCTCTGGTAGGGGAAGCTTTTAATTTTAAGCTGGTCTCTGTTGGGGCCATTTGA
Source organism: Lagopus leucura (assembly GCF_019238085.1). Classification (NCBI taxonomy): domain Eukaryota; kingdom Metazoa; phylum Chordata; class Aves; order Galliformes; family Phasianidae; genus Lagopus; species Lagopus leucura. The sequence continues at coordinate 45,505,528 of NW_024962262.1, read as the reverse complement.
TAAAGCTTGGAAAAACCTTTTCAACTGCTGCTGGTGGATTTGGGTCAGCTTCCCTTGGGAAAATGGCAAAAGATAAATTTGTAGCTTTTCATAACACATAAGAAAACTTCAGAGATTTTAAACATCAAGAACTATTGGAACTGAAAGACAGAGTTTCTCTTTTGTTTCTCCCCCTCCTCCTCCTGCTCCTTCTTCTCTTTTCTTTCCAAAAAGAACTTTAAATTCTCTTGTTGTTTTAATTTTTTTCTTCTTTTCAGCAGCGGAAGCTAGAATGTTTTGGCCTTTCTAATGACAGTACCAGTGATCCTTATTAACATAAGATTTATTTTGAGATAAAAACATCATTAGGCAATTTTTGTTTCCAAATGGAGTAATTTCATTGCACTGCTTTCAAAGCTAAGAGCAAAATAAGATACCCTCTATCACATATTTTCAAAAACACAGTTCTTAAACTTTGCTTCAGTCACTGTTACCAGATCTTAATGTCCACAAATTGAAGTTGGTCTAATTTTCCCAGGACAGTAATCACCACTTATGAATGAAGGTGCTGATTCTATTGGGACTGCCAAAATGTAACTAACAGCTACGCTGCTGTTTCACAAGAGGAAGGCAAACATAGATGACAGAAAATAAATGTACTTACTACCTATGAAAAAAGGAAAAGTAAAAATTAAAAAAAAAAAAACAGCAACAACCCCAAAAAGCTGAATATCTGGGTATCTGTTTGTGCACAAACCATCTACTTCCAGGCAAAACTGCAGATTGTTCTACGCCCTGAGCCACAGATGAGGATCTGTGCTCATGTCTGGTGGAGTTGCTGCTGTTCCACACCTCTTCAGGCATTACTGCCAAGAAGTACAACCTGAGGGCATTGTGGTGCACTCCCTTCTCTGTACATTCATCTGAGACTAAGAAATTCACTTCATTTAAAATACTGAATGGCTGTCATTCAAGAAAAACAATTCTCTTTCACCCCCATCCTAAGCTGAACTAGAACCAGCACCACAGAAGATAAAATCTATGTATTTTCTTACAGCTTCTACAAAGATACAGCCTCTTTACCCTATTGTCAGTAAGCCAAGAAGTGATGGCCTGGAATACCACAGCAAGCTCAGAGAAGCACTGAGGAGGTAGATGCTTCTGGAAAAATTGCACCCCTGCTCCTGAATTTCATGGTGAATATGTAATTGACTCTTTTAAAATTACAGATGTCCTTAGCTAAATTTTTGAAACCTGGACTACTCACCTGGCAACCTCCCCTTACACACAATCTGCAAATAGTGAGCAGGAGCAAATCAGTAAGAGCAAAGTTGTCTTCATAGTAAACAAGCCTTTCTTGAGCAGCAAATTGTTTCTTTTTGCTGTTTCATGCTTGGACGCTATTCCCAGTGTAAGACACTCTATTGCACAGACTCAGTGGTAAATTATTAAAAGGGTCTCTATTGGATATCCGTTCGTGCAGCCACAAATTATGTGTTCATGTACCTATGCCTATTCTTGGCAGGTGCAGCTCCTCTGTGAGTACTTTAGCAATTCAAACACCTGCATTTTTTCATTATGTTAAGTCTGTTCTTCAAACAGTTGCACCTACACTCCATTAGCACCCACACAGGGAGGCCAACTCTTGGTAATTTATGTTGCGAGGGGATTGCCTTCTTGGGCAAGAAAGAGACTATGCAGGAAGCTAGGCTAAGATTTTACAGCCACACTGTTTCAGCTTCCCAAATAAACACACTTAGCACGTATCTTCATGGTCACTTCGTCCGTTTGGAACAGGATGAGTGAATTGGGCTGCTTTGTATGTACTGCGCACTAACTGTTCACACAGGAAATGAGTGAGGAGTAGACAGCTTTCAAAATGGTAACAAAATACTTCAGTGTTTTTCTTCTTTAAGAATATCTTGGAAGGATGTGACATTTTGCATGGGAAATTTCTTGTGTCTTTTTTTTTTTTTTTTTTTTTTTTTTTTTTTTTATCATTTTTATTCCTGTTGACATACTTTGTCTGATGTCTAATGTTTGGTTTGCACTAAATTGAAGTAGGCTGTTCTTCATCGTTCTTCTCAGACAAACTCATAACCATAATACATAGGCATGCTTTCATTGTAGTATTATTCGGAGTAGTATTCAGTTCCATCTAACAGTGTACTTTGCCTTGTTGTCTTCAGTTGGTCTCCTAGAAACACTGGTTGCCATCTTATATGCACTTTCTTTGAACATGGACTGAAGCTACAGGAAGTCCCACTAGAAGCATTGCCTTTTCTCCTCCTCTTTTACTTTCCTTGTATTTTTTTTCTTTTCTTTATTACACTCTACTCTCCTTTCTAGCCTCCACTCCTGCCTTTCTTCTTGTTGTACTTCCTCCATTACTATTCTTCCTCCTCTTTCACCCACCTTATCACAACTTCTGGTACATAGGCAGCTGCAAACTGAGCTGATTCCACTGCCTTTTTCATAGTTCAATAGACTTATTCTTCCCACCTACAGCATAACACAAACTACTGCTAGCTAATTCCTCATCCTTAATGATTGCTAGCAGTATCTTCCAATGCATATGCACCATCATGTATTCACCTGCTAGAAGACTCTACATGCTTTTCTTCATACGGAACCCTGAAATATAGTCTTCTATCCAAAACAATTGGATGCTTACCTCGGTTACAGAGGAAGAAGCCAATATGTACAAAATAGAATCATTGCAGTTACTAGAACTGATTAACTAGAAGACAAATCACCTCATAATCAATACTGAAATATTGTAAGTTGAGAACCTAAAATACAAGTACAAGCTTCTGCAAACTGGTTGCCCAATAGCAAAAAATTTCAGTCACAAAATAGTGGAACTATGTTCAGCTGGGAAAAAAGTGAGTCTTGTAATTGTTTTTATCAACAAGCAGTTCTTACTAAACAAGCGTTGGAGCAAAAGCCAATCAAGCTCAAATAGAGAGTGCTGAGCCATTGTGACTTTTGGAAATAGAGTCACAGAATTCTTTTTAGAACAGTGGAAAAATAGAGGAAAAAGTAACTATATGGTTAAGAATGGAATTGTTGAGTACATTTACATATTTAACATGCTTGATAAAGAGGTTCTTCTACCAGGCAGGTTTTCAAGACCGTCTGTCTGTTGAACAGCAAAGGAAGACACAATACAAAGGTAATTCCAGAATACTGTTAATCATTTTCCACAGTAAATCTAAAAACTGTGAATGAAAACTTCAAAATAGATCTACCTTTTAATCACTAGAAGGGAATGATTCCAGTTGAGTAACCACCAGAATAGTTAGAATCATCCAGAGCATAAAAATATTGTAGTATCATACATAATAGCAAAACAACCATCTTACTTAGATTCTTTATGAAGAACAACATTGTATGGCTGAAAGCACGAAAATCAGAAATGGTAGCCATTATCCCTCATGCTTCTCTACATAATTAGAAAGCAGACTTCAAGATGCCTTATCAAAAATAAAACACCTGACAACAAAATCAGCAGTAAATACCGTCAAGTAAATGCAAACAAAGCACTGAAACCTCATGAGATCCATGATCACGTCTGCTTAATGTTGGAACAGATTTATTTGAACCAAATGGGAAGGATTACCTCTTATAGTGATTATTTCTTGACTATTTTCTAAACTGAACTGTTGAACAACCCATTGATGCAACAATGTAATGACACGTTGAAAATCACAGTTTGCTCATCACAGGATTCCAGATGGGTTCATAGCAGATAATTCCACACGTTTCACAAGCATCTCATTTCAACAGTTCTCTTTGATATTTCAGTTTTGGTGCACCTTGTAAGCTCTGGCTGTGTACAGCCAGGAGTGTTAGAAAAGATACTTTCTAGAGAGAAATGAATTTAATACCAAAAACAGCTCAAACCCCAACAATCCAGCCAAAATAACTACGTTTTCTAGGGTAGAACTTTTTGATCAGAAGGGCGTAAAAGTTAGTGTTAAATTCTGACAAGCTCTCTGAATGAAAGATAAATATTAACTTAGACAATGAAAGATAAGACCTGTGTTATTTTTTTAAAAAGTGGAAGAAGAAGAAGAGTGAGGACAAGAACGTCACAGCATTTTATCTGCAATACCAGTAGAATGTTACAACTGAGAGTTGCCTCATCAACACCAAGACCATATATACCATATGTCATCAGCACCCTTGAATGTTCATATTTCTGGTGAAATGTAAGTCCATAAAGACGACTCAGAAGGATGCTACTGTGTGTTTTGAGGTAACACAAATGCAGTCTTCTACAAGTTATTGACTTGGGCTCCTTGCTGGAAGACAAAATACAATTCTGGGATATAACACATTTTGTATTAGAGTGAATACCACAGACAAGCTTACCTTCAGTTAAGTAAATCTCATGCAGCTCCACCAGCAATAACATACAACAGAAGTAACACACAAAAGCATGTGAACATGATGCGTAAGAATGTGAATTCACTTTGGCAATTACTTTTGCCATTGGAATTGTATGGGGAATTAAAGAGAGCAGAAGATTTCAACAGTAGTTACTGACCAACATCCTAAATTCCATCTGAGACGCTGCTGTTCATGTGTGTGTTATTCATAAGTGTCAGAAGTTGGTAACATCTTCATTTCAGCTGGTTTCATTACCGGCATTTTATTTCCAAAAGAGTGGTGATACAGATCTCATGGTATCCACTGCAATTAGTAAAATTGATTTCTGCCCTGTTTATATCCACAGAGAGGCTGAGCCATCCTCTGAGCAGCATGGCTTCTGAGCCTCTGCCCTAGTGCCAGTGTCTCTGGCTGTTTGTCTTTTTAATTGGCAGTAAGAGTTGGGGTAATCACCAGAGCCTCAGTTTATACATCAAATGCCACGCTGACATGTGCTGCTGAGTGTCGGAGTGGCTGGGGCTTTGCAGTACATCTTTAGCCCTCTCACTGCTGGAAGCAAATAGCAAGGAGGAGGAGGCATGTTACTGCAAGGCTTGGTGCAGTGCTCAGTGCCTCTCCATGCTGCAGAAGACCATCTCAGCTGGAAATCTTTCAAAATGCATCTAATCATTAAAAACTCAATTCACATTTTTGTATTACCAGTAACATCCCTAGAAAGCTACCAAAACAAAGGTCTGGAGAGCCTAGTCTATTTGTTCAAGTATAGAGACAAGGAGCTTTGTACTGCATTGAGGTAAAAATTTCTACAATAGGTTAAAAATGTTTAAAGGTATGTGCGTGAGACTTTGAACTGCTGCTATTCAGGAGTGAGCTGAAGTGAAGCTAGAAGGAATCACCTCAACTTTACTCATCAGCTAAGTTCCTAAGAGCATACTTCATTTCAGAAGGCCCTGTAAAGGTTCAAAAAACTCCAAAATTTTTAAGTTGTGAGGAATTCCAAAAGCAAAATACGATTTCTTTCTGAACTGGTATAAATCCATAGCATGAGATGCTTCTAAAATAAAAATTTAGTCCTCATCCATCTCTTGTTACGAAATTCTTAGGTCAAAGCTAACTGTGGTTCTATTGACTATGATTCTATGTGTGTGGTCTTCTCAAGAATCAGATGACTCTGAGACCCAGATAAAACTGATGCTTGAGCACAGCAAGCATTGTAGGTCCATACTTACACAGTGAATATGAATGTTCCAGCTCCTTCCATAAAGTCCTCAGCAGGACCTCTGTGTGCAAGTAATAAAATGAGTGCAGAATACCTTCAGTGGCTGGGTTCACAAACCACACTAAAAGTAAGGATTGTCACAATCATAGGTTCTATGTAGTTATTTGAAATTTTTAAATTGTACAGTTTATTTAACCAAAGAATTATACTCATGAATCAAGATTGACTTCAGTAGATAACATATTGTTTCTGAATACAACAGCTTATGATCATTCATGCTCAAAACTCTTCAGTTAAAGTTATTGCTTGGACTGTAAAATCAAGCATTTAGGTCTAAAATATCAACATTTTAATTCTACACGCTTACTTGCTCTTCTCCTGATACATCTACTTGAAGTACTGATGTAGACAGCCAGTGGGAAAACGCAGCATGACTGCATGTAACATACATTTGCACCACAGTGTGTTAACATTAAGGCAAGTGAATCAAAGTTCAGAGGCATCTCCTAACTCTCAAGTACTATCTACTGCGGTGTTAGAAAAGCTGATTTAATGTTGACTTTGTTGCACGTTATTTTCGCACTCTTCTTTTCTGTATTTCTGCTATCTTAGTTGCATGTTCTGCAATGCAGGACACACTGGTACTGCAAGAGTTACTAAGAACTTTAGCTGTAAAGACACACATATTAACTGAGCTTGCCTCATTCCTACTCCCCATGCTAAAGACTTCAGGGAGATAGTTTGGAGATTGAAGATGGTCGCTTAAGAATTTATATAATGCAAGAGCTTAAGTGCAGTAAGGTCCTACTTGTGCTCTTCTTTACACACCTTTTCATTTCCATGGCTTCAGTTGACCCAGGGCACCATTGTGTCTCCTGGTCCTGGCCATACCAGAGCGAGCCTGACCTGGAGCCTGGAACCCACTGATGTTCACCCAAGAGATACAAACAAGAGAAGTCTAATGGCAGTTTTTGTTACTTTGCATCCTAAGTGGAATTTCATGGGACAGAGGACAATTCTGTAGCCCAAGGGGATTTCCTATAATGAATATCAAATGCCTTCTACAAACAACAGAAATGTGAGAGATTCTCAAAACAAAAGGTCAGAGGGATTTTCCATAATAGAAAGGCTTTCATGGCCTGAATATGGCATGTTGTGACCAGCTGCCCCTACAGTGAATCAGTGCAAATCCTCATGAGGAGCTTCCTCACAACTCGCAATTAGAGTAGCCTTTAATTTGGGAATAATCATTGGAATTTTCTAGCTTTGAGACAGGGAATATAGTGCACATCTGGTAGCAGCCCTGAAAGAAGAGAAAGAAAATGAGAAGGGAATTCAAGCAGAAAGGGAGAATGTCGTTGTGCCAGAGGCAGCTGGGTGGCAAAGAGTCTAGGCTCATTCTCCACGGGTAGCACCCTTGTATGTGATACAGGAAAAGGCTGTACTACTGAGTGGCTGGAAGATCCAGTCATGAAAAGGGCAGAGGAGGAGCATGGATGTTTAGTGACTGATGTCTGCCTCAGGCAGTGAATGGCCTGGCAGCTGCAGAGAGAAAGTTACTCTTCCTTTAAACACCCCCACTTGAAAAATTAGTAAACATCTATTTGTGACCAAAGTTTGACTTGGAACCTGGTCAAAGATGAGTAAGAGGGGAGGTCTGGTAAAGCTCAGCAGGTGCTGTGACCATGCTTGCATCATTATTCATCCCCAGACATGGAAATTTCGCCTTATGGAGGGCAGAAAGGAGCAAACCTCAGAGCTGAACCAGACTAGTACTCTCACTCCAGAAGTCTGTGTCCTTGGAAGGTTGCTAGCATTTATGTGTTGCATCAAATCAAGACATTTCAGCATATGAAGAAAACATTGAGAAGTTTTCTTTTCGCTTCCTTTTCCCCTAATCTCTGTTCCTTCTATTTCTTGTCATCTCCATTTGGGCACTTCCATCTTTTCTCACCACCCACCCTTTGGGACTCACAAGATCTGGTCAAGGTATATTTCTGTAGCTTTTATTTCTTTACTATTCTGAGTGCAGGATGATACTGGAAGAGGGACAACATCTGCACTACTTCCATTTTCAGAACAAAGAATTTGACTTTCAGACCTGAAGGTCTGGGAGGGAGGGGTTCATGTGACCCATTTGTCTGCTTAGTACACATATTATGAATGTGGTGAGAGGTCCGTTAATTAGTTTTATTATGTGGAAAGACTATGATAATTAATAGGAACTTCGAATGTGCAGGAGTATGTAAGTAACATTGCATTTACATGCATTCTTCTGTAGATGAAAGAAGCAATATAGTTGGGATGTTCAAACTTTCATAACCCGTCTTCATATTAAGCAAGAAACACCTCTTTAAAACACGTATTATGGGACCAGATGAACATGTCCTTCAGACTTTGAGAAGTATTTAAAACGCTCCAGTAGATGAAGGTAAGAAAACATTCATTTCAGCTGGTCTTTCACTTTGATACGTGCCAATGAGTATGGAAATGTGAAAATGAAACAACTTCAGAATTTGTAGCTCAAATTACATATGAAAATCGTCCATTCAAGTGTGGATTTAATCATTTTTGTCTTAGTCAGCTCATTCTTTCAAACACCCATTTCCCATTCCAGGTTACAATACTTATACTGTAGTGTAGATTACTATAATTAACAGGTTAAACACATGAAAACAGTTTTTTCCCCTTGATGTGCCTTTGGATCCTTTATTTTGCTAGCAGTTTTACAGTAGAGTCACTTCCTACAAGTAAGAAACAACTGCTGTGGGGTTTCTTAATGCTGCTAATGTTCTTTTCTTTCCCTCCAGTAGTAACAGTGAGAAATTGCTGTCAGTAAATAAAATAACACAATGAAGAATACATGTAAAGAACAGCATGTCTAAAGTTGTTTATATGAACATCATTGGTACAGACTGCTTACATTTCCAGAGTAGCCTATGTTGCATCTTCTTAAAAAGACACAGTGTGAACCTTTGTAACCTCATTTTATAGAAGAAACTGTTTTCTGATCCAAAAAGCACCTTCAGTTATAATACAACTTAATTCCACAGAATAAAGAGAAAAAATGGCTTGTAAATGTCTTTTGTGCTGCGATATTTTAAGCAAAAGTTTAACAACGTTCTTACTTTGTTTTTTCTCCACCAACACATGCCATGTGGCATATCGTAGATTTATTTATTTTTTAATCATATGTCCTGCTGCTTATAACATAACTTAATGTAGCAGCTGCAATTAACAGACTGTCAAAGGATCAACTAACAAGTGCTGATAAGCTTCATTTAACTAATTTGAGGAGTGGAAGTTTAATTTTTTTTTTCCAGGAAGGTAGCTTGTTTCCTTATTTCCTGTCAAGTGAGCCAACTCCTGTGACCTGTAGTTAAAAGGGCCCTTTGTAATTAAAGCAGTGAGTCTCCAAGTGAACAGTTCTCACAGCAGGAGGAAAAAAAAAAGAGAGAGAAGAAAAAAAAAAGAAGAGGAGGATGCATGACACTGCTTAACTAACTAATCGGAGCTCAGCCAATCCATTTTCCTGCAGGCCAGCCAGCATACCATGAGCACGCAGCATCTTGCTATCCATTGGCTTTGTGTCCATTTTATGGACCAGTGAGTCTATTAAGATCTTGGTGAGTGGCCCTAACGGAGGGCAGGGCTCTCTCCTCGGCATCTGCCCATAGACTACCAGAAACTGATCAGCCATGTTATATCAATAACATTCTCACACTAGATTGTGTAAATTGATCTTTTACAATTTCTCTCGGTGACAGTCTCTGTAACCAACAAGATAAATCATTCCTCCTGTGGCTTTTTTATTGATTGCTGAGACCTGTATAAAAATTACACTGCTCAAGATGTGAAGTGAACATCCTCATAAAAGAAGACTTTCTATTTACAATCAAAATACGTTTCGGTCCAGATCAAGCAGAGTTTTACTATGCCAGTACCATAAGAGACAAGAATTTAACGGAGATTCAAAGCACTGAGAAAGTAATCCACATAAACTTTTAAAATACAAACAGTGCACTACAAAAACTGTTAGGAACAAAGCAAACAAGCAAAACAAAACGAAGCAAAAACTTCCAAGGTTATAAAGTTTTGTTGAAGTACAGACAGTAGTAATGACAAACCATCTGTTAAAAACAATGATTTAATAGAAGAACAGCAACAAAATTAGCTAAGTTTTTGGGTGGACTTTTTTCTTTCTTTTTTTTTTTTTTTTTTTTTTTAACAATTACATATACTACCACTAATATAAATTACTTTCTGATTCTGTGCAAATGTATGTATTTTTAAGTGGAACAATGTGATTTGAGAGCTCCTTACTTCTTCAGAAAAGAAATATTCTGCACCTTTGGAAAATCTGGCAGCAATGATATTATATTAGAAAAATGTATTATTCAAGCTATATAGTGTGGGCTTTACTTTTTTATTAAGGCAAACATTCTAACAGTGTTTGATATAGATAATCAATCAAATTCATCCACTGTTTTTAGGTAAGATCAAGACTCCGCAATTTTACTCTTTCCACTTCACACTATCATTTTAATTCTGTTAAAATAGTTACTGACTTCTACTTTTTTTTTTTTTTAATTTACTTAAATGTTAAGTTAATATCATTTATAGACAGATCTTAAAAGAAAGTTTTTCTAGTTGATGGACTTTTACTTAACAAAACTGTTAAATGACAAATTATCAAAAACAATTGAAGAGTTAAGTAATTTAGAGGGCAGAAGAAAAAATACCAGATACCATTTAAATCATTTGTACTGGCTTTGGATAAGGCAATGGTTGGTCCATGCCTCAGTTTACCCATCTTTCAAAAGAGTATTACATGCATCAAGAGGAAAAATGTCAGAGATATACTCAAGTCACTTTCTTCTTAAGCACAGCACTTTAAATCAGTGCTGTGCTTTAAAGCACAGCATTTAAATCAGTGTTTACAAAGTACTCAGAAACTCTTGAAGATGAGTTCCTATAGAAGTAATAAGTTGTTATTACTTATCTTAGACACAAAAACAAAGGATACATTTAGATATTTCAGTTTAGCATTACCTGGGAGAGCACTGTGGTAAGTATTCTCTCAAAACAAAGTATTTTCTTACAAGCTCAGTATATTTCCCATGAGATTGAAAATATTATTTTTTTCCTTTTGATGTTTAAAAAAAAAAAATGTGTTAAAGCTAAACACTGATGACACTGGACAAACATAGAAAAATTATACAAGATGCTTTGTTTAAAAAAAATGCACATTTAACTAGAACTTATAGGTTTACAACTATTCTAAGCCACAATAAATTATTTTGCATGTCAAAATTATAGGACAGCTTTTTTTGCTATTCAGAAACTTGTCATTCAGTCTTCATTAAGGGGAGAAACTTCAGAAATAAGACACCGTGCAGTAATCAGAAAATTCAAAGTATGAAAGTTATGAACTCCTTACTAATGCTGTAAATCTATCCCTAAATGATAGAAGGACCTCTCTTTATTTGGTCAGTGAACAAAGATGATTTCTCTACTTAAGTGGAAAAGAAGGAAGTCAAGGAGAATTTTTTTTTTTTTTTTTTAAATAAACTTGGTTAAGTTGCCCTGTTATCCTATAAAGAGGTATGTGGCTTCAGGATAAAATCTTGTGATACCCACCATTCACTTCTCTATTACACGTCCTCCCTCTTTCCAATTTGAAACAGAATTTATAAGAAAAATTTGAGTGGGAAAAGTCAGGTCCAGGTCCAGGATCCAAAGACAAAAGACCATTGCAAAAAAAATTTTCCAGTGGACAGTAAGCATATTGAAAGACAAAAATTGTGTTAAAGAATATATTTTGTCTAGATTCTTTGCATACTTTGGCAAGTTTGAATTACACAAATCAGTTTATATTTTTGTTGCTAGCCTTAGTAATGTTTTCTCTCTTGAGTCCTGGCAGCAAATTGATAAAGGAAGGCATCAGTGTCATTCTGAATTGAGGGTTTTTGTTTGTTTCTTTTGATCAAGGATGCAAAATAAGTGGATCTAATTTTTAGCTGCATCCTCTTCATTTCTCTTAATCCTGGATAGCAATGACTTTTCAAGCAGCTCATTGGAAGCAATTGTGGGAAAAATGCCATTCTCTTTTCAGCTGTTCTTCCAAACCCTAATGAGTTAACAATTGAAATACAGAAAGTTGCCTCAGAGGTCAGGAGAGTATATTCTACACAATGGTCACAGCATTTGAAACCATGACAGCACTATAAATTGACAAACTAAAGCAGAGCACTTGGTGGTCTGAAGTGGAGAAAAGAACATCAGCCAAGAGCGGTAAAAAGACGAGCCATGAAACCACACAGAAAAAAATGAGTGATTTTTTTCAGATCACCTTGTTAGAATTTACTGTATCGGGGGTCAGACGAGTAGAACAATAATAAGGTCCAAGGTTGAATACCAGTGGGGAAGCTTAACCCGGGAGCTCCAGGTCAACCATAAGTGAATGAGGTAGAAAAGTGAAACAGTAGTCACCCGGGAAGGGAAGGAACAAAAGTCAGCGGGATAAGGGGAGGAGCCCACCGGTTATCAATTAGACTAAGAGAAAGCCCAGGCTCAAACACCTGGGATAGAAAAATAATCCCAATGTGATGAAAAGAGATTTTCTTCCGTGCACAGTTCTTGCTCTCTGGTTTTCAGATTTTTAGGAATTTGAAATGTTGTGGAGCTAAAGATCTTAAATCTGTAACAGATGAGAAAACGCAGGCCAGTTGGATGCATTTTCCTTATGTCTTATGTGCATATGACAATGTTTTCATCCCACGCTGGACAGTTTGCTGAGATAAAGGAGGCATAAAAATAAAGTCCCTTCCAAGATACAAACAAGCACGCACATACATCCTTGTAAGGGGATGCTTTTTAACTTCTCTTTTTTCTTTAGAAAAGTACAATTCACACCAGTTTTATTTTTAACTTATGAGGAGGAATTTTTCCAGATTTGTGAAGAAAATTGCTTCAAGTGATGAAATAGAGAATACTTAAGTGACATTTTACAATATAGAATGAACGTAGAATGCTTATAGAACTTCCTCTTCATATGAACATGCATCATCTATTTTAGTAGGAATTTTGCCATTGATTTCAAAAGAGCTAGAACAGATTCAAAAGAAAGTAGACCATGTCCAAAATCAAGTAGTTCAGAGTCCATCAAAAATTTATAGGTGAAATGTTATTCAGGTTTTGTGAGCAGTATGTAGTAAAAGCAAGGATGTACAATGTCAGCTGAAGACAAACTCTAAACCCACTCCATTTATAAAACACCACCCTATTTTTCTATGTGTCCATTCTTAAGCTTATGTTTCTGAGGAATTATATGGTTCTGGAATGCTGCTAAAACCAGCAAAATTCTTACAGATAGAGTAAGTCTCACCAGCTGTTCTAAAGCACACAGTATCCTTACTATCCTCTGGTGTGTACATGCTATTTTCAGTTTACAAAAGACTCATTGTAAAGGTATTGTGATAACTTTTTGAACTTTTGCCTCTCCAGAACAACAGCATTAGTGCAGATAAAGCTGGGGCTGACTGTTGAGCACACAGGTACACCCCACACAATAGCCCACCCCTTCCCACTGCCACCAAAGAAGATGTAGAGATTACACAGCCAAGTGGCAGCTTTCTGCTTTGAGCAATATGAATTTTCTGGTCTGAAAACTCCTCTTCCAAAGACTGAAGCAGAGAAGCCCAGAGGTAAACTGTTTTCTCATGAAAAGAATGTTAGCAGTGGCCTGTGAAATCTAGCAGGATAAGACAAAAAAATATGGCCCACTTAAAGAAGTCAGGACAGGGGAAATCTTTAGGGAAAGAACACGTACTAAGAGGATTGCAATTTTTAGCCTCAGTTGGGTATCGTGTTTCGGAAAAAATAAATAAATATGCATCTAAAATCTTGCATATCATACAAGAGAGAGGTTGTAACTTTTTTACTGGTTGTTTTAAAGATCTGGTGAGTCCAAAGGAAAAGATACATTGATGTATTTCTCTGTAAATGTATCTTCATTAGCCAACTAGATTTCCATCTTGGAAATCATGGCCAAATCAAGCCAAATATAAGCAAAGAAATCAAGAAAAAAACAGAAAACTAAAAAAGATTAAAATGCTCTTAGTTTTAAGACAGGACATCTTTTATAAAATAATCTCCAGAGGCGTGGGTAGCAATAGCATTTTTGTGTGTGTGCAATAGGGGAAGTTGGATTAAATAGCATTAGGGTTTAATATGTTTTTCTTAGAGGAAAGTTTGTTTCTTTTACTTCACACAAGAGGGAAAAGTGGTGCATGATTTGAAGACCATTTTTTTCTTCTAACAGAAAAAAAAAATAAAAATAAAATTAAAATAAAAAAAATGTTTCAGTCTCAAGTTGGTAGCATTTGGTTGAGATGCTGTTTCCAGGAAGACAAGTGGTTGTCATGTAGCATTCTCAAATTGTGTTGCATTAGTTCTCAGAAGTCAATGAAAGTGATATCATTGTATTCTGTGCACATCTAAGCTGATATTCTTAAGATTTTTATACTGCAAATAATTCCAAATTCATCAAGATGACATAAATTTAAGGTTTTAGTAGAGGCAATTCCGTTAACTGAGCCAACATTGCAATAAGCTGAAGTGATGGTGTCTTCATTTGCCAACAATGTGAAAAAAGTTGTTGATAGTTTGCTTTGATTTAGGATGGAGGTTCATTTTACCTAATTATAGTCATCTATAAGTTCAACATCTACTTTAAGTCAAGACAGAGATCCAGTTAGAAGAGTTTAGAGGATACATTTCATTCTGATGCAGGCATCTGATCATCTGAATTGTTCTTCAGACTCCACCAATTACACTAACTAGACCTCTGTTGTTATAATGAGAACCTAAGTCACATGTGGAAATCTACACCGTAGATGCCTAAATTTAAGTGTTTGAGTCTATTGAAGATTTCTACTCTTGCTTAAATAACTATATTAGTTAGAATAGCTGCAAAACATACATCTACATCTGAGCTGTTTTTCTGAATTCCCTTTGTAGTTAGTAATGAAGAATCTCACTTGTGAAGTGAGATTCATCTCACCCTGCAGTAAATACCTTAAATAAGTCAGAATGAATTGCACCCCAGAATATGTATTATATCCACTGAAAGCAACAGAAGACTAGCTCAGATGAACGCTTATGCAAGTAGGGCACATCCATCCTTCAGTCCCAAGCACTACACATCACTACAAGATGAAAAGATTTAGAAGATAATAATCACAAAATCACAGAATCACAGAAACACCAAGATTGGAAAAGACCTACAAGATCATCCAGTCCAACCACCCACCTATCACCAATAGTTCTCACTGAACTATATTCCTCAACACAAAATCCAAATGTTCCTTAAACACCTCCAGGGTCGGTGACTCCACCACCTTCCTGGGCAGCCCATTCCAGTGCCTGACCACTCTTTCAGAGAAGTAGTATTTCCTAATGTCCAGCCTAAATCTCCCCTGCCGCAGCTTGAAGCCATGATGTTGCTTGTAAAGAGTTTAGAGTTGTTAATGAGGTTGATCTCCCAAAGGAGAACACTACTGATTATCTTATCTGAACTTTAAGCAAAAGATGGCAGGTATCTGCCAGATACTCTGACTTCACTATGAAGTGAAGTCAGAATGACTTCTTCACTATGAAGATAAGTCAAGAATGTGAGAAATATAACGTTCAGTGCGATAAGAGCAGGGATTTAGAAGAGACTCGAGAAACTGAGCTCATAAGCTTGGAAAATGGTTATTGTTGTCTTTTGAATAAATAAATATAAACAAGAATCAGCAGCGGTTGTCAGTTCTTGAGACTATGCTGTTCTTTAGGTAAATTTTAAGGTGAATTGTAAAGAAGTGATGGAGACAGACATCTTAGACATGGATTGTAGGCAGTCAGAAACAGGTGTTAGTCACAGATCACAGTATTTGTGCTTGTCAGTGGTAACATGAAAAACAGGGAAAGACAAAGAAAAAAAAAAAGGATGTTGAGGAACTTTTTGGTTTGTTCTGACTGCTGAACCTGAGCTTATGGATGGATACCTGCAGGGACAAGCAAGTCAGAAAAGAGGAGGATTTTGTTGATACAAAAGGCACATTTGGGGAAATGATATATCTATGTGGCCCATAACAAGATTGAAAGTTACATGTACATTTAGAGAAAAAAATTATGCAAAGGTAAGGTAAAAAGAGTGCACAAAGAGTGAAAAGAGTGAAGGGAATCAGGAAAAGAGAGATTTTTCACACAATGATGGATAACAAAATATTAAAGTATTAAGACTGCTCAATGCAGAAAGAAAACTAAATATAAGAAAATGGGCATGTGAAGTTAGTGTGAATTCCACACTGGAAGCAGGGAAGAAGCCTGATAGATTTTGTTGAGAGGCATCTCAGTGTAGACTGTTGAGTCAGAAGGACTGAAGAAGAAATTGAAAGAAGAATCCCAGACAGTAACTACATATGATTCAAAGGAATATGACCAAAGAAATTGAGAACATTGAGTATGCGAGATCTGTTGTGTTTGCTTATTTGCTTTTTGTTTCAGAGTACGGGAGAGACTAGAACATGTTTGTCTTATAGGGAGATTCCAAAGTAAACAAACAAAAAAAAAAAAAAGAAAGAAATATAAAATAGTAGAGTTGTGCAAAGGAGATGCAGGGAGTGTCTGCAGTAACTTTTGAAATACTGAGTGTTTCCTTTGAATTCTTGAGGAAATTGTGTGCCTTCAGGAGGAAGCGGTTGTATAACAGATTCATCTCTTCTAGTGGGATTCACTCTTGAAGTGGGAATTCATGCTCACCTAATGTAACTGCCCCTGTGGTTGTGAGCGAGGGATTGAGGGATTCCTGGCCACAAGAAATGGAATAATGCTTCCACCTTTCACACCAGCAGATTTAAATTCTGCAGGTTTAAAATGAATCTTCAGCAGTTAAAATGTCAACAAGCTCTTATCAGAGGCATGCTATTAGCTGTGCCTCATTTTCCTGTACAGTTAGAAAACTGCATAAATTGGTTATGCAGATTTATCAGTTTGCTAGACTGCAAGACAAACTTTGGTCACCTTACAGTAGTATCTCAGAGCACATTTTCCTCATCAAAACAAGATCAAAATGACCAATCGCATCTTTGTTAAAGAATCCAGTGGAGAGTAATGGAGGTAGGAGTTCATTAAAAAAATAAATAAATAAAGATCATATGTACTCTGTTGTGCAGAAAAGCAGAGAGGATAAGGAAATAATACGATTCAGCTTGTCTGTTTTAATAAAGCCAGTGAATCCATGACTTTGGGCTCTAAAGAGCTCTGATTGTCAAAAAAGTGGCTGAAAGAGTATAGTTAAAAATTACAGTATTCTTGTCAGAGAATACTGTTATTCAACCTTCAGTATAGCAAATATGCAAGGCTTTCACTAGGGATGGAAAATAGATGTGAAAATGAGATGTTATTATCCCAGATGTCATAATTTCTTTTACTCACCCACAACAGAAAGGTTAGTTCAAAAGAACAACTGTACAGTTTTCTGCAGTTTCGAAAAAAGTGGCAAACCTGGGCAAATCAACACCATCTATTCTGTTTCAAATTGTTGGGTTTTTGGGTTTTTTTTTGTTTTTTTTTTTTTGTACAAAGAAATTTATTTGTGGCAGTGCTGGATCAAATTGGTACAGTAAGAATGTTGTGGGAAATAAAATTAATAGCACCACCATTAACTTTTTTCCTAACTCAATATAGAGATGTCTAGCAAATGGGCAGTTGGAAAGGAGGCCATTACATATCTTCTTTCAGAAAGGAATCAAAATACACCCTTAGAAAGTTCAGCTCACTCTGTTGAGGGGGTGGAATCATTTTCACCCTTTCCCCATCAACTAGAATGCTTTTCACAGCCCACAAATCACAAGGTACTGTTAGACATAAGACCACTTCTGTAGGAAAATATGTTCGTGTTAAAAATGTATAGAAATTATAGCAACAAAAGAAAATGAAACTAGCAAGCCCAGAGAAATAAAACAACTCGTTATTTGTTATAAACAACAGGAGATTGTTGTAGGTCTGAAGCAATCAAAAGAATCTTGCATTACAAAGAAAATCTGAACAAAAATAATAATAATACTTAGAATTCAGACTTTTCATTTATTGAATTGTTTCTGTACAACAAGCTGTACAGAATAACACAATACATACTAATGCTCTAGAATTAGTAATGAAACAACCTAGTTGTAAAAGAATGTAGAACTATACAGAATAGAGAACTGTTATTTTGTTGGTTTGCTTGCTTCTTACTCAAATATCTATTGTGTATATTTTTCTTCTCTGTCCAAAAAATGTTCCTTGCATTGGTTTTTAAGGGTGTAGGAGTGCATTTAATGATTAACTGGGAGAAATAACTGTTCAATAATGCATTACCATGTGTGGACTTAGACTGGATCACAGTCTTTTATTTCAGAGTTTTTTTAGTTCCCTTTGTTGTTATTTTTATTTTATACTCCCCAGTCCAAACTTCTTCCATGCCTTTTTATTTGTATCTTTGCTCACATTTAATACGTCTGCTAAATGAAAAGTATGAATATAGCTCTTTTTCGAGACCCAGTCATAAGTTAAAAAAAAACAAAATAAAATAAAAAAAAAAAAAAAAAAAACAGAAATCCCTGTCAGATTAAAGATTTCTCCTTTTAAAAATCGTGCGAATCCCTAACAAACCTTGCTCCAGTTTGCTCAACCAATTCTGCATCTAGTTCTCATGCCTCTGACACAAGGATATCAAGCTGTTGGAGCAGGTCCAGAGGAGGGTCACAAAGACGAACAGAGGGCTAGAGCATCTCCCCTGTGAGGAAAGGCTGAGAGAGATGGTGCTCTTTAGCCTGGAGAAGAGAAGACTCCAAGGAGACCTTATAGCAGCCTTCCAGTAACTGAAGGGGCCTACAGGAAAGCTGAGGAGGGACATTTTAGGAGGGCAGGTAGTGACAAGATGAGCAGAAATTGCTTTAAACTGGAAGAAGGTAGATTTAGACTAGATATTAGGAAGGAATTATTTACTGTGAGGATGGTTGCTACTGCAACAGGTTGCCCGTGATGTTGTGGTGGATGCCCCCTCCCTGGAAGCATTCAAGGCCAGGTTGGATGGAGCTTTGAGCAACCTGGTCTAGAGGGAGGTGTCTCTGCCTATAGCAGGGGTTCGAACTAATTGATCTTAAAAGTCCCTTCCAACCCAAACCATTCTATGATTCTATTAATTCAACATTCCAATGGTGCACAAATTAGAGCTCATCCTATTTCCTTGGAAAAGATGGAAAAAAGGAATCAATTACTTAAAGTCTGTCAAAATACTTTCTGGTTCTTTCAGATTATTTAAGATCCCTTCCTAGCAACTAACTTCTCTAACAATCTCCATCATCTTGTCCCATTATTAAGGAATAGACATATATACACAGCAAATATATTTTAAAAGCTATGTGCCAACATTTACCTGCATAAGTAGTATAGAAGAAGTTGAATGAACATCTCTGTGATGTGCAAAGTTCATCTGAAATTACCTTCGAAGTTTTTGTATTGCAAAGAGGAAAGGGAATTAAATTCTTTGAACAGACCATTATAACTTGCTCACCTAAGTCTCTCAAAGGCTGCTGGACAGTCAAAAAGTGTATCAGTTAAGATAGATGAATATCAATATTAACCATGCAATATTGATAATAGAGGGAGACAGTCATGCAAGAAGATTACACTATCTCAGTGTTATTGAAATAGAATGGCGAGATCTTTGTATGTGAAAAGAAGGTAGACGGTGAGACTTAAGTAAAATAAAATAAAATAAAAGTAAAAATTCACTAGGTACAAAGAATAAGTCATTCAGTGGTTGTCTGGAATAAGAAAGAAGAATCAAAAGTTGGATATTTCCGTAAATGTCTTGTTCATACTTCATTGCACATTCCTTTGAAGTGTGTGGCTTTGATCACCCTTCACAGGACAGTGGACCAAATGGACTTCCAGTGTGATAGAACTTAATATGACTGTGATTCCAAATGCTGCAGGATTCATTCATGCTACAAGATGTTCAACATGATGGAGAAACTTGAGAAGTAACAGATATTTGAGGTCATTTCGCTCTTTCTCAAAAAACTGTTCTTCTCAGGTCTCAGTATTATTTTTTATGTGAGTATACCATTATCTATTTTTACTGCCCATGCAAGTAACATCATGGAAAAGTTTATGAAACTAGTCAAGATAAGAATGATGGAAAGTTGGTCAGAGAGAAACTAGCAGCAGGAGGGTTACCCCTGCATTTTTTCTTCAGACTTTACCCAGAAGTCTGGCATGAACAAGTAAATATAGCTATTACAGACTATTAATTGAAGATTTTATTTGGAATGCAACTATTAAACATGATTCTTGTGGGCTGAAGTTCTTAGCACCAAACTTTTTATTTCTTCTCCAAGTTTACATAATCTGAAAATCTTAATTTGAAGAACTGATATTCAAACTGTAGACCAGGCCTCCAAAGACCCTCAGCTGACTAAAAAGGACATGGATCAAAGTTACCTCCGTTTAATCTATAATTTTCATTTCAGTTCTTTGTCCAGCATTATCACTTTTAGTTTTAACTGTCAAAGTGATTTCTCTCTCTTTCTTTGTGACACAAAAAAATGTACAGGAAAAAAATTTGTAAGGAAGCAAAAACTTCATTTTCTGAAATCCACTGGACAGTGGAATATGGGTGGGAAGGTTCAATCGCCCTCCCACTATCTGCCTCTGATATCACAAGGCCAGCATAATAAAGTAGGAGGCATTTCTTTCTGAGAAACCCTTATATATGGATATACGTAGACTTATATGTATCTATATAATGTTTTTTTCTTTTACTCTGGATGTTTCTTTAATATTGGAAAATTACCTTCACAACTGGAACAAATATTAATGTATTTCAGGCAACTATTGGCTCCCCAGTAAAAGATCACTACTCTCCATCACAATGGCTATTGAACCTAAGTCAAAGTTCTTCAGAGTTCAGCAATGTTTGTTTGATTTTTGTCATTCATAGAATCATAGAATGGAAACATTGATAAGATCAATGGAAAATATTTTTTAAAATAACTTTTTCCTCATTGAAAATGAAACTGCCTGTTTCCTTTTTGAAAAAGATATATTTTCTCTGAAAATTATTATTCACCTCAAATCTTTAATTTCCAACTAAAATATTCACTTTGTCTTCCTAAAGCCTCTGCCTGGTTCCACAACTTTCTCTTTCGCCACCCCCTGCCCCAGCTTTCTTTGCATTTTAAGAACATATTTCTTGTTTGCCAAGGAAGGCAACATAATTACAATGTATAGATTAGTTTTCCACCTTTCATTTCCCATTATTTTGTCAAGGTTATCCTATTCTGTAAAGTCATAGTGTGTGAAAGCAAAGGAAGCTGATGGAAGACCTGTACGGTTGCCAAGATGGCCCAAGGCTATTCGCTCACTTCTTGGGCATTGATCTTTGCAAAACACTGTACCTTTTTGATGATCAAACAGAGGATTTTTCAACCCCACTGTTCTTGGAGCCAGTCCTGAAACCCAGCCAGAAACCTCGACTGTTTCAGTAACTACTACCTTGTGCATTAAGTGCAGGACAGCCAGGTGTCAGGTAGTCCACAGTCTACTCCAGCAAGCCATAATATCCTGGGTAAATTTCAATATTCCCTTTTTTTTTTTTCACTATTATGTGAACCAAGCTCTCTGAAAGGCTAAACTGCCTCTCACGCTGCAAGAAATTTTCTGTTGAAACTATATCCAGTGAAACACAACTGTCTGGGACCAGAGCCAGGTCACTCTCAGTTCAGTGGCCTTATCTTTGAATTTAGAATTAAGGGCTCATGCATGTCTCCTTTCATGAGAGGCAAACCTCATTCTTTCAGTGATCCATCTCCTTGAATATTGAACTGGTGCTACCAGTAGACTGCATCTTTGCATACATGATGAGGTTTTGCTGGCAAAAATTGCTATAGAGTTTTATTCCTCCCTGACTGAATATCTGTCACTTCCAAACTGATGTTAATTGATGCCTCCTTGCTGTGGTGGTGGGAGTTTCAGAACAGATGTTAATACAGCAATGAGCATGTTAAGGAAATCTAAAATATAAAAAGACTAACTTCTGACTTCTGCTTACAGTCTATATATACTACTGCAGATTGACTGAAAAAGAAAATAAAGAATGTACTTAACTGCTGGGAGGGGGGGGGGGAAGGAATCTGGAATTAACACATTCTTTGCACTTCTCAAATTGAAGCTTCATTGATAGACCTATCTCCCATCCTCTGTAAGTAGAGTCTTAAATGTACCACACATCTTTTTTCTGCACTAGATAAGCTGTTAGTATAGTAGCACTTACTGATAAACTGTTTATTAATCTATCACAAGCATCTAGCATGAGAGGTACAAGTCAGCTGAAGACAGAAAATATTGCTGTTAAATAATTACACAGTGTCTTTAAATTATGGCTTAGTGTTTCTGAAAATGACTGTATCATCCATCAAAGTATGCTGTGAGCTTTTTAAGTAAATGTATCATGTAGATGTATTTTGTAAGATCACACACAAATGCATTTTTTTCATTTGTATTCATATTTAATCATAAGTCCGTTATTTGAAATTCAAGATGGGATAAATCTAAATACGAAGCTTTTATCTTGTCCTGTAAGTTCTACAGTATAGTTTAATATTAAGATTTTACTAGACAGTTACACAGTACTCAGTTTTAATATGGAATACTTCATCATGTTCATTATTGCCTATTTAAACTCATGTAAACTGACACTGCTGAAATAAGCAAGCTTTAAAATGTTAATACAAATGTTATGCCTCTTTTAATTGCAATAGACATCTCATTAAGTAATTTAATGCTGGTGGGACCTCTTACCAATACACAAAAAACATACTTTGCCCAGCTTTTATATAAGGTACAATATGATGGAAATATTTCTTTCTGCAGTGACAATGTGACTGACGTTCATCAGCTTTCCCTCTGTTCTCCATATCCTGTAAAGGAAGCCCTATAAGTAGGCTGTCTCAGGATGCTGTGTTAGCAGGTTCAAGCAGAGCACCTTTACCTGCTCAGGATTCACCAGCAGAACCTGCGGACACCGCACCAGACAAACAAGAGCTACCTAGACCATGGCCGAGGTGGAATTAGTTCTTCATCTAGGTTGAGAGAAAAACATGCATGACATTTTCATTAGCCTAGAAGGCAGAAACATCTGGTTACTTGGTTCAGCTCATCAGCAGGAGAGCCTGTAGTTGATTAGACCTTCTCTCAGTAGTAGGCGTTACTACAGTCAGTGGGAATTACTAAACATGGTTTCAGGGGACTGACGTTAATTTGGCTTGCCAAAATAATATGCAATTTTTTAAGGAGTTTGTGTTAATTAGTTGTATAATTTGATATGATGTGATTGGGTTTGCACAAAGAAAAGCAGAACAGGGTTTGCTATTAGAAGCTGCAGTAGGAGAATCAAGAGGTGGCACTTAAATAGTGCACAGTGTGAATTTGCAGCAGTGAAAGGCCTTAGTTCATGATCTAATTACAATGGGATTCCCTTCCTCAAAAGCTAAAAACCTTTTAATTCATATTTCTTCTTCTAAGATGTTTTATTTTTACTACTGTACTATTAATTCCTGCGCAGCTAAAAATCTATCCAAGATTAAGTCAATTTAGGTATTTCCAATTCATATAATATCCCACTTTCAGAGGAAAAGGAATACGTCAAATGATAAAATTAGGCAATTTATAGTTTGTATATTTCCTTACTGTATCTCTCTGCCTGCCTCCTACTCCTCATTCACTAACTCTTTCACAATTATTATTGGCAATTTAGGCTTCTTTGCTATCTGTGAAATGGTAATCAGCAGTAACACTGTCGTGAGAATAACAAATTTTACCAGGCTCTCTGATAACTAAGAGCTTAGAAACCTCGATGAGGTAGTCAATATCCTCTCATATAAAGGGCTTGCTGCTTGCCAGTTGCAGGAAAAAAATTTGGAAAGTTGCACGGAAGGTATTTGCTGAGAGTTTGTGGCTGTTTTTCTGTTGTGGTTTTGTTTTTTGTTGTTTCTGTGTTGAGTTCGCTTCTTTTTTTCCCCTCAGGATTCACTAACTGAATATGGGACTACATGATTGAAGAAGATCTCAGAAATAGCATACCATTCTGTATTCTCTGTTCTTTTCACTTTTCTTCTCTATTTGCACTGCAGATTCTTTGGACAGACTGCAGTTTACTTCCATACTTGTTCGGTGCACTGCACACCAAGTTACCAGCCCCAATGATGGCCTACAGACACAGCTATCATGGACATGCCAGTTAAAGAACTTGGAGCTCTCTCCCACTCTCTGCTGCCCATCACCTTTAACATTTTATCATTTAACATATATAAACATCATCATTTTAACATTTCGTGTCAGTTCTGTGAGGAACACAGAGTAGCAGTTTGCTTATCACTGTTTCCATCTGCAGGAAGTCAGAAACATGCATGAAGTATGAAGCATTAAAACTTTCCAAAATTAGCCACACACTTATTCAGAAGATTGGTCTCCTTTTGTGTTGCTAATGGCTGCTTCTTCAGATCACTCCCGAAGAGAGTCAATCTCACTACATCATCTAACTCTGATGCCAAAAGTCAGGAAGCATGAAATAACGTCAAGATTTCCATTTCTATCCTTCTGCAAGAAACCAGCAAGGTAGCTGTGTTTGAAACCTTCTCTTACCAGAGAGAGACAAGAAGTTGAGCAACTTACTTGCATTGTTGCTTGAGAGAGGTCCACTGGGGACTGAAGTTTTCTGCAGCTTACTGGGCAAAGGGGAACCTTCTTACACAGTGCTGAAATTTTGCCCAAACCTTGCATATTGATGTGCAAACTTCTCAAAGATGTTCACAAATCTCAGGGTTACCTGAAATCTCATACAATGCAGGTTTTCTATGATACAAGGTTTCCTTATAAATGTTTCACAGTGCTCTTCTCTTCAAGTTTCCAAAAAGAGATACTGCATAATTTATGGATGCTCTGTTCAACATCCAACCCCTGTGAATATGCCCTGTAGTTTAGGTATGACTTCATATAAAATAGCAAGTCCACCAAATACAGAAGAGAGAAGAGTCGTAATAGACTCTTTGTCTGAACCATCAAGGCTTGGGAGATATGAGCTTACTGTTGGGAAGTTTTTACGAGCCCAAGGCACAGAAAGATCAATGTCAAAGGAAGCATGTGTAGTAGGTAGTGGAGTTGATACTACACATAAATAAGAGGAAAATGTACAGATACTAAAAGCTGTATCTCCACTGAGCAGTTCTAACAATACAAAACAACAGCACCAACAAAAATCCACTTCGCACAGGCCACCATGGAGGATGCCTGGAGAGATTCCAGCTAATTTCTATAAGGTTCAGTAAAGGTGCCAGTGTCCATCAGGGTGGCTATATATGCAAAGCTGAGCTCTCAGTTATGGGATCACCCGAACTCTAATGGAATTAGAGCCTTATAATTCTCTGTTGCTTGCTATTTATTTTCTATTTGAATATCAAATAATTACTGAAACCATATTTGTTTACTTTGAACAGTCACTTAGTACATATAATGCAATTTATGATTACTCTTTAGTCCCTTATTCACACTGGCTACCGTATCGACCTGTATTGCCTGATTCTGATTTGCCCTTAATTATCCATCTCTTCGACTGCTGCTCCTAACTTATCCTCTCAAGCTTATGGAAAGTGAATTTCTGTATTTCTTTCAAGCTTTTGAGAGTGAGATTTTGTATTTTGTTCAGTTTTTTCCAACCCATCTGTCACAGCAGTGTCCATGAGTGGGAATACTAGGAACTACAACAATGCTGATAGTAAACAAGAATGAAAGCTTAGAATTAAGGTATCTGAAAATCACTAAAAAATAAATATGTAATATTGTTCACTGAGGATACTTCATATAAAAGGATGTTGTGATGCCAAAGGATTAATTACTTGTTCCAAGCCACTCAGAAACACTATAGTAAACAGGCATGAAAAGTTCCTTATTAATATCAATTTGTGTGCTGCATATTAGCCAATATCTCTTGTAAAGAAATAAGTACTACTCAACTCACTATTAATGTACAAGGAAGGAAGGAAGGAAGGAAGAGAGAAGCTTCTGTGAGGAAATCTTTTGTTCCAGATCAAGTTGATATCTACAACCTTGTAGACAAACTACAGTAACGTTTTGGTTGATGTAGAAAGTTTTTATCCTTAACAACCATGCTAGTAACTAGGACTGATTGCGTTAACCTATAAAAATCTATGCTATTTGTAACAGAACTTCAAGAAAGGTGAACTTATATGAAGAATGAAGTATGAATAAAAATTATGTATGAAGTATGAAGACAACATTTAGATTTACTGAGAAGCAGAATAAATGATTATAGAGATATATAGCAAATTTCCCTTTTTATAAAAACCGCCTTCTCTTTGTTTCCCCTTCTCTCTTGTCCCTTTGCTTCACTAAGTACTTTGGGACTGCAGCCTGGCAATTTTCCTACTTTGCACTGAGTTACTGAAATAGCCTGAGAACAAATGCTAAAGGAATGGATTTTAAAGTTGGTAATGGTGTCTATCCGTAGTGAAGGAGGCATAGAATATACAGCTGAGCCTTACCTGGTACAGATAGATTGTCATTTCTCAGACACCTGCATACACTGCAGATTCCCATAAGAACTTCCATGCTCACAAAACACAACAAAAGAGTTCTGCATGTCAGTGGCACTAAGATTTCACCTGATGTGTTAATCCAGAATTATCCTGGCTGTTGCACTAACTTAGTTCCTTTCACCCATAGATATTTTCACCACGTACCATGTTACAGCTTAGGAGTGTCCAGTTCAGTGAAAGCTGCATAAGTCGAAAACATCACAACTGAATTCAGGAGGAAATTGAGCACAATTAAAACTCCTGGAAACCTTTTTATTTTTTTTTTTCCTTTTTCTGAAGCCTAATACAAAATGTTGAACACTAATGACATTGTCTGCTTATGCTTAATTTTAAAACTACCAGTTATTAAATAAGCCATTTATTACCATTTGCAAATGAGTTTCCATTCCTGCTGAGTTGAGAATTGCCTTTTTTTAGGCACCTAGCTGCACACTTTTTCCTGACTGTTTAAGATTTTACCTTAAGAATTTCCTAAGTTTTGTTCCAGCATCATCTGATATTTGAATCTCAAAGAACTAAAATTTATGGAATAATATAAATGTTAAGGCTTTACAGTTATGGACATAGCAGTTTTCAAGGTTAAGCACTTTATTTGAGGATTTATAAATGTCAAAACATGTAAGAGGTATTGGGAAATATAATTAGACTGTATCTCAAAATGTTTGTTGGAAAGGAGGGAAAATGGTCCATTTGATTTGTATTTTCATATTCCCAACTTTTGACTATAATGCTGTCTCATCCAGGAGATCCCAAACATATATCTAGAATGGAACTGTGCAATAAGATCCCCAAATTAAACAATTAAGTAATACAATTAAAAAGCTTTTTTTAATAAAGGTTTAAGAGTAATGAGGCAACAAGGATTCACCGTATGGCAACATTTCATTATGAAACTCAGTAACACAGCAAAACTATCAGTTTTCCCTTGTTGCCTTCCAAGAAAATGCTGTTACTTTCCAAAAGACATTATGCTCAATTAATCCCTAGTGGCATCAAGGGATGCTAGCTGCATGTTCCTCCACCAGGAGCATCCTGTGTACAGCAAAGATGGCAAGCTAATTTGCACAGCTCCCATCCTGCAGGGATTTTGCCATTAGACAGGGTGTAACTGCAAAATCTATATTTATTTCTAACCTTCCCTTCCCTCTACCCCTTGTGTGCTCCTGAGCCATTTGTTTACATGCAAAATCTGATAACAGTGCCAGCTTTTCCTTCTCTTTTGTCTTTATTCTTCCCCTCCAGATTCACTTTTTACTTTTTTTCCATGTTGCCTTTGCAAAATCTGCCAAGAAGGAAGGGTAATTAGCCCTCACCAAGCCCCTGTTCCTGAGGCTAGGTTACCAAGCTGCCTAACTTAAAACTGACTCCAGCATCTCCATGCTGCATGCAGTCACTTCTGTCTTCTGACTGCAATATAGTCATAAATTTAGCCCAAGAACATTTCAGAGGGGGAGGCTGTCTTTTCATTACATGCTCAATATCCATTATAATGGAACCTGGCTTCTAGTTCAGGGCCCGAAGGCATATCACAATGCAAATAATAGACAATAATAATAATAAAAAGGAAATTTTCATCACAAGAAACTTGATTAGTCTCCTGCATCCTGAGTAAAAGTGTCTATATTTATATAAAGTTTTATAATTTTTGTTTTGTGTTTTTAAATACAATGCTAGTAGTTTCCTATTTAACCTAATTTTCATGCAGGTGTATTTATGCCTCAGAATTCCAGTGAGTTCCCTTAGCTGATGTTCAAAATACACCACTCAAATTACTATATCATCCCAAACATAAGCTTTTGGAAACTCCACAGTAACAATTTTATCTGGGGCAACAAATTATTTGTTACATGGAAATGGAAATATACTATATGGATTATTTCTTGTGATATTCTGCCAGTACAGTACTTTCATTCACATGTTATTAAAGACAATGCAGCAATGTTTTCATGATGTCTTACAGCTCCCAAGGGGGAAATGGTTTCAAACTAAAAGAAGGGAGATTTAGATTGGATATATGGAAGAAGTGTTTCACAATAAAGGTGGTGAGGCACTGGCACAGGTTGACCGGGAAGATGGCAGATGCCTTTTGAGACATTCAAGGTCAGGCTGGACAGTGCTCTGAGCACCTGATCAAGAGGTAGGTGTCCCTGTTATTGCACAAAAGTTGGACTAGATGACCTCTAAGGTACCCTTCCAACTCAATGATTCTATGATTCTATGGAAGATATCACCCTGAGAATTAGAGGTTACACAGGTTTCTTGATAGGATGGAATTTAAATTAATATTTGTATATTACTTTCTTGTTTGAACGTTATCCCTACTAAAACTTTTTTTCCTCTTACTCATGCAGACATTGGGAGAGCCCGCATGATAAGTAATCAGCTTGTAGTAGACTTGCAGTTTTGAAGAACAGATGATTCAATCACTGGGAGTCTGCTCTGCATCAGTAGTATCTGTTCTATAGCAACTGCAGATGGGCAGAAAGAGTAGGCTTTTTTTAGTTAATCTGCAGAAACTTTTCTATATGCCACAGTGACCAAAATGAATTATACAGACATTTATTTCAGTATTTTCTTTATTAATTTTGTTCAAGTCCCTCTTTGGGTCCTATTACATGCTAAAGATGACTAATCATAATAAAAGAAAAAAAATTAAGAAAAATCTATAGAAGAGATTATATGCCAAAAAAAAAACAAAAACAAAAAAAAAAAAAAAAAAAAAAACCCTGTCCATACACAGAGATTCAACAACATAGAAAGAATATGGATATGTACCAATTGAATCAATTTCACAGAAGTTCTGAATTAAACTTTAAGAATAACTTGACAAGATTTGTGATGTAGTGATTTTTTATGGTAAAGGATTCTGTGGGGATCGATTTTTCATTCAATAATATTCAGAGATGTTGTTGTCACTATTTTACGTAGTCTATCCACTTGGAGTTTCCTAAACTTCATTCTCATGTAGCTCGTTGTTCCTGAGGCTACTTCATTTAGACCATTCCCCATTTGCTGTCAGCTAAGTGCTGTTTGGTTTCTTGAGGAATGTGGCTGAGTCTGGCAAGAACACAGTGAAAAGTACCATCAAAACACTGAAATAAGATATGCACATCCCACTCAGACATACATTAATGTATCTACTATAAACTTAGTGGAAAACTAAGCACGTCTGTTTTCTTGGGTTTTTTTTCCTACCTCCCTGCCAAGAAAGTTCTTCAAGGGGCTGATGGCAGACCCTTTCTTTTTTCTTTTTTTTTTAGTATTACGGACAAGACTTTTATCTCAAGCAGGAGGGCACTTCACCTTCTCTGAGCCTCCCAGCCTTCATTCCCACCTTCCTCCTAAAGAAAGCCTTTTTTTCTTCTTCCACCTCTTCTCCTGTGAACTTGCCCATCTGTTTCTATTTACTACCAGATCCTCCCCTCCCACACTTCCCATACAGCCAGTAAACCGCACAGTGCTGTTCTTCTGCCTCTTCCTCCCCCAGGACTTTGCCCATGGAAGCACTTTCCCTCTTCTTCCTGAGGACTTGCTTCTCCAATTAAGGGGGTGGCTTGCCCCAGGCATGCTGCTCCTGGGTTTTAAGTGGCATCCTGCCTCTGGGCTATGAGAGATTCCCTATCCACTGTGATGGCCAACCTTGAAGCTCTGCTGACTCCCTGTCAGCTCCCTGCCACCCACAGGCTCCTCAGCTCAAATCACAGGATGAGGCATACTACAACATACTCCAGGCATCCGTGCAGTGGGATTTCATCAGCAGTGGTATAAAACTGGTATTGCCTCTCTTGGAGGACATCCCACTCTAGGACACGTATCCACACATGTGCATGCCACGTTTCCAGTCAACAGCTCTTCAGTGAGTGTGTCGTTTCTTGCTCCTTCACCTGCCAGTGTGCTGGCTTTAATCAGCTCAGAGCAAAATGCTGCTTTCTTAAATGTTTATGCAATGCTTAGTGCAAAGCCAAGGCCACTCAGAAATAAAAATGCTATGTACAGATAGTGAATGGGAGGATTTGAAAATAAAGGAAGGAAGCAAAATTGGAGGTGATACAATTTATATG
The DNA here is from genome assembly GCF_019238085.1 of Lagopus leucura. Taxonomy (NCBI): domain Eukaryota; kingdom Metazoa; phylum Chordata; class Aves; order Galliformes; family Phasianidae; genus Lagopus; species Lagopus leucura. Next base: position 45,475,169 of record NW_024962262.1, on the reverse strand, counting down.
CATTTCTTTTTCAAATAAATAGCAGAAGTGGATCAGGAACTTGCATCTTTCCTGTCATGCCATTGTACAAGCATTAGGAAATGCTGCCTGAAAGTAAAAGCTGAGCTGTGGAAACTCATGAAAAGAAAATACTTCCCCTCCCCAGCCTCAGTGTGTAATTAGCCTGTGGCAATAATTGCCCTTGTGTGACACTGAGGCCAAGGTCTCTGTAAAGTAGTTATACAGATAGTACAAAATACTTGCAGTTATCTTTATTATAAGAGGGATACCAACCCAACGCTTCAGGGTTTAGGTCAGCTTCTGTTAAAGAACAGGAGGAGACCTGATACACTGTTACTTTCAGAGAGACTGAATATTGGACCTGAGAGACCTGTCATCTGATCCTACACCACATTTTTTAAGGTAAAAAGGGAAAGATCATACAACAGAGCAACACAACATGAAATAAAACCAGGCATTTTTTTTTTTCTGAGTGTACAGTGGATGCTACTGGCTGCCACCAATGCTTCTCGGGTCCTTCTCTTTCTGAAAGCAGAAGGTTGGAGGGTCAAAAGGAAGAGAGCAGTAGGGAAAAAAGATTCAGCAGAATATAAAGAGAATAAAAGAATGAGAATGAGAAAACACAGAGCTGGTGTTTAATTAAACTCTATTTATTGTAGTTTAATATTGAGGTAGGACAATCCATGTTTTTTGGTTTATTTTATTTTTAATTATTTAGAGACTACATATTTACCTTTGTTTCATAGAAATAGGTTTTTGAGGATCATATTCTCTGACCTAGAAGCTACTTTTATGGTTTATCTAGGTGATCATCCATATACCACCAAGTCTGATTTTGTTCCTAGTTCCATTTACAGTAATGTTAATTTATTACTACAATTAGTCAATCCTGGGAAGGATTGTCCAGTAATACTAACTTGTGAAGATCTGATATTGTGCTGTTACAGTTAGAGAACAAACATATTATAAAGACCACTATTTTTGTGCCAGTTGTAAAAACAAAGCATGTACTTAATAAAAAGACTATTAAATAAATCATGATTTTATGGCATCTAATTAATGTATAAACAGTGATAGCAAGATACGGATGAACCATTCTAGACAAGATAGCAAGCCAAACAAGTCAGTACATCGTGCGCATTTACTGATGGACAGTTCTGAACCATGTGTTGGAGGTACTTTTTTCCAGTCGTTCTGGACTCTCTTCAGTTCAAGAGACCTTGATATCTTTCAAAAACTGCACTTTTAAAATAATGGAGCCTGGAACCAGACTCCAACCCCAGAAATTAAAAGTATAAACTAAATGAATAGTATTCTGCGAACTTTTTATTCCTGTGTTTTCTGTCGAACTAATGGCTCACAATTATTCCAAAAAACATAGGAGGGAGAGCTAGTGAAACCTTAAAACACTGAAAATTAAGTCTGGGACAGAGATACCACATGCACACATTAATCTCAAGGAGTTATTCAAGTGTTTCTGAGTCTTGTCTAGATGGTTATTTTGCAAGGCCTGGTGTTCATGCAAGACAGTAATTGCAGCATAAACAAGTAACGAGTAAATGTATCTTTATAGGGGTTATTCAGCTTTCTATCCTACTGTTTTCTCCTTTATATTAGCCCCTATTCCATGCCCCAGGGCTCCTTACCAGCTCCTCATTAAGGCATGCACCTTCTTGTGGCTCCCTATCAGCCTCCTGCACTGCAGCAATTAACCCATTATAGTACCACATACATGACTTGCAGCATTTATTCAGATTCATAATACTGTCTCGGTGCACACCGGGTTTTCAAATGAATTTGGAAAGAAATGAGAGATGCAGTGAAATACGTCAGTTCTGCTCCAAAAATAGATCACGGCATACTGCCCTTTAACTTTCTTTCATAAATAATGGTGTGTTTTTTAAAGAAAGGAAATACAATAGATCTCACGTCTGTGGGCATCCATAAATCATGTTACAGTGAGTTGCAGGGAGGAGGGGTAGTATTTAAACCCGAGAAAGCAGATATCAGTTGGAAGAACTATAAGGAACTTACTGAAGAAGGGGCTACCATGGGTTTTGCTGATAAAAGATAAGTGTGATGAGGGAGAATTATCTGGCAATATTATTAGCTGGGGTTTTTGTTGTTGTTGTTTCATTGAATGCTGTTTTTCTAGGCAAAGCACAGGCACACAATGTCCAGCCTCGGCCCATCATGCAAAAAAAAATTAATTCAATCCAGGACAAGCACAAAGAAGGTATATTGGGATGAGGAGGAGAAACTAATAAGGGAGATAGAAGTGTTTCACTTGTTCACATGAACACAACGAAGGCTGTGAGAGAACATAACTGTTGTCTATAAATATACAAGGAGGGAGAAGAGCTATTTAAAGGACAATGTTGACATGAGAGCAAATGGTCATAAGATGGTCATGAATAAACTTAAACAGGAAATTAGGAGGAAGCAATGGAATGAAACCCTGGAGCAGCCCTCCAACAGAAACATGGGGGGAGAAACTTAGTTGGTCCAACGTGAAACTTGAGCACTTTATCAAACCAATTATGCGATGTGCAGATGGCAGCAAAAGCAGGGGACTGAATCTGATGCAGGAGGTCCTTTAAAATCCTATTTCCTACATTTCCAGGGAAAGTTTATTTAAATCTTCAGCAAGAGATGTCTTAGATGCTGATAACAATAATTAATACCTTATACTCCTGTAATACCCTTCCATCAAAAGACCACAAAGCACACTGAATGCATGTGGGAATTAAATATCTAAATATCCACCTGTGCTAGTACTGTTATTTTGCAGCTTGGAAACTGGGATACCCTCAGCAACTTTTTTTGGATCACTTGGAAAAATCTCTAAAAATGAAGAATGAAGAATAGTCCTCACAATTCTCTTAGTTTTCAGAATAAACCTATAGTTCTGAAAATTGTCGTCATGTTTTCAAAGCTTTTTAATTCCACAAAATGTATGAGTTGTATACAATTGCTTGTGCAAAGCTATAAGCCATATGCTGTTTAGCTTAAAATGTCAATGAGCAAGTCAGCAACAACAAGAAAATGAAGGTGTTTGTAAATGTTGCATTTAAAAACCATTTAGAAAAATGAGAGCGGTCCTCCAAAGATGTATGCATCTTCAAAATCAGAATAATGCAGTATTTCACAGTCATTAAATAACGTGTCACGTAGCTACAAGCAAAAATCATATAGCTTGAAAAAAAGTTGTTTTCATCTTGGAGTGTTGGAACTGCATCAGTTCTGTGTGTGTTCATTCTCACTTTGACTTCCACTGGGAAAGGTGTCAGGGGTGGAAAAGAATGGAAAGCAGTTGTTCACTGGTTCTGCTCCCTGCCCTGAAACCCTTTCCTCTTGAACCTGTAGAGCCCCAGCCATACTTTGTCTCCTCTGTATGCTAGATGGTTGTCTGCACACCAGCAAACATGACTTTTTTGGCTCTTTTCTGTGGATCTAAGGGCCTCTGCCTCAGCTCCTCTCTTCCATCCCATCCAGGAAAGTGAATAAATCCCTAAGATCCTCTGATTTCATACTTGCCATAGGGCTGCTTGCACTATGCCAATTCCTAATAGCAAAGTACTAGTTTGAGTTGGAAGGGACATACAAAGACCATCTACCTTCCTGACTTGATCATTACAGCAAGCTGATCAAGCTACATCCAGTTTGGTAGCTGATACAGAGATTCATTCAAAGGAAGAGCTGATTTGTGCAGTTCCCACATACCAATACCCTCCTGCTGTTTTCAATGTCATGCCGGATGTCTGATGTGTTTCCTCAGCAGAGCAGTAATGCCACTGGACTTTGTTTCTTCAAGTTCCTCCCCCATCCCTTCCTCTGCCAAGGCACTTAGAAGCACTGAGCAAAGTGAGCCAGCTCCTGTGCCTGCATAGAGCCACATCTCAAAAGGTCAAGTGCTGCCCAGAAAAATATATACTCAAAGTCAAACAAAACTGCACATGTGCAGAAATTGGCTCCAGTGGTGTGTAGACCCTGTTAAAAGCAGATACTTGAAACAAAACCAAGTGTCTGCCCAGGGTAAAATAGCTTTAAGGTTGAAGTCTGTACCATTTGGTGAATCTAGAATGGCAAGCAATGTAAGTCTGGAGGCAAGGAGTAATGGGAAGGGAACACAGAGGATTTGTCAGTCATTTGAGCCCCCTTCTGAATCTGAGCCAGAGCCCAGGGGGATGCACAGGTGATGGGTAAAGGGCACATCAAATCAACTATTTCCAAAATTGCTGAAATTTATGTATGCTTTCTTAATATTGAGAAAAAACTGTTAGTTAGGTTAGACTGCCCATACCCCTGACATGCTGCTGACTCTCCTGGACCATAGTTTCTGCAGTGGATAGAACACAGAGCATTGTTTTCCCTTGACTGGAGCTCTGGTCCTTGTAATACCATACAAATAATAAATAAATCACATTGATTTCCATGCACAAAAAGTCCAGATTCTGCCCATAAAAATATATGCTCTGTTCCAGTCAGAGGAAATTGCACGTGTGTGGCTGAGCACAGAAGCTGGCTCAAAGCCCACTTCTGACTAAGCCATGCATGTGAGGACAGAATACAGCCCATTGTCTCCTGAGAGCTTTTTAATTTTTCTTTCTTTTTCTCTAGGACATGAATCACACAAACTAAAAATCAGACTTTTCCTCCAAGATTACGTGTCTCATGGACAACTTTTTAATTTTTGTTTTTAAATCTTATTATCTCCACTGAAGAAGCTGGTGAAAGAAAATAAAGTATGTAACAGTTTTTTCCTATAAACCTGCTCTGTGAAAGAAGCATCTGATGCAGATGATTGGAGTAGCTTCTGATCAAATTTTCCCCAAATCTTTTCAGTGATTGAGAGACTGAATAGTTTCTGACTACATTAACTCTACACCTGCTTTTCCGCAGAGTTTTAACATCATGGTGCCCATCCTTCCCTATTCCTTGTCTTCTCTCCCTGTCTCCCCAGGAAAGCTTTGCAGAAACCCAGACAGCAGAAAAGTGCTTTGAAGGCTTGTTTCCCTGCTCTTCTGGAGAAAGATGGTAGTGGGAGAAGCATGTTTAACCCCAGGTCTTTTGGCTGCTGCTTCTGCACTGGAAAATACTGGCATATCATCTCAGATCAACAGTTTTAGAAAGGTCTGTATTTTTATTTGGAGAATCTGCGTTGGTACTCAATAGGGCTCCTAAAATCTAAATCTAAATCAAATCTAAAACAAGAGTCATCTGGAACACTTGAGGAGTTATCTGCCCAGTAAAGTGGTTTGACCAAGCAAAGTCAGCAGCCAGTTTTCTTTCTAGTCACTGACTCTATTTTCTTCTCTCACAGCATCATTAATCATCATGGTGGGGATGGATTGGTGATTCGACTAGATGACCTTAGTGATCTTCTCTAACTTTAATGATTCTATGATTCTTACTGAAAGGACTCTGTGACACATGTACAGTTGAGACACTAAAAATTAATCTACAACCTCTGTTAACAATCTTCATCTGTCCATTCTCTCACATTCAAAACCCAAATATCAGAAATAAAGGTGTGCTTGCTTTGCTTTCAACTTAGCTCAGGGAGTGCAGAAGACAATTCTAAAATGTGGGAAAATGAGCAGAGACTAAAAAGAAGCTGATGATGAACTAATAATACAGAACTTGCAGGTATTTTGCCACCACAGAGGGAAGGAAATGTTGAAAGAACAGTTGTTTGCTTACTATTTTCAACTTCAGCATTCATCTGATACCTATTAGAATGCTGAAATGTGGCTGCATTAGCAGCTAGGAGGTGTACTTCACTGTGAGCTTGTGGGAGGTCTCGTGCTTGAAGACACTGAAGTATTTTGCTTTTAAATGCTCTGTGGTAAAAAAAATTAAAAAAAAATTAAAAAAGGAAGTTACAGGACTTAATGAAATTGATGATCTGTTGGCTGTTTTCAGTCAGAAGTTATACCTAAGTAGCATCTTTCTTCCTTTCGGTCCTTTTCACTCGCAGAAGGTTCTGCTGGGCATGTGCATCCATTTCAGAATCTCATCACAGACAACTTAAATCTTCCCAACATTACCCACATTAGTAATTGCGAAATAATAAACATGACAAAATTTAGATTAATAGGGCATCCTGCGCTACTCCTATCGCAGGGAGAGCCCTCTGGAATTCTAAGCATAATAGGTCTGTGTTTATTTCTCAACCGACGGCATAATGTGACTGATTTACAAGAGTTTAACTCAAGTGTTAATCTGACAGTGACGAAGAGCTTCTCAGTGGCAGAATCACTTACACTATCATATTAGTTGCCTCCTCTATTAAAGCAGTGTGGTCGATAATTGGAATGCTTTTATGTCTAGTGGTTCTGACAAGGCTCTCTTTAGGTCACATACGGGCGGTCTAGCTCGCTGCACAGCTGAACGGTGGCAAATGATTTAAACTGAGAAAGTATTGTTCTCCTCGTATTATGGAGCAAGGGCAGTTCAAGGAAAGTAAGGCTCTGTGCTGGCTACCTGCTGGTGTGTAGTAAAATAAGATGGACATGATACTGGGCCGGGAGTACAATTAAATCTATTTTGCACCAATGTGTTGGTGGACAGATGAGTTTCCACATGGCAGAGCTTTATGATCTTTAAGGTAGACTGAACTAATAGATTGGTGTGGCGCGCACTGAAGTTACTAAGGATGAGAAAGCAAGCAGCAGTACATTTGAACTACAGGTTTCTCATATGCTCCGCGTCATGCTGAGTTTTTATAGCTCCTGGCTTTCAAAAAGCCTGTTTCAAAGAGGTTTGCGCTAGACTGGGCATGCAGTTTTGCTCTGCAGATATTGTCGCTACCGATTTAGTGGAATGCAATTAGGAAGCCTAAATTAAGTGGTAATGGAGAACCAGCTCTTGAAACTGGGGTTTCCACGGCAACCACTGCTTACAATACAGCCTTCAGTTAGTTTTCCCACTTTATCTGCAAAATGCACAATTGAGCTTTAAAACAGCTTTGTGCTGAAAAGCGCACTGTAAACAACTGTTTGCAATGAGAGTTTTACACTGTCTTTAAATACAACAAGCGATCAAATAAAATTTACTTGTCCACACTAATAAAAAAAATCCTTGCGGTACAAAACACTGAAGGGTCCAGAAACTTATTATTCATTCTAAAAATGTACATATAATAGAAAAATTCAAGATCTTGCGGGTCCTCAATTCGTCTTTTAAGTCTTATCATTATTCCTCAATTTTAAGTCACATAATCCCATATCTCTCAGTAGTGAGAAGAACTGAGCGTTTTGGTACAAATACTGTATTTATCGCAATAGTAGTGCTATATAGTTATAAAGTGCTTTTTGTCTAATATGAGCTATTAAATGTGCATTTTCATCAGACTTTCTTTTACATCTAGCAATCTTCCATGGTTGTTTTTTTTTTTAAATCCCTGTATGATGTATTGTTATATCCTTCATAAATGTTCATATTTTTCAGTAAAGTAACACTGTTCCATTTCTTAACTGCTTAACATTTTTGATGGCTTTAGGATCATAGCACAAATTTTACATCTTCTTAAATGTAACCTCAAGTGATTAAATATGTGTAAAATAGGGAACACTGAAAAGAATGATATTTGGGTCACTTGTGCAATTTGTATTAGCCGTCTTTTCCATGATAACCCAATCCAACTGAATCTCTAGGCTGAAATTGCATCTTTGCATCCAGTTGTTTCCCTTCTGTTTTACAAACACTAGTCTTGGAATAATAGTGTCAGGTGACTTGTAAGAGTTGAGATCTCAGTGATTTTTAATTGCTTTTTTTATTCGCCCTTTGTATTTATTTGTTTTGATCAAGATAAAATCTCTAAGAAAACATTGTATAAATTTCATCAAGATAATTTCAGAAGCCACATTATACAATTTTGGTTTTTGGCCTAACAGCTATCAGCGTTCCTCGGAAAATTAGGAAAAAAAGCACAACAGCAAAGAATCACATAGCTATTCAAAACACACCTAATGTGCCTCTCTGTTGAAGTGCAGCAACCCAAGCACCTTGTAGTACTTCAAGGTTGCCGCACTTGTGTTGTATTTTATGGTTGGCTTGTTGCAGAGAAAGAGAAGGAGAGAGGGAAGAGAGAAGAGGCCAGAATGGTGGCAGGGATGGGGTAACCATAGGTGCCTTCTCTTAAGAGTTACCAGTCAGAGGAGCGCGTCTCAGCATCTAGTCATGTATAAATCTGGGTTTGCTACAGTTTCTTCACACTTTGAACATACCAGGCAGGGAAGCTTGCCCTTCATAGTGTGAGTGTGCTTTCAGCCATGGCAAATGGTCTGCATATATTCTGCTCTGCTCAAAACAGCCTTTTGAGAAACAACAAAACCAGACTGAGGATGTAAGGGCTTACTGCAAAGTTCATATCTCCTCTGTTGTGTGCTGGTGCTAATGGGAGCTTCTCCCATGATGGAGAGGTCATAAAGCATGCGGCTGTAGAGACCACACAGAGTGAGCAAATCAAAGAACTTAGCAATAAAAATGATGTGTGTACTGATATTATTTAATATTCACTTGTGAAAATTGTTGAAGAAACACATCTTTGTCGTATATCAGAGTAGGCTCTAAAGCTGAATCAACAGAATAATAAAGTTATTTGTAATTATATTGTCCTCATAAAAGCTTTATTATTTAGGAATCAGAGTTTGAAACTGTAATTTCTTTAATGATTTTTCATCACATAAATTAGCCTGCCTTACTCCTCCGTCTAGAAGGCACGAGGAGAGGTTGAGCTGGTCCCTTTCTTCATTCTTACACAAAATCTGCTCATTTGGACTGATCCCAATTTTTGAAGAAACAAGTTCCTGGAAGAAGCACAGAATGCCAGCGTGCACAAGACTTTCACAGGGCATCTCGTTTCAACACTGACTGCCTGCATTTTATCAGAGTACGAAAGGACACATTGAAATTATTTTGTTCTGGCACCAACGCACATTGTGATGTGTATGCCTTCGATTGCACTTGACAAATCTTTGGGGCAAACAAAGTGGTCTAATGTAAGGGAATATCTCAGCGTATCCCAAAATGACATTTTTAGACCAAATGTATTCAATTGATCTGCCTTCCCCAGAGATCACTTTTGAATCCCAGCCAGCAATAAATCTGGGAGCCGCCTCTCGCTGAAGGCCAGGCGGGTCAGCAGTGCTTCCGCTGGTATTTCCTGCACCGCCGCGTCCCGCACCTCACTGTACAAATAGCTCCACATGGCATCCTGAGAGCGTGCCAGGGAATTTTGTGATCACATGCCAAGCTGAGTTGTCAGGTTCCACTCTACTGCTGCGTGTGTATGTGTGTGCTCATATGTGCGTGTGGCTGGAGCTAACTTCAGACTCAGTAATTACCATAATCCAAACAGGGCCTTTACCATCTTATTTGCATTCAGCCAGCAGTGCTGTTTTTATCAGCAAGTTTTAGTTATCTTAACAACTCTCCTTTTTCCTTTTTTTTTTTTTTTTTTTTTCCTTCCCCCTTGGGTGTTTTGGGATTTCTATGGTTGCCCCCTACAGCAGCAACCAGATTTCTGCAATACAAACTTCTGTCTTTCTTATATTCTAGCAGTAATTTAAGGTATCCTACCTCAATACTGCTTGTAGTGGGGACAGAGGCAGAGGAAGGTTTTCTTTATTAATTAATGCCTAATATTTTTCTCAGTAAAAGTCATTCTGAATTCTTCTATTTAAATTCCATTTAAAGCCCCAGTATAACTTTACACGTGCAGGCTTGCTCAACTGAAAGAAACTATTTCCTATGCAAAAAGCTACACCCTTGCATAAATGTTTGCCAGACTAGAGCTTTAGTTGTCATGTTTTCTATATTTCCATAATCTTTTGATTTAGGATTAGTATAAAATGTATCATGTCACTTATATTTGCTCACTCTCAAACACTGTGCCTTTTCAGCGTTGAATGCTAAGTTAGACAAATTCAACCCTGAAATAAGATACCATTTCCTTGCAGTAAGGGTAATTAAATGCTGGAAGAGCTTACCCAGGGAGGAGGTGGACTCACCATAGCTTGGAGTCTTTAAAATGAGATTAGACACCTCTCTGAAAAGCAAGATTTAATCCAGTTTCTGGGAAGAGATTCTAGTGTATGTGCATGGGAGGTCAAACTTGACGATCTCTGAATTCCCTTTCAGTCTTGGTCTAAAAATCTGAGTTTGCATGTATTTCAATTCAGACTTGAAAGATCAGTTACAGCATATACAGTATTACAGTAATTTATTATTGTTCTCAAAAATTTTGTGTTGTCAGTTGCAGGCAATAAGTTGTTTAATACATTTTGCATTGCCTTTTTATAAGTAATTAAAAATCAAAAAGGATAATACACAGCAAAATACCTTATTATGAGGTTATTAAAAGGAGCTTATATACATGAGGAAGGCCAACTTTTTACAGGGGCAGATAGGGGGGACATAGGACAAGGGGGAATGGCTTTAGATTAAAAGATGGCAGATTTAGGTTGGATGCTTGGAGGAAATTCTTCACTAAGAGGACAGTGAGGTGCTGGCACAGTGGCCCAGAGCAGCTGTGGTGCCCCATCCCTGGAGGTGCTCAAGACCAGGTTGGATGGGGTCCTGGGCAGCGTGAGCCTATGGCAGAGGGTTGAAAGTGAATCATCTTTCAACCTAAGCCATTCTGTGATTCTATGATTTTATGATTATTATGAAGGAATAGAAGGCTTTAAAGTCTAAAGATATGTACACTGAACAAATGTAAAAATTATTTGTAGTCTCTTGTTTTTTTAGATGTAATAGATATTTTATAAATGCGCAGAATTAGTATTTGTCTAACTTGACAGTGATATAGTTGTATTTAGTTACTCCACTTTTGTGAGGTTTCTGCATCATATTGCATATAATTGCTGACCAACAGTACAGTAGCTGTCTGTTCAACTGATAAGTAAATAAATTCATTTTAACAGTCATTAGACATTTGTTTCACTCTACTTTGCCCTTATGAACACTTTATCTTTGTTTGCTCTTTAAAAGAAAAAAATATATAAAGGTAAGAACCATTAGGGATTTCTCTTTAAATCCAGCAATCTATGCATGCTACTACGAATCAATGCTCTGTAAGCTGTCTGGTGTTCTGCAATAAATTCTAGCTTTTATAGACTTTTACTAGGCCAGGTAGCTGCTAATGCCATAGAAATTGATTATTTGTGGTGTTCTTATCACTGCTTAAAATATCTAATTGCTTTTTCTCCACAGATTTGGATTTGGCTTGCTTGATGCTGGACGATTAATGAAGGAAGCCCTAACTGGACAAATGTTGGTCTCCTGAGAAAATGTGTTGTTGATAACAGGTCTGATTTGAGCAAGTCTAGTCAAATTCAATTTTAATACTATTTAAAGGCACACACAAAGCACTTATCACTGACTTTGGGCTGGGTTGTTTTTCAAGTCTCTTGTCCTACCAAAGTTTATTCCCTTTAAGTATTAAGCTTTGCAGAGTACCAAAGCCACATATCATTCAGCTGCAGGAACACATATTTTGCTTCAGTTTGGTAAATTTTGCTCAACATTTGTCTTTATTCTTTCATACTAAGTCAGACTCAGGTGTGTAACTCATCACTGTATGACTGTTCCTGTGGAGAAATTATTGCATGCTGATTTGTATGAACCTTAAAAATTACTGAGTTAAAGAACAGACAAGAAAGGATAACAATCAGTTCTCAGTTTAGTGAGGGTAGTCTTCTTTAAATAATCCTTAGGTAATCCTTAGACTAAAAGTGTAGGGTTAACACTCCTGTAGGATTTTTTCAATTAGCTGTGACTAGGTCATTAATTTACATGAAAAGTTGAGTATGAATCACTTTCCACTGCTCTACCAAGTCAAGATAAACAACAAACAAGTCACTGTCTTTAGTGGATCACTGCTTGGAGTGTGAAATTTAGCTAACAGCTCAGACCCAGCTCCAGTTGAGGAGGATAAAAGATCTCCCATTCCACTAGAAAACTGAAATTCAGCATGTTTCCCTTCTACATCAAGATGAAGCAGTGACATCTAGAAGTATTCAAATAAAAGAGGGAATTAGAGGAAAAACTTTCCTCAAGGAGTGTTCAAGCACTGGAATGGCCCGCCCAGGCAGGTGGTGGAGTCACTATCCCTGGCAGTGTTCAAGAGGCGTCTGGATGAGGTGCTACGAGTTATCCTTTAGTAGCTTAGTGGTAGTAATAGTGATAGGATGGTTGGACTAGATGATCTTGTAGGTCCTTTCCAACCTTGTGATTCTATGATTCTATGATTATGTGATGGTTGAGGTGCTGCTGCCCTTAGGCATGCTGGAACTCTCACTTCGTGCAAATCACAAATCTACCTTGTATGCCATAGGTGGGGTGTTTCAACCAGTAAGTTGTACTTTCCTTCTTTGGAGAGCTCTCATTTTCTAAAAATAGGTAAAACAGCAAAGAGGGACTTGCATCCACATGCCTTACACCCTTTGTAACAGTTCAGCCTGTCTTTCTTCCCTTGTTTCAAAAAGGGGCTATTGAAAGAGACTAACACCCTGAAATTCTCTTCTCAGCATGAAGCTGACAGTATTTGATCAAAAGAAATTAATAATCCAGTTATTTTGCAGCGTTATGACAGTCATAGAAGTTATACCATAAACTGTAACAACCTCAGATATGAGGACGCTATCAGGACACACCAGTGGGACACATACACATCAGTTCTATGTCCCACTCCAGGACATTCAGCCTTAACATCACTGCCACCTTGCAGGGATGCCCTTTAACCACACTGAATCAGGATACTCCCTCTCTAATGGAGACATGCCACACTTTCAGAAACAATTTAAAGATTTAAGATCTGGAGAAAACAAAAAGGGAATTCAAACTTTTCCTTTTTTTGGTGCTGTGTAAATAGAGAACAGTCATCCTAAAAGCCAAGAGATATTATTGTTAATTTAATTTAATGAGATTAAAATTATTATAGACAGTGCAAACAGCCTGATCTTTATGGCTCTGGGCACCTCGTGATCAATGACTTTTGCATATTTTCCAAGCATTTATATAGGAAGACAGGACTACAGTAGAAACACACAGTTCTGTGGGATGGTTGCTTCAAAGTTGTGTCCTCCATGCACCTCTGCAATGATTCTCCAGCAAAGTGATGGCTGGGGAGTTAGACCCCTGAGGGACACGAGCACTATCCTTGTCTGGATTAACGTTACTATGTAGAGGACACAGTCAGGAAATCTGTTTCTCAGTACTGTACCTACTTAAGACTCCTGAAGGTGTGATTAATTATGTGTGATTAATTAAACCACGAGTCATGACCTCCTTTTTTTCCTACCACATTACTTATAAACAGGACAATCAGTGAACTTAAGTGGTATAGGACAGTAAATTTAGAGGCAGTAAAAAGAAATGGGTTGTGTTGCATACGGTCAGTCTACAGAATTTGCTGACACAGATGACCATCCGACAAATAGAGCTGATTGGAGCAGTGGTTGTTAATGTTGTTGCTATAACTGATGGGACCAGTCCTGTATTCCTGGGATTTCTGGGTGCAGTGGGAATGCAGAAGTGAGTCTTGCTTGGCTAATAAATTAAGAACAAGTGCTCCTTGTGCTGGCAAGTCAGACGTGAATGTTCTCCACGGACAACATCACTGTACTATTAGCTTGATCTATGACTTGCCATTTCATGGTTTGGTTATTTGTTTATTTCTCTGACTTTTTAATTCCTCTGGAAAATACAGTATTGGCTCTCACTGTTGACTGAATGACCAGACTTGAGCAGAAGATATAGCATTCTTCTTCTCTGACCTTTATATCAAAATTGATTAACAATAACTCTTTTTCAGAAAAGGATTGAAAATAAGACGTGGATTTTTGTCTTCAATGAACTCTAGTTACCAAAGTGAAAACCAGCTAATTTTGATGGTGCAACTGACCTCCTTCTCAGCAATATCTGAGTATACATTCCCTGTTGAAATGGCAAAGTATTGCTGAATTCATAGATAAGGTGAAGAACCACCTCTGGATCTAGCTGTCTTTTTTTCTCTCTCACGTCTTTGATTTCTCAGGACTTTTCTCATTATTGGCAGTAGCAGGATGTGCTCATTGGTATTTATGCAGTCAGAAATGGCATACCTTAGAATTAGAGACTGTATAATCCTTTCAAGTACTCACAATCATTATGTTTATGTAAAGTATGGAGTCCACTCATAATCTAATTGTTTTATTATCATGTTTGCCATTTTACAGAATAGTTCACTGGAAGGTGCCTACTTCGTATTGTTCTCACTTCCTAATAAAAGATCTTATTTAAAAGAATCTTTATTTTCAATTATGAAAATACTTTCTTGATCTCATTAAGCCCAAAAAAGATGAAGTGTTATTTTTTCTATTTATGACAATACAAATTAAACACACCTATGGTGAACTAATTACTATGTTCGTGTTCCTTATACAGAGCAAGCTTCTTAACTGTGAATGTGAAGAGAGGAAGCAAGCAAAACTGAAGAAAACTGAAAAAGAAGTGTGAATAGTTTTGCTATCATTATAGCCTACAACACTGTATTGGGTCCCAATTTAGGATCGATTAGTGAATAGATATGTAAAAGACAGAGACATCTTTATTCAACAAAGAACAAATGTTTCAGAGGAAATAAAGAATTTTTTTTTTAAAGCACGCAGAATACTTTCTCAAACATTGAATAATGACAATACTAGAGTAGGAGCTTAATTTCATCTTCTACTTTCAGACCTTTTCATTGGAACAGTACTATGGACAGATCCAAATAATAATGTTCTTGATCTTCTGAAGTGTTGCCTCAGTATTAGTATTGCTATTTTCCTTTTAAAGTGAATCACGTGAGAGAAATCACTGAGTTATAAAAGTTAAAGGTTCATCTTCTGTGCCTCCCTTCTGTACTTAAACCAGATTTGGACATTTGAATGTTCATGCAAATTGCGGCATCTTTCAGAGTTGTGCACTTTACATTAAAAGCCATTTTGCTAATTGTAGAGGTAAAAGATATCATCACCTTTGTTTAACCATGAAAGTGCTGATTTTCAAATTACTTGAAGTTTTAATTATTGTGATTATAATTCAGTGCTGCCTCCATGACATTTTACATGCAGAAGTTACTTCAGTGTAAACCACTTGGGATAACAGGCAGAAATATATAGGTTTGTCTCTGCATATTCATAGTATCTGGATGATATATTGGAAATTGAGAGGCCAGGAACATCCTTTGCTGTGGTGTGTCTCCATGGATGTCCATGATACATTTCCTTTCTCCCCTACATTGCAAAGCACAAGCACCAGTGGAATGGACTAGAAGAGGCAGAAGGAGAAGTGAACAGAGAGAAAAAAATAGTGGCAAAAATCAAACATTAAATATTTCCTCTAATTGAGGTGGACAGAGGTAGACATTATATTCAACCAAACATCCAAATCTTCCACCACAGATCAGGACTAAGACCCAGATGACTTCATTTTTTTGTTTCATTTATCTCCATAGAAATTAACCAGCCAGTTAATTCCCTGTTTATTAAATAATGCATTAACATCACTAACAGACTAGGCAAATGGCTTTGGTTTATCTGAACACTGTAATATTTTGCTGTAAACATATAAATATAGTATCCATTTATCCTGTACTTGTTCCCAATGTCTTTAAAAACCAAGTAATTTTACAGGAAAACTTTGACCAAACCTAACCTAACACAGTTCAAACAATGACCTCAATACTGGCACAAATCCCATCCATTAAAAAAGTCAGTAGCATTACATTTTCTTTTAAAATTTGAGTGACAATGACAGAAATTCAAGAGATGGGCAATAAGGACCATGTGGTTCCTCCTCTTCAAGGCTTTCATCCAGAGCCTTAAGTTAATATATTTCCTTTTATTTCAATAGGCTTTGCATTACTCAGAAATTATTGAAAATGGAATGCATGGTGGTAGAATGCATGTATGGAATGCACCGCCACCTGAAACATCAAAGACAGATTAAAGATTGTTCTCACAGGAACTGCTAGGTGAGAAGTCATGGCAGATCAGGAAAATGTCCAGTGACATCAGAGCACTCAGGAATCCTCCAGAGGCCAAACATTACTCTTGTAAACAATAGTGTAAGTTTTAGGAGTTGTGAGAGAGAGATTAAGAGACAGTATCGCCATGTGATAACACCACTCTTGGAACAGATGATCTCAGATTCCTTTATTTGTCTTAAAATCTTACATTATAAATGCCCACACAAAAATTCACATTGAAATTGGGAGGAACCAGTTCAGAGAAATGAGTGATGAGGATTAGTACGTGGCAGTCTATCCATATGGTCATGTAACTACTTACCTCTGGGTAGCCAGCTTTCCTATCAGAGTAGTGGATTTATTTTCCAGATGCCACAGGATTTCCATTTCACCAAAAGAGAATGGAGGAAAAGAAAGATGAAGTGATTTGCCTGGGCTAATGGAGGCCTAGAAGGAACCAGATCTCCTTGGCTCTTGCGTAGAGGCTGTCCTTTTTCTGCCTGTGATGTGGAAGAAACATACACATTATCAAGCAACCGCAAAAGACTTTCACCTGTTTGTGTTCTGAGTGACAGAGCCCAGAGGATGATGGGCAAGTTTCCCACTGCTCTGCAGGGATGTAGCTGATCCAATTCCCAGCCCCAGCGCACCTGCAAGGTCTCATTGATCGTCTGTTCAGGTCTCTGACAACTCAGAAATCTATTATCAGTGTGAGCATGTGCTTATTGATCACATTACCTGCTCCCACTCCTTGTGTGTACTTAATTGGACTGATCACACGCATAAACATGCACACACGTATGCATATATATTGCCATGTCGTATATATTAGCATACATGCACAGGGGTGGGTGTGCTAAAGGCGTTATATATTTTTCCTGCTTTACAAAATTGCACGCAAATAAAAAGAACGGACCTTCTCCGTGAAACGTGAGCACAGAAACACTCGCAAGTGGCCAAGAGCTGCTAAATAATTAATCAATAGAGCAGTGTGGCAGTTTGAAATGTAAATGTGATGGATGAAGGTGTGATGCTTGTCATCAAGCAGAAAATGATGTGACTGGAATGGATAACCCGCGGTACCTGCTGACTGGCAAAAGCTTGGACACAAAGATAAAGTAAAGCCATCAGAAAGCAGCCCCAGCAACCCCTAATTCTTGACTTTGACCCACAATTCACTTTCATGTCCCTGTCCCAGAAGAGATGTTTAAAAAAATGATGAAGAGAGATCTTCGGGTGTGAAAGGGGAGAAAAAAAAACATCTGAAGAAATGCTACCTGACAAGGCTGCGGGCTACATTCCTGAGAACACCTTTCTTTTCTTTATGTTCTCCTTCTTCTGTTAAATAAAAATGCAGCTCCTTTTTTCCCTCTCCTTTCTTCCAAAACTCTCTCGAGCCGTACCTGCAAGTGGTTCCGTGACTCGGAAGCTGACAACAGCCGCATGCAAAGGAACAAAGCACGATAGTGACAATTCAGAGTGCAAGCAGGTGAGAAAGATACCTTTTACTTATCAAACTAGGCTGTAAAAAATGCTCTTTTTACTCAGTGAGCTAGAAATAGAGGTGATCTAACAAGGCACTGATCCAAATTATTTGTGCGGAGATGTAATGCTAACAGGATTTGTAGGTTGACTAGTAGTCTGTGGCCCCTCCAGTCAAGTAAGGAAGCGTTCCTCTGATTTGGAAAGAGGAGAATTCATATAATTACCCTGTAATATATGACAGGAAAATGTATGCAATGGTAACAAAGGGTGACAGAAAATGTCCGTCAACAACTGTGTTTTCAGGGGCTTCATACACTATGCATTACACTTTCCCCACAGTGAGGCTCAACATGATAAGTTTCAGACCAGTTCTTTGAATTTAAAGGAAATTAACTTTTGTGAAAAAAGTAAGGGTTTTTTGTGTTTTTTTTTTTTAACTTGTTTTTGTTTTTAGAAATATAAGCCTGCAACTAGGATTTAAAAGTTTGATGTCTCTTTCTTCTTGGAACAGAAAATCCTATTTCTCAGTAAGTACCACGTAGTAAGTTGTCTTTTTTACTTCTTTTGTTGTCAAAAGCCCATTCTTTCCAGAAGGTGAAAAGTACCACAATTTAACATTAGCTTTCCAAACTCCCCTGAAATATACATTAGCATATAACACCCACAAAAAGTGAAAGCTGAATATGGATATTCAACAGTGCGTTGGCATGCAAAATGTTTTTCCATTTCTTAGGCATAAAATATACAGATAAATATTATCTTATAATCTTCTGTTATTTTTTTAAGACATCTGTACACACTTTTACCTCTGAAGTGCTGTAAGGAAGCAGCATATTTCCAGAAGATGAACTGGTCAGTGTTCCCATATTTCTTTGAATGATTATTTTTGTCTGAGTTTTTTAGTTTTCTTGGTTTTTGCTCATTGAGGTGGTTTTTTTCCATTTGTTTCTTTTTAAAATCATTAGATTGCCACTACATAAAAGGCAAAGTGAAAATGCAAAAAATATTTATACAAAAGTAAATGTGCCCAACTGCATTGAAAAAGTCAGGAATTAGAGCTCATACCTAAATAGCATATCTGAAGCCCTACCTGGCACAGCCCCACAGTATATACTTTGCTGTGGGACAGGTTACAGCTGTATTTCTGTTGAAGGGATACCCTTCCTGTCACCTGCCTACCTGGATAAGATTTATGCAGGGGACCACCTCTCTATGTATGTAGGGAAACACCACATTCCACAGAAATATTCCCCAGTTAGAATGACAAATCTGTAGGCTGGTAAGTAATTCACATTCTATTCATTTTCTGGAGCATTTTTAAATTGTGATTTCAGATTTATACTTTGGGAGCTTTCTTCTAGCTTATGCTAAAGGCACTCAGTTCTATATCTTTACAGATATGGAAGGTACATGCATATTAATTTTCCATCCTTTTGCATAGTTTCAGGAATGCAGTCTGTGAGTAGGAATCAGAGTCTGGAATCTGAAGTCATCTAGGTAAGCTCACCCAGTAAACAATTTTTGTCTGACATTAATGTAGCGATATTTATCACTGTTTGGACTTCTACATGCCCATAAACTGCTGCAGAAGTGAAAAAGTACTATCCCAGGACTACATTGTCACTAAGCTCATAGAAGTCCATTTCTCTTCACAGAATTGTAGAATCACAGAATTGTAGGGGTTGGAAGGGACCTCCTGAGATCATCGAGTCAAGTCCCATCTGTACAAGGATTTACAGTACAGAAATGTTAGATCAGTCTCTGAGTGCACAACAGTCATCCTTGACTTCTGAGCAGGACACCAACCTACTTTCTCAGGTCAGAGAAAGATGTGCTGGACCCTCTCTTGTGCCTCATTTGGATAACTGATTTGCTAGGTCTGTGAGATGTACCATCACATGAGCCATGCCTGGTGCTGTGTAGCTGCCCATACAAAAAAAGGGGTGACTTCAATAGAAGAACACTGTAGAAGCAATGGTTCACTGTGCTAGGGATCGTACAGATACACTAGCAACTGGCCACGAAGTTTTAACAGAAATACAGAGGAGCCAACATGACTATGTGCTTTCTTCCCCCTTTAAATTTGCTGGGTACGTAAAGCAAAGTAACACAAAAAATGCCCAGAAGAAGGCAGATTTGAGAATCTGTGTCTTAATCCCAAAAGTGGTCAACCACAGCTGGCTACAAAAAAGGAGAGGAATGTAATGTTATAGCAGGTCTCTCTCCAAGTCCCAGCATTTTTCAGCTCAGCGACTTCTTCAGCTAGTAAAGTTGAGTAAAGCTAGTACAGCTTTGCTGTAGTCACAATGAGTACAGTGTGCAGTGATGACCCTCCCATACCAGGCTTTGTTTTACCCCAAGTGTTATGCCAAACTAGTTGTATATCATCATGAAGAATAACTGCATTTCCTCAGAGCTGATTTCCTATGGCACGTTTTACTTAGATACTTTCTCAACACCCTCACAAATAAGCCATAGATCTAAAGCACAATCTCCTTTTCAAAATGAATGGGTCTGATTACAGGCGTATTCATTTTGTAAAAGGTACAAAAGGATACAAATGTGCCTTTCCATCTCATATAATGTCAAAGTAAGACCCTCTTGCCCTTTTATTTCAATCCTGGCAATTTGAAAATAAAAAAAATGACTTGATGATATGTTTTTTACCATTAAGTATGTAATTGCTTTTGTGTTTTGACATTTAATTCCTCTTACCAAAATACATGGTAGGAATTAAAAGTCAAATCTTTTATGTTTTTGATGTACAGATCCTTCCATGTATTTCAATGAGAGAAATAGAACTGTGAAGCCTTAAAGCAGGTATAGAGATGCCATCTAAAAATGAAGTCACTTTTCAAACTGGAAATCTAAGCGTGGACCCAGTTCTGCCCTCTCTTATCTAGGTCAAAGCCCTTCTGAAATCTTTGGAAGGTCTGAATGAGTCAAAACTGACTAAAGCCTTCAGGACATGACCTTTAAAATAGAGCTGGGATTATACCGTGCCCTGAGGGCAGATTTCAAGATAGTAGTCCAGTTTGAAAATTACTTTTGAAAGCCAGACGGTAGGAGCTGGCCAGGAACTCAAGTGCACTGGCCTGATGTGGGATGGTAGCAGTGGGGAAGACAGATTCCAGAGGGAGGGCTGGGAGCAGCCAGGGCAGCATCAAGGAGCTGCCTGGTTTTGAGAGAAAAGTAGCTCAGCAAGTCAGTGAAAGGATGTGGACATGAGCCAAGGGCAGCTGGATATTGCTTGTAGATGTTTCCTTGTTTTTGTATCCTCTTTCATCTCTTTTCACATAAAGTTTTTTCCCACTTCATAAGGAATGTTAAATAAAGAAACCAGTAGCCTGACTTTCCCTTCTACTGCTCAGCCACACTATTCCTTCTTTCTCTTGAATCCTTCCTTTCCTTCCTGACACAAGAACTTCTTCCACCAGCCACCTTCTTCCCTCTTCCTCATATTCCCAAGCTTCCTTTCTTTCTCTGTTCTTTTGTCTCCCTTTCACTATCTGTGCCCTTTATTTGTGTTCACTCTGACTTTATGGCATGCCATGTTCTTCATCTTTACCTTTACTCCTGTTTACATTCATGTGTAATCAACATGCTGAGGCATGCTGAGATTTCTTCTGGCTGTGGTTGCTCCACTGGTCACTTCACTGTGGTTTCTCCCCACCCACTTAAGGCCTTCAGGATTTGATCCTACTGCCATAGCTGGGATTGCACAGTATCTCACAGTTCAGATTTATCTGAAGGATGCTCATTCTGTCTGCAGTTTACTGGAAGTCAGGAAACAAATGCTGGCCAGGAATTCATACTAAGCTTGATACAGGCTGATAACTAGGTAATCTCCAGAGGTTTCTTCCAACCCTTACAATTCTGTGCTTCTATGATCCTACTGCAGATAGAACTGTGAGCGTGAAGCACTTTCCAGATATTTTCCAGGGTGCATTTATACACACATACATGCATACATGTACAGAGTTGCACAGCTTTTCCCACCATTGCTTGCACATACAAAAATTGCAAATTAAAAAGAGGGAATGGAAAGTGCATAAGTTAAGATCTGTAACTGGTCCCAGCTCATACCCTCAAACAAGGTCTAAAGTAGAACTTACAACAAATAAATTGATCTAATGCCATTTATGCTAAATGAGTAACTGCAAGTAATAAATGCAGTAGCCAGTCTTTGAAGAAGGCTCTTAATATCAAAGAAGCTTAAGATCAGATGTTCAGGCTATCTTTTGTTCTTGCGGGTAACTGCTTTGCTCATAAGATGGGTGTCATTTGAAAATTTGTTTTTGCTCAAGGGCCCTATTTCCCACTTTCAGGATTGTAATCCTGAAATCTATCAAGTTTATCAATCCTGAAATGAGACCATGTAAATCACTGCTTTCTTCCAGCTCAGTTGTGGCCAAAGTCTTCAGTGGGTCACTTTAGATCTTACAGTCCTTCAGAATATACTTGAATACAGATAAAAGTGTTAATTAATGCTACTGCTATGTTTTTTTCTGTTCACACAGATTACATAATGACTTTGGGATCATTCCTGTTGCCCTTCTAAATTATTTTTTTTTTATGGCAGTAGTGTCAAGCAACTGCAGAATTGACTTAGCCTAGCCTGGAAGAAAACTGTCTTTCAGAATGTGAAACTTGAGGGAGATATTTTCACTCAGCTGGAAACTTTATGGGGTACATTTCGTCCATGGTCCAGAAGTAAATGTCAGCTCCCTTGAGATTTCAGAGCTTGATTTGTGTTCAGCCCCAGGAGTCAGGTGATGAACCAGAACTTCAAACTCAGAAACCAAACACCTTGTGCTTCTGAGAGGTTGTATTTGTTTTTATTTATCTTTCTTTTTTTCTTTTCTTTTTTTTTTTTTGCCTTTAATTTTGATGGATGATGTTTTGTTCTGCAGTGAGTTTTAATGCGTGTCGCTGTGAAACAATTTCAATTGTCGAAAACAACAACAACAAAAAGCAATATTTCAGTATTTCTCAAGAAAAGGCTTCAAAGGTTTCAGATCTTTTTAAAATGTTTCTGCTTTATTTTGACGTGGCATAAAAGTTTTGTATGCATTCTCGCATCTGCTATTGTGACAGCTGTATTTAATGAGTGCAAAATGATCAGAAAAACATCCTTTACTGTGGGTTGCCATTGCCAGCAGATGACAGGAAAGAGGCAGTGCTGTTATAAGAGGAGTGATGAAGTAGTTCATACTGCTACTGATGAGGTATTTCTAACTCAAACGCCTAGGTGTGCCTTTTGAAAATAATGCATTGGTCACATTACCTGATAGTTTCATCAGATTATGTTTCTGAGAGCATTCTGAAATAAAATTGTGCATCCGTAGCCTCAGGTCACAAAGTGGTTGGTTGTCACGTATTATTTGTGGATAACATAGTCGGTTTTCCCAAGATGAAGAAGAAAAGGTCCCAATCTTGTCTATAAATATGGGCCTTTCCATCAAACTGATGCTGAATAGATCCACAGATATGTTAGAAAGGAAACATTACACAATATGCCTGCTGTCTATTACATATGCATATTCAATATCCGAGTATTTTAGTCCAAATTGGAGAGTATAAAAATAAATCTAAATGGATTTGAAAGGCAGGGTATTTCTTTTTTCAAAGCTTTGTCGTTCCTGACTTCCTCTGGTGACTGTTAGCTTATCGTGCCTTTGTACAGGAGATCTAAGTGTTTCTTTCTCTCTTGTGTCTCCATATGGTACCATTTCCCAGATAGTCTTTCTTTGGTCACAAGATGACAGTGAAAATGGATTGTCAAACTGGACCACTATGACAATTTACTCTGAGGGAGAAAATCCTGTGGGTGTTCAGAAGCTTTACTGTACGTTATATTTGATTAACTTATCCTTCTACTGACAAATAATTAGGTCAGCAATTAATTTCAAAATGCAAATGTGTTACAGGCCTTCACATTTTGAGAAATTCCCTTTGTCTTTAGTTTTTCTTTGTGTTAAAGTCTTAATGGATTTAGCTGGGTGAAGGAACAAAATTATGTTTTCTAATGCTTTATTTACTAGGTTGAGTTGGACTTTTTTCGCAAATATTGACGGCAAATGTTTGTTCAGATATGATCATGTGTGATGGATTTTAATGGAATGAGAATACATCAGAGTAATGATGAACCACTCATTCAAAAATATATAAATTTTCACACTTCTACTGCAAAAAATGTTCCTAACTTCGAGAATAGAACCAGAAAGACAAGCCAGAGAGCCAGGAACAGACCATGGTAGCAAAGTCATTAGTACCTGCTTAAATAGTCTAAGAAACTAGGGTATGTCAGAAAGAGAACATACTTAATATTGCCACAAGCGTGGCTCAAAACCTGTCTACCAGCCTATCTCGGGGACTTTATTATTAAACAAACACAGATTAAAGGCTCATCCCTTCCCAAGAGAAGCTCATGGGAGTTTTCTGTTGACTTGAAGGGAGTAAGGCCTTTAAGTCTTAAGTTTTCTGTGATTAAAATCAAGCAGTTTTTTAGAAAATATTCTAAATATGCAGTTGTAAACAAACCCAACCAACTAGCCTGGTATAAAATCTTTTATGTAGGTGGCAGACTTGTATTAGAATTTGCTAATGCTTTGTTTAATTGAATCTAGTCAAGGAGAGCATCCGTTGTGAATCTGGGTGAAGTTTATTCTTACAAGATTTTTACGACTTTAAAATGGAGCCTTAAAATGATCGTGACAACCCACATTTTTTTCTCCTTAAGTGTTTAAGCAGCTTTGAACAAATTAATTATTTTTTAATAGGTGGAAATTCATGGTATCTAGCTTTTGACATTTCACTGTTTTCATGCAGAATGGCATTTTTACATCACTTTTGCTTGAATTACTAACATTGACAATGACATGAAAAAATAAGAATAAAAAATTTAAACATTATATTTTTAGAAGATTTTCACATTGGAAAGAAGGACAAAAGGAAAACTGTATGAGATCAAAATTATCTGTCTCATTCATGCAGACAAAACTTGGTTTCCAATCTCCCCCAAAAGATTAAGCACAGGACCCTTTCTGTCTTCAGCAGAGTCTGAGGACCTTTGTAGAACTCTCAGGTCAGAGAGGACAATATAAGGCAGAAGTTTCATTCTGAATGAGGGACAATTTCTTTCTATCTCCCCAGAGCTCTGGTAGACAAAATCAGAAACATAACTGAATAGAAGAGAGTAATCTGTTGGGAGTTCTGTGGATAAAAGTTTCCTTACAAGACACAGGCAGTGTTCATTCTGCTCAGCTGAGCACTGCTATGGGCCCAGATAAAGTAATGCATTTCAAGAAAAATGCATGTGACAGACACTGTCCAAAGGAGTGGAGTAAGGATGATCAGAACCCTTGGAAGTGCAACTTGCATGAAAACTTGGACTGGGATGATTTCATCTCAAGGAGAAAGAAAGTGGACATAAGCAAAGACTTTAAATTTGAAAAAGCACTCTGCGGGGAGGTAGGAAAGAGTTTGTGTTTCAAGTCTATGATGGAACAACAGAAGGTAACAAAAGGAACAACAAATCTACACTGAAACCAGGGAGATTCAGGTGAGACATCAGTAAAATCTTCCTAATAGCAAACACATTGAAGCTGTGGAAGTAGCTATCTGATTGGAGTCCTCCCCACAGAAGACCTTTAAGAACAGGCTAAGCAAACTACTGTTCCAAACAATGCAAATGTAGTTACTGAAAGCAAGGTTGCTGAATGCAATCCCTTATCAGTCACTATTTTGATGTTTTTAATTGACTTGAAGATGCTGATGGAACCCCTTCTCGTGTCAAAGTATTAAATAAAATTCTGAATTAATCTAGGGCAAGGAACATACTATGAATGCCCAGCAGAGCTGCCATTATCTGCAGGACAGCTCAACATCTGAGAGACAGAATTGTCTTTATGCCCAAAAGTTAGCTCATTAAAATAAATAAATAAAAATAAAAATAAAAATGAATATAAAAATAAAAATAAATATAAATATAAAAATAAAAATAAAAATGAATATAAATATAAATATAAATATAAATATAAATATAAATATAAATATAAATATAAATATAAATATAAATATAAGGTAGGAATGATTCATAAAGACTTTAAGTGCTTAGCAAGTAGGCATTAAACAATATAAAAGAAAGGAAATCAGTATGCCAGAACTCCTGTCTGGAAGAGGTTTACTCAGCAGCTTTTAGGATCAGAGTCGCAGCAACTGTGACCAATTAGAGAAGTAGAAGACAAAGCATTCTTAGACTCTGGTCCAACACTGATGTAACGGTGATTCAATAACGGTGCAGATAATGAAACTGGAAAAATGCAAACTTGAGTGTGAAAGATTATTTCTTCTAGGTAGTAGCTGTTAAGTTACATTAAAAATAAATAAAATATGCATTAATAGAACAATTCACTTTTAAATTAAAAAAAAATCTAGTAAGTATATCATGGGTCGTATTGTTTAAAACATAAATCTTTCAAATCTGATTGATCTCTGGAGGAGTCTACAAAAGAGTTAAAATACATAGGAAGCTACATGAGATTTTAAAATATCGTCACACTCTACAATTAGGACATTACAAGATACTCTATTAAAGCATTTATATTTATTTACATTGGACTAAAACCACTACAAATTCTAGCTGCTTTACAAAAGCCTCCTGCTAGATTCTCTCCCCGTGGTTGCTTGTATGCTGTAGTTCTCTCTTTGTCTAAAACATGGAGTGACACATCCTGCCTCATGCAAGCTGTCTTTTTCTGTTTCTCACTTTCTGTCACCCTTGGGAACCAAGGGATTTTCCTTATCCTGCAAAATGGTGACAGAGGATTGCCTGGTGGGGATCAGGAGGGCATTTCCCTTAGGACTGCTAGGCAATGGCATAGGCTTGGAGAGTGTTTGTTCTTCCCGTCATCCATTTTGAAGGGCATAATCCCAAGGAAATCAGTGGGGAGTTTGAATATGGACTTTGAAGGCCAGATATGCCGAAGAATAAAAAGGTGACTAAAAAATTATTCTACTGGAACTCTCCTGGCAATTTGGGCCTTTTCTTTGAACAAGAAACTAAAATAAAAAAACCTTACTTGTTTTTTCAGAAATGTCAAATGATAAATCTTAGCTTTTTCTTATGGCCCAAACTACATTTAAGACAGAACTACAAATGGCTGTTTCAAGCTTTACGTAACGTTCTTATGCTAAATCTTCTCTACTGGTGTTATTTGGTTCCCAAGTGTTGCTTTGAAGTTGGTCCAGTTCTTTTCTTGTGTGGCTTCAACTCCAGTAACACCCGAATCTGTGTACATAAACAGTTGTAGGACAGCTACTATTAAAAAAAAACAGAATTTACAAAATTAGCATAAAAGTTTGAGTTGACAAACTTAAGGGAGGGGAAAAAAGCTTTTATCCAACACTCTGTTTAAGTTTTGTCTTTGCCAATGTAAAAGGCCTTAGTTTGTATAATACAACAGAAGCAGACTCTACAGGCTGTCCAGTGTAGTTTCAAAGTACGTGTTTGGTCCACACCATGCAGCAGCCCCATGAGCTTTCTCTGGCTGTCCACTCACAGCCAGGCACTTGGCACTTGGCTTTCCTTTGTATCAAGCTCCAAATCTCCAAAACATTGAGGAGATGCAGACTCCCAAAGACCTTCATCCTTCAGAACATGCTCTTTTCAGAATGAGGAGCAAAAGGGAGAAGATGATCTTAAAAAGCCCTTTCGGCTGTCCAAAATCCCCACAATTTGCTGGCATCAGTATTACTTTCATGTTGCCACTGAATAGGTAACGGGGAGAAGAAAGATGCTTAAAATTGAGTGCTTAAAATTAAAAAGGGGTGCTTTGCTCTGTTGAGGAGCTATGCAATCACACACAAGAGCCAAACAGCACAGAGACAAGAACAGGAAAACAGAGCAAAAATTATTACCTGGAGAAAAATTAATTAGCTGGGAATCAGGCTCACCCCTTTGGGAAAGGAGTTAAGGTGAGTAGCTCCCCTTCCCTCCACCCCACCCCACCCCCCCAAAAAAAAAAAAAATTGTAGAATCTTCATCCTCATAGCAAACAGATATGAAAACTTGAGAGCTATTGCCTTAGAGCTGCTCTCTTCTTTATTGCCCAAGCCAGCCACCCATGGCAGCTGAGACAATGAGAATCTCGGAAGGGAGGAAGGGAGGAAGGGAGGAAGGGAGGAAAGGAGGAAAGGAGGAAAGGAGGAAAGGAAGGAAGAAAGGAAGAAAGGAAGAAAGGAAGAAAG
>NW_024962262.1:45406075-45446563 GCF_019238085.1 Lagopus leucura | reverse complement strand
GAAGATGAGGAAAAAATCCCACATTCCCCAGCTGCAGGCATCATGGAAAAGTGCCTCGGGCCCCACACATGTGACTTCACAGCAAAACCTAGAGCCAGCCCTGAGGGGTCTAGCACAGAGAGCAAAGTAATGTGACTGTGATTACAACATGTGGAAATTAGAAGCCCTCTTGTTTTATGAAGGTAGGTTATCTGCTGAGCCTGTTGTACACTTCTTTCAACTATAATGCAATGAACAAAGGCAGCCTGTAGAAGATGCTTTATTTTCCTACCAAGTCGATGTCACTTAGAGCTTTTTATGCTAGAGTAGTTTAAAAAACTTCAATTTAAACCAACATGAAAGGTCCTTAAACAGTAAATAGCATATTATATCAAAAACAAATAGATTAAAAAGTGAACATCCATAGCCAGTATATTTGTTTCCAGAAGAGTTTCGCTTTTCACACTAACTAAAACTGTAAGACTGGCAGATCTGGGCCAGAGGTTTGTAATGGGCCTTTTGCTTTTTTTTTCCTTCCCTCTCCAGTGATAAATAATCAGTTTTGGAGAATTGATAAAAAGAGACAAGAATGAAAAGTGAGTGTGACACATTTATGAGACGGATTTTTCATCTGTTTCTTAAATACAGCACCTTTATTTCAGATCATATTAAAAAAAGAGATGGGAAAGCCACCCAATTTATGTTGTGCTGCAGCAGTGAATACATATGAATATATGGAGCATAGCCTAGGAGAGCAAGAAAATTTACCAAAAAAATCCTGACACATTGAAAAAGTTATGTTATCATTCAAGAGCCGTTTATTTAAAAGAGAAAAATAAAGAACAGGCCACATGACTAGAGACAGCAGGGGATAAAAACACATTGTTTCCAGACAAACCCCCATCAAAGACATATGACTGAGGATTCTGAAGTCAGAATATCTTCATATTTTAACTTTCCACAAGCACTTTCAAGAAAAGCTGCAGTTTTGCTATATGATTTGCCTCACGCTTTCCACTGCTGATTGATTACAAGAAGTAGCATTAGCAGTATTTTTCCCCCACCATTCCTCTGAAGCTAATGGAGTCGAGGATTTGTTACTTGATCTAATGGCAATAGCTTTCCAATAGACATGCACAGAATCATTGATTAGTTTGTCCACTCCTTGTTTGCGTTGGAACACTGTTCAATTTACACCAATTAAAGAATGCTTGGTTTGTGTATTGAAGAATAATTAAGGGATGGAATTCCCTATAGGCTACTAAAAATGACATCTGACTGGAATGGTGATTACAGCATGAAGGCGGCATTAGTATTTAAATAGTTTGATTGCTATATAAAATCATTACAGCATCTCACCATGAAAAAGAGCATTAGTTAATTTTGCCTATAACAAAATTAGTTGTATGTATTTGCCTGGTCACTTTAAGCAAATTTGACAAGGCTAATCTTAAAGCAAGCGTTACAGGTTTGTTAGATGGATCAGATGGAGCACTGTCTAAAGTAGCCATTGTAGTAGATATTTATAAAATCTTCAACCAAAACACAAATATGCAACAAATGAAGAGCAGAGCTTTGTCAGAGACTGTCAAATCAGATTTAAACACGAAAACACATTGGTTGCTGCAACTGAAAATCCAAGGGTAACAGGCATTTTAAATATAAAATAATCAAGGCTTCACAATATGCAAACACAGAAGAAATTCTTATTTGTCCAGCATCATGGTTCTCCAACACTTAAGAGATTTTTCAGCGCTGCATGGAATGACGCGTCATGGGAAGCAAATAGACATGGTGGAAGGAGTCATCCTTGCAAGTTGGTCACCCCTATGAAATAGTCTAAAGAATTTAAAAAGATTGATGTAACCCAGCACATCCATGCAATGCTTTCTCAGCCAAGCTTTTTTGAGATTGTAAGATGAAGAAGGGGTTCATTCCTGAATTTACAGTTGAGGATAGAAGGCTTCTTAACCTCAATTTAACTTTCTCATGTGTATATTAAATTCTATCTCCTAAACTTAGATTATTGCATATACAGTAATAATCTATCCAAAATGTGACAGTAGCATTACTGTAACATAAATTGCTTGGGGCCATTCCTGGAGCATATTTACCTTTCCATAGCCTATTTAAATATTGTGTATTTGTTTTACTAAACTTAGATACCATAGTATATTTTATAAGGTCATCCGTCTGCTTCAAGACCTCACATTGCAGCTACTATCCTTCCTATGAGAATTTATGTTGTCCCTCTTGAGGGTTGTCAACACCCTCTTTAATTCATTAAAGGCTCCTCTGTGAACAAACATGAGATTATTCCATTTAAGACTCTGAGGGTAACGAGACTTACTAGCATGTCTACATTGTGCAATGCATAACTGTGTTAAAGATGCCCAAGATCATATTCCAAAAGAGGTAACACATCTGCACAGCACAATATATTCCCATTCGTGCAACTAGCAACGTGATCAATCTATAGCACAGATCAAATTAGCCTGGGCTCCAGGCTGTTTTCCTGACCATGCCCAGTTCTACAGGTGGTATACAGATATCTTCACCACTCTATATTCCACTAGATGGATCTGACCTAAAGCTAGGTTTGGGACAGCACATTTTATCTAAGAATACAGCCACCAACTTTTCGCATGTTTTGTTTCAACATTTAAAAAGTCTTCTGTTCTGACTTTTGTTTTGATTCTGCACAAACAGTTCTCTCTTTTGTGCTAGTCCTTCTGATGGGATCTCCCACTATAATCTGCCTGAGTAGACCTTGGGTGTACTGTAGTTAAGACTTACGCTTCCTTTCAGTGAATAATCTTCTCTTGCAGCAAGGCTGATATAAGGGTGTATTCGTCCCTCCACCCACAGGAAGAGTGTCCATTAATTTCAATAGAAACTCTCCAAGCAGAAAAGGGAGAACTGTGCCCTGGGGAACATTCATAGAAGATTAATGGTGAGGAGAGAAAAGTGATACAGTACAGGCAGAACAAAATCAGAACCACCACACAAATAAAACCAGACAAGGGTTCATTTTTTAAAAGTCAGTCAAAACGGCAGGAAGGCTTTGAAAAAAAATCAGGGCTGTTTCAGTGCACTTTTGCATACATTGGCTTTCGAGGAGACATGAATAGAAACCTAACAGCAACTCTTTTTTCATACCTCCTTTCACAGGTCTCACTGGCAAAGAAGGATTTAGCACTTAATTCCTGTATTTTTATGTGGCAAATTAGGAATTTGCACCTTAAAAGGAAATTGCTTTTCAAACTCCCATAAATTCTGGATTTTATTTTTTTTAATGGTGGAAAACATTCCCTACCTTCATCCCAACACATAATAAATAGCACTCTCCGCTACTTCTCCTCAGAAAGATGTAGGAAAGTAGACCTGGCCAAAGAGAGGTGTTTATCATTCTTTCTGAGGAGAGGTTAAGGGTCTACAGCATGTCCTTAACCATTTCATCTCAGCCCTTTCCAGTCTAAACTCACACATTGCTTTATTATTCAAAACCGAGTATTTATTGAGGAAAATGTTTACCTTAAGGCCTGGACATCTGATGAAGTAGGATCTGCTGAATAGTCTGGACCAAAACTAGAATATGAATAGAGTTGGAATATGTTTTATTTCTCACTTTAACATCAACTAATAGTAAAATCCCTACATTACCTCCACCATTTCAGATAATGACTGGCTGGTATGTGATGTCAGACAGCCATGAAATGGAGAACTGAGATAAGAGCATACAGCAGACCACAGCCATTGTCTCTCTGGAAGGAAGCACTGAAGGTACAGCCAGTTCTGCTGACAGCGACACAAAATTCATTTTCAAGGGTGAGGTGGTGCCCGTTGGAGTGGGACAAATGAAATGATTGGGGCATCCCTGAAGGGCTTTTCTTCATGAAGACAAGACTGTGAACCAAGAAGGTGCAATAATATCCAGTGAAGAAGTATACTCACAACGTGGCACTGCCCTGGCAACCACAGCTGTCAGCAAAACTCCCCCTCTTCAGACTGTCAACACCCAAGCAAAGATAAGCTTACAAAAAGCTTAGCACACATCCTGAGTTGTTTTATTTTTGGCCCCATTTCTTCCTTTCTGCACTTCTAAGTACAACAAAAGGCCAGAGGCAGGTGTCTAGATGGCACTCAGTTTTCTCCTTTAACATGTGAGGCACCATCAAAAAACAATCAGTGATCATGGAGCATGCTCTGGATTTGTCTAAGCATAAGTGACTCAAATACTAACATGTGAATTTAGTAAAGTCGGTGTGTGGAGTGGAGATAAATTACAGCAGCAATTGAAGTTGAATGTGATACAGAAATCCAACCAACAGAAGACAATCTGGAAACAATTATTCAGAAAGCTGCTGACCCTCTACTTCTTTAAAGAGTTAAACATTTGGATTGGTTAACTGGCAGCCGCAATAACAGGCATATGCTCTAATCTTTGATCCATAGCTGAATTTGCAACTCTTTGAATGAGAAGCAGATCACATAGGTTCACATATATTTAAGGATCTATAGGGAGAAAAAGAACAAAAATTGTTCTTCCAAGATTACATCTCGACATCACACAGTGTGTCATGGGTCCCCCAAAGTACACTAATGTTCAGAGCCAGTTGCAAGACTCCTATTTTATAAATGGGCCTGTACTGTGACATTCTCATCTGAAGTTTGATCAAAATTCCTCCTAGAACAGAGAACTGCAAGCCAAGAGTTTGCTTCATAGCTAACTCCTTACAGAGGCATGTGTGTCTGTCATTAAGATCTTATTTTCTCATCCAAACTTATGTCAGAACATTCCTAAAACCTGAATGAGCCCAGGGTTAATAGATAAATAAGATTTTTTGTGACCAATTGAGAAACTGTTGTCTACTCTCAAATGTGTACACAAATAACAGACTTCTGCCAAGGTCTTGACATATCATAGTTTTGCAAATTTTTTTGCTGTTGATAAAAATTCTGCAACACAAGAAAACCATGAATCATCCCACTAGTAGCATGAATGCTAACCAAACCTACTTTTATTTGTGTTCAAACCTCATTTCTTGCACATTTCTGTTTTCAATTCTCTCTTTACCAACTGAAGGATATTTACTTAGCATGCATTTTGCATCAACAGCATGCATCAACAGTGGTGTCTATGTCATGGGAGGTTTCTCCCGTTTGGTAGTATTCCCCCAGAAAGTAGCTCCCACTGACAGAAGTGAGCAGTATATTGAGTATTGTGAAGTGATGAGGTAATCATCCCTGCAAATGTTATCAATTGTGAGATGTTTCAACAGAGTCCTTACTCTATTTGAAAGAATCTCCATCACTTTACAATATGTTTTCTGTGTTGATTCACCTACAAAACACTGTCTGATATCTGCAAAGAATATGGTGATTTTTGTTATCTGCTATTGGCTCATGGATACTTCCTATAAATTTCTAACAAAAAATATGGATTACTACATAGGATTCCAGGATATGTGCAAGAAAGGCACATTCCAAGAAACGTTCTGTCTAGCTTCCTTACAGTTCCATTCAGTAAGCCTTACAGAGGCATCAGGAATGGTAGAGAAAGGTACAAGATTGAATAAAGCAGTGCTTCCAGGCACAATTTGCCTTGTCCAGTGGGCTGGCAAAACACTGTAATCTCCTAGCAAAAATCTCACAAAGTAGGTGGTGCACACAGGAGGTGGTAGGTGCAGGAAGGT
The DNA here is from genome assembly GCF_019238085.1 of Lagopus leucura. NCBI lineage: Eukaryota > Metazoa > Chordata > Aves > Galliformes > Phasianidae > Lagopus > Lagopus leucura. The sequence goes on along the minus strand of NW_024962262.1, from coordinate 45,440,888 downwards.
GACATGACACAGTGGTATTATTTTGGGGGTGACCAAACTGTCAGTAGGTGAACCAGAACCCAAGCCAGTGACTATGTAAATATATATATTTATCAAATTAATAGATACAAATAGAACAAAATTGATTAAAGATGGCAATAAACTGCAACGCTGATAATAAGTAATGTCACCTTGGTGGTTTAGTCCAAGGCAATCACCTACGCTCATTCTGTAGCTCAGAGGTTCCACGAGTAATAGAGAACTATTTTACTATGAAGATATAAGATACTATCATAATGAGGCCAGTCAAACTGGTTGAACTGAGGAAAATCTGGAGCTGCCATTTGAAAAGGACAGAGAAAGAAAAAAGTCACCTGAACTAGATGCCTAATTCTAACACAGACAAAAGGAGGTTTTACAAGTCCTGCTCTGTATGTGAATTCTCAAACTTTGGCTTTTTGCTTTATTTTAGCAGATATACTACGGATAAGCATGCTCGTTAGTATCTTGATGAGGATTTTTTGGACAGGACTTTGACAGTTCTACAACTGTGGATCTTGAAACATATTTAACATCAACATGAAAAGATTAGGAAGTTCGGAGTCTCACCTACTCAGAAAAACCAATGAAAAAGTGGAGCTTTTTTGTTTCAGATTTTTCCTCTCCTTTACTTGAAATAAGAAGTGAGTGAAATAAGGATAACCCCAATCACAGCAAAAATGCATCTGTCATTTGACAGATGAAGTCAAGGAATTGTTTGCAGACAGTTTTCATACTCGTGCCTTAGGCCATTACAGCTGATGTCCATTCTGTATCCATCTCATAACAAAGGGCAACACTGTTTGTCATATATCTCAAATCAAGTACATATATCTGGAGTTTAAGCCAGCCTACAGTGACCAGAGGACATGGAGAATATTTTTGCACCATTTCTAATGTTCTAGTTCTGTCCTTCATAATCACTGAAGATTCGCTAGGCCGTATGGCAGCTTCTATCTTTCTTAAAACAGCAAAGGAGTGGGAAGAAAGGAGGGTGGCTGCAGTAATGTGCAGAAATATCCTTTGGTGGAACAGCAAGAGAACACCAGGTGAGAGCTGGGACTCACCTGTAAGCGAAGTTAAATCTTACGTTGGTTTATGCACCAAAACAGCCCAGAGATCCCCACAAATACATATAAAGTGGGTCAGGAGATAAGTGCAACAAGCTAACAGAGAAGTTAAATAAATCCCTCGCATCATGTCTGCTGCCGAGAGTCGCACAGAAATTCCTGTGCCAAAGGCACTTTGCAAAGAAAATCAGAGTGTGGCCTTTATACAGATTGAAGTCTCTGAGGAGGAAGTTGTAGCGTAACTTGAGAAACTCAAATGCAGTAAATCACCGCAACCGGATGGTGTTCATCTGGGAGTTCTGAGGGGAAATAAAGTGAGAAAAAGCCAAGATACTGACAAGGGGATGTGTTCTTCCCTTGAAAAATGCAGCAGCACTAGAAGGCTGGGAAGCCCTATTATGTTGACTGTCTTCAAAAGGAGATGAGGAAAATCCTGGGAATTGCAGAGCTTTGATGTTTACCATAGTTTTAGGGAGCCCAAGAAACCAGTTCTGAACAGTAGCTAAGGAGAGTATGTTGGACGGAAGAAACCCATGAGGGCGTCCCTCAGTCTGTCAAATGGCTTGAGGTTGGTTCTGAGAGACAAGACCCTCTCTGTTTTACTGGAGTTCCTTGAGGAATCAGCAGAGCAGCCTGCAGAGGAAGAGTGGGGTAACAGGGAGTTGTCAGAGGAGGGTGGCCATGTGCAAGTGATGCAATTAGTTATAAGCAATTGCTATAGAGGATGGTAACAAACCAAACTGAGAAAAATATCCTGAAGACAGTGTGATTCTGCAATGAATTATAAATCAGATCAGAAGAAGTAAATATATTAATATTTCTCTTCATAGTGAGGGGAAAGTTGAGCACCCAGCAGTATTAGAACTAATTTCATTACAAATAAACAAGTTTGGATCCCAAATCCTAGTGCATTTAAATTAACGTATCCAGATCCTAGATCTGGATCCAAGTTGCACATGTGGTTCCTATCTTTAAGAAAGGACAAATCAGTTCCTGGAATCAAACTTGAAGAGTTCTGAGGTTTGAATACACCCTATCCAAGATCTTTCGCTTGAGCCTACTTTATATATATGTATGAAATATAGGATGCAGGCATCTGTGTGCATAAAACAAAGGAAAAAATTAGATGTAAAACTCAAAACAATTTAGAAAGAGAATCATGGCAGAAAGTGCCCTGATGCAAAGATTGAATGCATGCGTATTTGCTCTCAACATTAATTTGCCACAGCAAAGAAGTCACAAGCAAAAGGACAGTGGGAATTTTGCTTGCTTGCCATCAAGCATTTTAAATTATTTGGATTGATGTGGCTTCATACCCATTTCATTTCTTTCCTGTTTTCTTTTTTTTCAGTTCCTACAGGCCCTGTTCACTGAAGGTAAAGCTCCTTCACTTTTAATTCACTCTGTATCTTTTGAATTCATTAGATTTCAAAGGAAGTCAGAGGTAGGAATTAAACAAAATATAGAAAGTGGGACATTTCTGACTGGCTTGTATGCTTTCAGTGTCTAAAAAGAAAGCTTTCTTTTAAAGCAAACTGTAGGAGGCCTTGTAAAAATAGATATTTACATTTACATACTGGGACGGATCCTTAGCTGCCATGAAACAGTATCATTCCATCATCTTTAATGGAGAAAAACCTAACCACTACAGCTGAGAAGCTGGCATCTCACACATGTGTTTGAAGCATGTTTAAGATTCTGTATTTTTCTGAATGTGTGGAGGACGCTGCTTTTTTCAGGTGCGATTGCTTTTACACTAAGATGTGGAAGTTAAAGCTCTGCTGTATTTGCCTGAAGATAATGGGTTCGGGGAGGCAGGGTGGGAAGGAAGAGTGAAGGGCAAGAGTGAGATAGACACGTGCAACAAGGAGCCTGCACAATCAGACACTCCTGGAACAGACAGTTGGGGAGAGAAACAGGAAACAGAATGATGCCCAATGAAGCCATGCTGAGGTCTAAGGTCATCACTTCTCAACAGCAGCTGAGCACCAAGCAATAGTTACCTTCAAAGCAAAAGAGAATTAAGCAGAGGCTGAGCAGCAACCATTGGCAAACACTTTGCTTGTTTCCTGTTTGATAGTACAAATTGCAGGAGACCTGCTATTGATAGCAAGATGGAGAAAAGCGGTTCTGCACTCAGCTGTGCTGTCATCAGAGTCATGTAACACAGGACACAGAGTACGTGTCACATCAGATAGTGCCCATAGGTGCCAGCTACCTTCGATCCCTCCCCCTCAGTCCATCCTTGCATGAGAGTCGGGTGGGTATACACGTGGAACAATGGCGTATTGCCATGTGCTTCTGCCCACACAGTAGGAACCTGGTACTGACTCAGATGGTACTGGACTCTGGACACATAATGTACACTGAATATCCATCATAAATAATAATTACCACAGTAGGGGGCAGCAGCCAGCTGTGGAGGAGAAGTAGGACCAGCTGCTGGAAGAGAAGTAGGCACTGGCTGAGCATGCCGGCTGGGCACTGGGGAGGGCGAGTGGGCCGTGGCTGACAGCCAGTGGCAGCTCACTGCCAAGAGGAGGGAGATAAAAGCACAAAAGAGGTTCACCAGAGGGAGCTGCTCCTGGCCACCCCTCAGCAATCAGCAGCGGCCCTGATCCAGGAGGGAAGGCTGATGTCAAACAGGAGCATCGCCAGCCACAATGCGTATCCACACTGTTCGCGTACCACTGGAGCTGGCGAGCTGAGCATCAGTAAGCCCAGCAGGCCTGCTGCGGCGAAACAGCCCTGCTCATGCCTCTGGCTTGCAGGAGAGATGTACCTCCTCCAGAAATGAGCACAGCCTCATCCCATTCACCTCAGCGCCTCCCCAGAGGCATCTCCAGCTGAAGCAGGGTCAATACTCTGGGAATGCAGTGGAGCTGCCCGAGAGACTGATCAATGCTTTTCTGAAGAGCCCTGATACCTGGATCTCCTTGATTGCATTAGGAGGGATGTGTCTGGGAAGCACTGAAGATCCCCAGGCAGCAGCACGTTTAGCTGTCTGAATTCCTCTGAAGATCTGACACTCGGGTCTTGGGGTCCTCAGGTGAAATGGTAAACTTCACACACTTAGTATTCTTGTGCTGCAGCTATAATTTATCATAGTTTTTAAATATTATTCTACCCACTCTGAAGTCATTTCTGAGACCAAGCCGGTTCACCAGCCTCATTTTCACAAGGTTGTTGATGGCATGCTCTCCACACACTGGCTGCTCAGCAAAGTCAACAGCATCCCTGTGTAAGCTCCCCTACCTACCCCATATATAATGCATACCTATTTCACCAGCACAATGGAACAGTGAATTAGCTCGTGTTTTGCATAGCAATTATAACAGCGTGGCAGAATTTGGCTTGCTGAAATTCAGCTTTACTTATACTCATGTCCTATCTTCAAGCTTGCTTTTTGTGCCTGGTTATTTTTCACTGAGTTCAAATGCAAATAGATAAACCCTGTTTGCATTTCCTTCCCAAGGAGGAGTGTGTTTATTTCCAGATTCTATATGTATCTACTGAGAAAAGTCACACAGGACAAACTAAGTATTTTTTATGCTTTGTCCCTAATTGGTTAAGCACTGTGTGTGATGTGGGTGATGTTAAAGAGAAACCATTTTGCTTCCATTTCTCAACAGAGGGGTTGTGCTTTTTTTTTTTTTTTTTTTTTTTTTCTGGTGAAAACAAGAAGCCTGTGTATGGCTCTCATTTTATGTAGCCCACAAAAGAAAGGAGAATTTGATAGAGGACAATCTCAGGCAAATAGAGCATGGTGTCGGGGAGAAACATCCATCATTTTTTCAGGTAATAGGCAAGCACTACTCATGTGTTAACTCAAACACAAATTCACAAAGATCCTAGATGCTATGCTGAACATACATACAGTCCAAACACAAAGAAGCAGATTCATTTCAAGCAACTTTTATCTGAACATCTGACCTTCAGAACCAGCCTCAGCTAAGTGCTGCTGGCAAACACCAGGATTTGGAAGGAAGTGAGGGGTGTTGCACTATTTTGAAAGCTCTGTTTTGAACCAGCTGTCATGGCGAATGTCTGCTGGTACCCCGTCTTAGCATACAGCCTGTCACTGTTGAGCATAATGGTAACGAGCCAATGGAGTATATTGAGCTTTACTTTCACGTGTGTCTTTGTGGCTCAGATTTCCCCTTTTACAAAGCCATAACAGGTAAGCTTTGAATCTGCTTATGCCACATCCTAATTGATTGTATATAATTTGTGTGTCTATCTTTGAGTGCTTGAATATACATATATGCTTATTTATATGCACATATGTACATTTGGACATCAGCATTAAATGTAACTATGCATATTGTCACAGCTTATTGCTATGTTCATCACAGATTCTTAGAGTAGTAGGCTTTATTATACAATAAAACAACCATAGAAAGTTAATGCCTTCTTTAGAATAAATAAGGAACACAGGACTCATTATACCATACACATTTAATGGTTTGAACATCTCAGTGCCCACATGAGAACAAGAAATATATATTGCAATAGGAGGCATAATAATTCCAGAAAGGAACATCCATCCTTTATGCCTAGAAATATGAGATTCAGCATCATGAGATCCCAGCATTATGTCATCAGCTGCATGAGTTTCACAGCTTATCTGCCTGATTTTAGGTTACAGAAGTAAACTCCAACAAAAATGTATAACACTGCCAACTTAACAGCACATTTATGCTAATACTAGCTGAAATGTTTTCAAGAAGGTGAATAGGATCAGTGTTTCTCTATGTATGTGTGCACTTACGCATATATATGCATACATACACATGCACATATGTGTGTGCGCTACGTATATAAACTGTCTGACATCATTATTTTAAAAGGCTGATTCCAAGTACATTAAGCACAAAAACAATGTTCTGTGCAGTTGACCAATTTAAAGAAGCCCCTGCTGGTGCACGGAAGAATGCGCCAGCTGATATCATTAAACATCATCAGATGAGGCTGCAGGTAGCTGAAACGTTCCTTAATGAAAATTTAAAGAGAGCAGATTAAAATGATATTCCTCCAATCCAACAGAACACAAAGGTAAAGACGTTCAATTACAGCCAAGATTTCATTTAGCACTAAAGGAGTGTTGTTTGTTGATCAGAATTTATTGCCTGAAGTGAAAAGCTAGGCTTGTGACTACATATATAATTACTTTCTACAGCGTACTCCAGTGGCACCCAAATATAGTTACTAGACAAGACAGCATCTTCCATAATTTTAGATTGTGATGTCCACAACCAAGAGTTTGAAAATATTGAGAACAAATACATTTTACTCTCTGCCATTGTATTTCCTAGCGCTATAAAAACAAATATAATTAATCTATAGTGACCTATATTTGGTTTTTCAATCACTAGGCTAAGTGTTCTAATGTTTTTTGTTGTTGTTGATCAGTAAAACAGGTGGTACCAAGGAAATGATTTGAACAGGATGCTCTGCCTGCTTGTCTCCTCAGAATGCCAGTGACTTTCCCTTGAGCGCATCAGGAGTGGTTTTCAGTGAGAAGATATTGAGCGCTCAAGTCTGTGCCAGACCTGCTGTTAGATAAATGCACCACATCTTTAAAACTTATAGCTAAAAAAGATACTGGCAGACAGGAGTGGGACAAGAGGAGATGAGAAAATAACCAGGAGACTGAAAAGACTGATTTATCAGAAAAGATTAAATAATCTAAATAGTTATGAACTGACTCCATGTTAACTAAATGGAACATCACATTGGAGAAAAATAGCATTGTAGAAAGGAAATAAGGAGGTTTGCAAAGGAATGTAACTGGGAGAAATATGATGATGTTAAGAAAGGAAAAAAACTTTTAACAGGATATACTAGGCAGCCCAATCTCTCCTTAAGTACATGATATTACTTAGGACATTTGATCCAGGCATCCAAAGCAACAAAAAATACGCCATAGGAGACAATCTCAATGTGTCAGCAAGCTCTACTGGATGACCTAAAAGGTACATTACTAATTTGTGTGCATCTGTTATCTGTGATTTTCCTTGCATGTATGGCCAACTCATTGCAACCTGTGTGTATTTGGTTTCTCTGGGCCCAGTCCAACTCTTGCTGTAGTCAGCAGAATTTTCCAACAGGAGCAATAAGACCTCAGTGTTTCTTCCATGCCTTTGCTGTTTAAAAAAACGCACAAACAAAAAAAAAAAAAAAAAAAAAAAAAGAAAAAAGAAAAAAACACTCTGCAAGAATTATGAATTTATATAAAAAGCACAAACAACTAAACTAGATTGGTCCTTTAGTTTATCCTAAGTATTTAAAACTGTGTTTATCCATTTAACCTTAGAAATATTCAGAAAAATATGTGTTTTCTTTCATTACTAGGGAAGAAACTTACAGTTCATCTAAAACCAACGTCTGATGAAAAACTGCTTTGGTCATAGAAGAATTGGGATGATTTTCTATACTAAACCAAAAAAGATATTACACAGAAAGGGCCGAACTCTTTCTACTGTTAAAGCAGTAATGCAGATAATGAAAGAAGCTGACAATGAGTTCTGAAATCGAGGCTGTAGTTTTCAAATATTTTTACCCAGTATCTGAATGCATACAACCCTATGACGCTTCAATTCCAGCTCACTTGCAGGTAAGGAATAACTGTTTTGCAGCAACTCAGTGCTGGCCCCTCGAGAGGCACAAATTTCTGTGTAAGTGGGGCTGAACGTTCAGGGGTCAGAGTTGTGTTTCGGTGTTGTCCATACATCCAGAAGCTTGTATTGTAAATCTTAAGAGCAGCGTTTTTGAAAATACTAAACAGACATTTTGGTAGCCAGTATTGAGCCTGTGGCTATACTGCTTCAGGCTGTGATCTTGTCAGCTTTTAAAAGATAAGTAGGGTCAGGCAGGGTCAGCATTTGGATTCATAAGTCTAAGGCAAGTCAGTAGCTGCAGGAAGTGTCTTAGGCAATAGAATGGATGTAACTGATTTCCTTAAGCCTTTTCTCATACTCCCATGAAGGCATCACACCCAGCTGTGACATGAAAGCAAGATTCTCACCCTCTGCAGTCATCAAGCACCTAATTTTCAGAGGAGTCTTTCCCTGACCTGATGTGGAAGTATGTGGTAAGGTAAACAGGAGGTCACGGCATTTGGGTACTGCTTGCACACATGCATGGCACAGGCTGGATGGCATGTCAGTGAGTGGCCCCAGCTCACTGCACCAGGAAGGGGGTACAGAATAATCATATTTCTGACATCTTTGGGGATGCTAGCAGCTCCAAACTAAGTCTTTGGCTGTGTTTATAATACAAAAGCAAAGTCTTTTTGCCAAGACTTTGTCCACCAACTTTCAGGTTTGTGCATTTCTACAGAAAGTACAGAAGGGCTGATAATGAAATCCTTGTCCAATGGTCTACATTGCCAAGAATTTTAAATTGTAAGTTAACCAATTTCTCCTCTAAAGTTCAAACAATAAATAAAATTCTATGTGAAAAATGGAGCCTTTTATTCCTTTGTCAAAATCTGATCAGAGTAAACTACAGATGTTAAAAGGCACTATAGTTCAAAGAATTAGAAAGAATCTTGAGGGGTTTGTATGAAGAAAAGAGTTTTAGAGAATAATATGGAAAATATTACAATGCCATTATATAAATCAGTGGCACATCCTCACTTTGAATACTGTCTTCAAATTTGGTCACCTCATCCCTGTAAAAAAGAAAGTAGAAATAGAACAAGTCCAGAGAATGGCAATAAAAAATGATAGAAGTCAAAAGGATGGGGAATTTCCTTGAGAAGAGAGAAAGAACACAAACCGCAGCCTATCTCTCAAGGCAGATTGACCCTCATGGGACTGCAAATCTTACGTGAACCCTTTCCATATACTTGGATAACCACTGTTGCCTGAGTTAATGTAGTTGTCCTTGGCCCCTAGGCAAAAGATTAGGGGACTGTGCATGCAGCAGATGTTGTACTTTCCCCAGTGTACCCTGCTCTCTTAAAGGGAGGACTTTAAGACCATGAGCTTCTGGAATCCAAAGTGACCTATGGGCAGTGCACACAGAGCTGCACATTAGCAACACGTTTTTCTTTTTGGTGACTATATACCACACTTATTTCTTGATCTTTGCTTCAGGGACTTTGTTTTTCCATACCTTTATTTCCTTCAAACTTTGGATTGATTTTTCAGAAATGTATAGGTGATTGAGAAGTATGAATCCACGGACTTGTCTGACATTCGTTTTGGTGAAATCATTCAGCTCTTTTGAAAATGTGCCATTCGTCTGCTCAAACAGTCTCAGTCCTGAAGCAATTGCACAGTCTCCCTCACTTTGTGCAGTGAGATCCCCAGGCTTCGTCAGAGCTCTCCTTAAGCATGACTATAATATAAATAACATTTTGTCCTCATGATCCTCCAACCTAATTAGCAGCAAAGGAATAAAAACCCTTTCCTATCCTGCAAGGTGAAACGAAGAGGGATCGAATTTCAAACGGCTAAGAGGTATTGCTTTTCCAAACAATGTACAGTTAATTAATGGAACTTGCTGCTGCACAGATAGTACTCGGTGAAACAGTATCATATTTGTAAATGAGGAGGCATTTTTAGACATAAAAGCAAATCTACATACCAAGTTCAGATTGGGTTAAGTTCAGTAGCATATATTATGCAGAAGATCAGACTGGATGATAATAATGGTTGTTCCCGGCTTTGAAAAAATCTGTGAGAATTTTACTAGCAAGTATTATGTAATAGTGTCAGTAGTTCTTGGTAAAAGCTAGTCAATACATGGAGTCAGAAAGGCATCATCTTCCATGATAAACTGTTATACTCTCAAATAAATACCCGGGAAGGAGGGGGGAGTTCCCTTTCATATTGTCTGATACTGGCTTCTGGCTAAGACAAGGTGTGTTTTGGTTGACCAATGCCAGCGACTGCTCAGAAGGAGCCAGGAGGAAGTTTCTTTACTCTTGAAGCAACTGCAGAACACCACTGAACATTTATGTCTAAGAAATGAGATGCTGTCTGATCTACTTATAGATAATCAAGATGGGTGAGGGATCCTAACTGGGCCTTCTGAGGTCCACAGAAGGTTAGGAGGCTTTTCAAACTTGTAGCTGTTAACCTGTTTAATTAGAGCTGTGCAAAACTTTTTCCCATAGCCCAGCATGGAGCGAGTAGCCATATTTGTTGTAGTATGGTATGTCTTATAGCCCTGCCTGCAGATAAGGAAAAAGCAGACAAATAAATTCTTGGGAAAACAGGTTAGAAGGAAGGCAAGAAAACCAAAGGCTCAATGTCTGCAACTAGACTTATCTTTTGATCTGCAACAGTATGTTGTGTAGTCTCAATCCCCCACCACCCAGATCAGCATCCCTTCAGACTGTTCTCAGCCTCTGTAGAAACTCTCACCCACTTCATCCACTCACAGGAACCTATAAGTATACAAGGTCCATCCTCATCTGGCCAAGGCCATGTTGTAGAGCTGAGCCTTAAGGCAGAACAATATTCCCCATGGGTATCTGTAGTCTGTGGTGCCTTTGCTTCTCTGTTCTACTCCAGATATATCCTCAGATGGAGACAGAGGTCAGGAGATGTCTCACTGGTCCTTCTGAGAAACATTCCTCTATTCTGGTATCTGGTTTATCTCTGAACTGTCAAAAAGGTGATAGAGACTTCATTCACAACAGAGCACTGTAAGAATAGAGGCCCTCTTCTCCATGTTTACACTCACCTGCAACTTCAGCAATCTAACAGGCACCACAAGAAATCAGGGAGGATGTCTTCTAGGGAATAGCTGTGCTGGAGCCATTTGAGTCACAGAAAGCATTTCAGCTTTGTGGGCTGAAAAAGTTATCTGCCAGGGAAAAAAAAAAAGAAGAATCACATCAAAAGGGAGCAAAACAGATCCTTCAGCTAGGAGATTTACACTGTGCATTCACATAAAGACACAGAAAGTAAGCACAAAATCTCAGTGCCATTGTGATTCCAGTATGTTTGCAATGACAAGTTTAGATCTTAAATTTCTTCTTTTGGGGGCAGAAAGTACCATGGAAAAAAAAAAGAAAAAAAAAAGTATATTATTCACAAAAAGGATTGTCCTGTATACTCGTAAACCTCTGCAATTTATTCTGTAACAGCTTTTTACTTCAAAGAAATCACTAGCTAATGACATCTGAAACTTAAAAAAATCCACTTATTCACAACCCTATCCCTCAGGGAATTCCCGTGTGTTATCAGAAATTTTTCCAAAGATCATTAACAGATATTACAAACCAATTGAAACTGAGTATTTTCTTTGCAAATTACTTTTAACTTCACAGCTATTGAGGAAAGACGTTGAGTGATTTAATTTACTTAATCTGTCTACAGATTGCAGCTATGTGCATATTGTGTGATTGCATTTCCAACAAAAAGCATATATAACTATCCCTAATAGAGATATTTTTCTAAATTATCGTACAAGATCACTAAGATCGCTGAAGATATTAATGTTTACTTTTTCATTTAGAAAATTGCACTCAAGAAAGAAATGGGCACCTTTATTCTGTTGTTATCTTTGAAATAATAACACACCATAATACTTATTTTACCTGCTATTTTAATTAAAACTCCAATAATCACTACATCTGCGTATCCTTAGAGGATATGTTCTACTGATTTTTCTGAAAAATCACTGTATTTTCATTAGCCTGCAAAGCCAATATTTTTGAAATGCCTTACACAGCAATGAGCATACCGAACAAAATTCTCTATCTTGTGCCAATCCAAAAGAGGTAAGTGTAGAACAAGCTAAGTCGGCACACGGAGGGATGGAAAATGTATCCTATTCTCCACCTTGTTGCTTTAAACTCCTCCCAGAGAACCACATGCACATGAGTACCACTACTGCAGGAAGTATAGAAAATATCTTCCCCCTTGAATACTCAGAGCTTCCTGACCAGAGTTCCTGCTCTCTTTGCAGATAAGAGATAAGGGCTTGAAATCCCCAAAGCTCAGGCGGGCATTGAAGATATTTACTTTGAAGCAAAGTGAAGACAGCTGCTGTGTGTTACGTGCTGCCCAGTCCTCCTTGTGTGTTACACATGCTTTGCCAGGATGCTTTTTGAAGAGGTTTTGCTGAAGTTCAGCCCAGTTAAGCTGGTGACTGCCTGGCCAACAAGCACAAGCATGAGAAAGATGTTAGATATCTTGGGATCTGTATTAGCAAAAATACAGGTGATGAACTTTGCAGATGTGTGGACTGGAATTCTTAGTCTTGATATCTATATCCCACCCCAGCCTCAGTCAATCTCATTTTGTGGCTTTGGACCCAGAGGTGTCGATTCAGAGAAGGACCCAGACGTGTGTTGGCAAAAGAGGTGAGGAGGGTAGGAAAAAACAGAGGCTCAGTGTCTGCAGACTAGATTTATCTTTTGTTATCTTTTGAAAATGGTGGAAAGAGTTTGCAGAAGTGCTGATGGATATTTTGCAGGTGACAAACTACTGCACATTACTAAAATATTCTGCATCTTCCCATTGTCTAGGTCAGCCTTGTGACTTCTATGTTCCTGCTACTTCTCAACTCCCACTCTCCTGTTCAGGAGACTCTCCTGTTCAGTCAGCAAAAATGTCTTAGACTGAGAAGAAGATGTTCTCAAGTGCATTAAAAAGCATGAGGTCTGTGAACTTAAGCCAGTTTGTAAAGAGTATCAGTAGCTGATGAAGGCTGAGGATATTACTCCCTGAGCAATGCAAGGACCAGGTTCATTCTGTGGCCTTTGGGTACCTGTATTTTCAGCAGCATCTCCCTCACCCCTCTGTCATGCATGTGCAGCCAGTGCTAGTATTAGCTCAGTTGGTGCACACATACTCTCAGAAAACCAGAGTCAGTAGTTTCACTTAAAGCCAGCAGAGCAGTCTCATGCACACCAAGCTCAGGGTGATTCATTCCAGCACTACACCTCCTTCTTTTTCCCCCCTCCCTGATTTTTAGTAGCTGGCTTGCATTGCTTGGGCTCTAATATGACTGGCTGTGCCGAGCTGTGGGGGTCCTTCTCACTAAAGCTGATGACATGGCAATGCCATACAGCAGTAGAAGCCACCAAGGTGCCTATAGGGAGGACCTGGAGCTCCCATCTGCCTGCACCGTGCATGCTGTTGGCCTGCTGTCACTCAACCCAGGGCATCTCCGTGGAGTCTGATAACACATCTGCTAATTAATGCCAGTTGTGATCCTTGGTCAGATCCTCAACTGGGATAAATTGACACGGCTTCATTTAAGCCTGAGACAATTAGCAGCAGCTTAGAGCTGACCCGGTGGTTTTCTTTATAATGTGCATATACATCTTGTTGGAAGTGAATAAAACCCACCAACTAATTGCACATAAACCACCAAACAATCAGAAAATGAAATGATTGTCAGTAACTCCCAGCTCGAGCCAAATTACAGTGGTGACAAAGAAGTGATAGCCTCAGATCTGTTAACAACCCTCTGAGCTATCCAATCCCCTTATAATAATAACAATTAATAATAATAGACATGCTGCTGGATACATTCACCTTTCTGTAAAGAAAGCCTAATGAGTATCTCTTAAAAAAAAAGGGGGGGACTCAGGAAGTTCAAAAGTGATTCTATTAACTTGTAAGCATAGCATTTTACCTTTGAACAATTGAACTGATCAAATTTATTCTGAAATTCTCTTTTTGAATGAAAAGGAACAGACAAGGAACTTTCTCAAGATTCTGTTTCAGCCATTTGTCAAAGTTTCATTTCAATCAATACTTCCGCCCTGTTAGGCCATATCACCCATCCTCTCAACCGTAGTAAGCAGAGCAGCAGTAGGTATAAATCTTAACTAGAGGCAAGGAAAGCACTCCCTGAAATAAAGTAAAAGTTTGATAGGTTGTGTCAAAAGGAACTGCTGTTATTATTATAATTTATTATTTGTTAAGCACTGACAATGTGCTCAGTTCTGCTGATTAAGTTCTTCTGAGCAAGTTCTACTGATTAGCTTCTGAGGACAACACACTGTACTACAAAGAAGATATCTGACAGCTATCAAGACTTTTGCTTTCAAGGCTCACTTAGCAAAACAATTACACGCCAGTTATGCAAGTTTCATAGAAAAAAAAAAAAAGAGAGAAAATGCATAAACTGAGTAAATATCATGACTTTTGTGTTCACTAATATTCCTACTCTAGATCTCTCACTTCAGTAGCATCTGACAACCTCAAAGTTATGCTGAGATTTGAGTAAGATCTAAAGCCTCACCCCTGCTTATATTCAATTTTAAACATCATGCTACATTTAAGGCAAGCATATAGGTTGTATTGTTAGGCTCTGTCTGCATTTGGCAGTTGCTCCCCTTAGGGAGGCAGAGATGGGCTAAATGGGGCCAGTCCAAGGTAGACAAAACTTGAGCAGATTCAAACTGTTGCACCCCTTTCCTTCTCACCACAAAGCAGATCGAGGTCAGGTGGTGCTATGCCAATGGGTAATGATCTGACCTGAGAAATACTTTTGGGAGTGCGGCTACTAAATAGGAACATACTTCCCATCCCACTTGGTCATTCCTCCAGCCAACCCATATTTGAGTCTCTCCATTCTGAGATGTAAGGCACATTTTTGCAGGGTACCTAGGAGTCGGGAAGATGGCTTTGGGCTGGGCTAGAGCCACAGCAGCAGTGTTATTCCTGAGCACCCAGGTGAGCTTGGTCTCTCTTTAGCAGGTAAAGGAGTCACAAAGAATTTCTTCCTCCCTCTTACTCTTCTCACTGGTATACAGCATACTGGCAGGGTAGAAGATTCCCAAGAAGTAGGCACTGCATGGAAAAACTATGTGCATGAGTACATGGGTGCAGGCAGGGAACAGTGCTCTGACAAGAGCTGGCCAAATTTGTGTGTCAGGAGGGTACCAAGCAGACGCTATGCCTTGCCCCGGCCAGGTAACACCTCAGCATTCTGACAGCAGCGCTGCCAGGACTCCAGCTGTGAGGATGTTCTTAGAAGAAAAACTCTCTTTTGTCTGCAGCTATCCTCTAGCTTGCACACTTCCCTAAATCCCGCCAGCATGCTTTTTTTTCATAGCCGACAGAGGGAAGTGAGTTCTTATATAAATCCTTTGTGTGAAGATCAAACTGCGTGCATGTAGAACTATGGGTTTTTTTAGGGGAAAATCTGCCCTAAAATAATCATTCCATGTTATCCCTGTGGAGTGCCTGCTCTGCCTGTTAAAACGTATCCGAGGCCACCCTCAAGACCTGAATCAACACTCTCAGGCAGCAGCCAGCTCAGCTGAAGTCCCCGTGCTTGCAGGGAGGGCAGAGCGTGGGCAGCCTGGGGCACGAGCGAGGTCAGGGGCAGCGCAGCTGGAGGGGGTCGTAATCTGAGTTGCTCCTTGCAGACAATGTCAGCCATTGTACGGAGCAAGAGAAACTCGGGGAGCAATGCAGGAGCACGTGGAAAAGGTGCCTTTGCCCAGCTGGCTGGAACTCTTCCTGCATCCAGTATGGAATGGTATGGAAAGAGCCTGTATTTTCAGTGAAATCTGTAAGTTAATTTTCGTTTATTAATAGACCAAGGAGTAGAAGATTTGGTTGAGAAAACAGAGCCTCTCCCTTACAAACTCAAATACATTTGTCATGGAGAGAGGAGAATCGGCAAAAAATGAGTGACTGATTACAGTACTATTGAGATATTCTTTAGAAAATGACAAGTAAAGAAGAAAGCCCCCAAATGGCAATAGCACAGCAGTTTTAGGATTGAGTTCAGTGTGGCTTGGTGTTTGGCTATTAAGCAATTCAATTACCAGAAAATGCCCAAGCATTAGACATAGCAAAGCCTGTGATACCAAAGCATAACACATCTCATATACTTAGAAAATCTCTCCTTCCTTCTATTGCTGTCTCTTTTCCTTCCTCCTTTGCTCCCGGTTTGCTTGAATACAATACAATCAGGGCTTTTATAGCCAGCTCTACCTTTCCCAGAAGGTGCCTCTCTTAAAAAGAAGCACAGATTTTCTCTGAGGACCATAAAAATGGACTCACACTTCAGTGCCATCATCTAAAAGATGGATGAACCAATTCCGTTCAAATAAAAACATTCTACCTGTGCCCATCCTCCAGCAAAATTTCAGCCAAAGGTGGAACTAAACCCAAATCTAGCCATTATTAAAGCGGAGAAAAATCAGATTCCTTTTATTCCCCTATTCATTTTCTGCCATAGTGATTTTCTGAATTTCTGACAAGACCATGACTGAGAGCTAAAGGGCCGAAAGGGGCTGGATGTGCCGTATCACTGGTGCAAGTGGAAGCAGGAAATACTAAACATCTTGCATGGAAGCCTGTTCTCATCAGGTTTATAGCCCAGCTTTTTCCATCAAAAGCAGCGAGGATGGTACAGACAGGGTGCAGAAATGCATCCAAGCATATGGGAGTAGATTTACACTAATCCTCCTTTTGAGCTTCATCCAGCACTAAATCAGAGCCACACCATAAAGAGAAACAATACAATAACTTGTGGGGAGGAAAAAAACCAACATGGCTCCTCTCTATGAGGATGGGGAAAACTAAGCAACATCACTCACTTTTCTCCTTAGAAACTGTTGGAGGAATGTAATAATGTATAGTGTTGTAGAGACTGGAGAAGAACAAAAGTCAGGTATCACCTTAGCACAGCTGCCCAGAGGCAGCATGCAGCCCAGTGCAGGACAGCAGCACAGAGGGGGTAGCCTTGAAAGAAAGCAGGATAACAGCCAGCTGTGTGCCACAGTCATGTGAGCAACAAAACTCACCTGGGAGGCTGCGAAAATGTCTTTTTGCAGGGCTAGGCTTTGCTGTGGCTGTCCAGCTACTCATGCCATCCTGCCCCCAAGGCACCCCCTGGAAAGCACTGCTGTTGAACTTAGGGTGAAAGGTGTTGTGGCCTTGTTCCCCCAGCAAGAGCACAGGGCAGCCTGTGTGGAGCAGGAAAATGGCTCTCCTTAACTCATGGCAGTACAAGAGGGCCCTATGGCTGCAACGAGTTCTCACAGATGTGCTGTGTATGAGCAAGCAGAGCAGGCTCACACAAGGCGCACCAAAGGTTTCCCAGGCTCATCCTCATCACATTAATCTCCCAGGCATGATCCCTGGCTTCACCTACTGAAAGCAAAAGGGAAAGAGCTGTTGCTATAAGATACGCACCGAATGCTCTAACTGCAGTACTGGTCGGGACCCTAGCCCTTGATCACTATTTCCCTGTGTCCAAAGCAAAAAAACAGTTTTCTAACACTTGGAGTCATGCTCCACAGCATCAAAACAATGCTGTCTGGATCTCGAACCAGGGACATAAAGAAATAATTTCAACAGAGAGCTTGCTGCAAGAGAGGTAATGGGCTCAGGAGATTAAAAAGACATGTCAAAATGAGGTGGGTTGTTAAGGGTAGTAGTTGGGAGAGGGTTTGGCTAACTCGGATGGGAAATAATGCATGCAGCACCACACGCATACACACTCATACACAAACAGCACAGGCCTACAACTCAGGCAAAGCAGCCTATTGTTTACACAGATAAAAATCTTCAAATTGGAGTTTTCTTAATCATGTATACTGCCTTTTCCTGATTAAAACTGGAAGAAATTGTACTTATGTCTTTGCTTATAGAAAGAAATCAATACATGGATCCACACAAAATTCCCTAAAAACTCCAGGTCTTAAAATTACTGACCAGTTTTGGCTGGTGCCAATCATCAGAGCTAAGCTGACTCCCAGAAGGTAGACCATCTTTACCCCAGCTTAAGATCTGCCCCATGAGCTGTTTCCTTAAAACAACTCATGTTTTCTTTTTCTCAAAATATGAATCTGGTTTAAGGTGATTTTTCCTCTCCCAGCATATGGAGCTGAACGATTATGATGATTTACGTTTACTTTAAATCACAGCCTATTGAAAGGAAAAATAAATGCTAATATGTTGATATGGTTTACTTCTGAATGAATTATTGATATGAATGAGTAGTTGCAGCTATCATAATTACTGTTTATTAAATAAATATATTTTGAATTAGAGACCCTTGATTAAGAAATCACATTTTTGTCTGAAAATTGTTTCCCTGCTGTTATTATAAGCAGTACCTCACATTATTCTAAATAAATTTTAAAAAACAGTGAAATGATTCAATTTTTTATCTTATCCTTTGCTCTGTGAACTTGGCAGTGCTTTGTGCATATTCCCTTTCACTGCTTTTCTCCTCTAATCAGTTAAGTGAGGCTCTTTCCCCTCTGTTGTTTGTGTGGATCTGTCACATAGCACCTAGAGACACAAAAAACATTTTAAACAGGAAAACGTGAAACAGAAAAACTAAAGTATTGAGGATCAGATACCTGAAACTCCTCTCAACACTCTCTTTAAAGCTGAGCACGTTTCATATTAACAGTGTCTCTTTAACATAAATAATGATCTAATGAAATAAATATGAAATTGAAAGAATCATAAAAAGAATTTTACATTTAAGAATGCCATCTGTGTAACACTTAGCCTAACAATGAAATCGTTTCAGCGCCAGAACAGCTCACTCTGCTTCCAGCACAAGTTATAGAGCGGTGCAATGGTTCTGATGAATGGCACAAAATTAAAGTTCAGTTGAAGAACAGCACCGGGGTTCAAATCCACATTAGCCCATGGATATCACACGGGACTTTTGAAGTAGGCCCTGCTAATATTCTCACCTCAAGTCATTAGTAATTTTGCATGCAGTTGCCAATGTTCAACAAAAGAACATTTAGATATCAGAGTAGATTTTGCAGGTCAATATATTGCTACAACTACTGCACTAATTCTCTGCTTTTTCACAGCGTCAAATCATTTGGGAACTCAGGACCAGTTGGGTTTGGCTGAGGAGCCCAGTCCTCAGAGGTGAGACCACGTGTAAACACACTGGTAGCATGGAAAGGTCTACCTATAAAGCACTTACAACAGCCCCAAACTTGAGTGCGGCTTTTAGGACCAGCGCCCTAATTCGTGGGACTGCAGATGGTGATGCAGAGTCAGAGACTGTGTTCCTAACTCCTGGGAAGCAAAGCTCTGGTCTCACACACGGCAGCGCAGCAGAGGCCCGCCAAGCACAATGGAGATTGTTTGTTTACACCAGCTGAAGAGAAGGGAACATATTTGTTTTGAGCGAGCTGTGTTAGAATACATATTGTTTTATATGCCCGGGCCTCATTACGCAGTGCTTGTCTTCAACATGGATCAGATCCTAAAGCTGCTCCACATACTGAAATAAATGTGAGCTCTACCCACAGAACATCTCCAGACTTAGGCCTCACGTCTATCAATGTCATCTTAAAAAAACAAATGCTTAAAAAGAAAAACAACAAAAGTATCTTAGAGACTGTGGAGGATGCTCACGTGCAGTAGATGCCATTCAAGGGGATGCTGAGGAGAGACAGAAACCCATGTAACGAGGCTGGAGAATAGAGTGGGCCTGAAAGAAAATGAGAGATAATTAAGGTTTGCTGAAAGAAATATGAATTGCACCAGTCAGTTTTGTTTTTCAGAAGTTTTCCTAAAACTGAGAGGGAATTCTCCCCACACATCAGCAGCAGGGCTGCACTAACGCTCCCCCCAGGCAGAGGTGGCCACAGTCTCTTCTTTGCTCAAAGGCACAAGAGCATTCACGGGGGAAGAGTTAAAGTGCTGCTCAGTAAACAACCTGAAGAGCTGCACGCTGTATTCATGTACAGGGAGGTAGGAGCCAACGGAGAGAGACGTTCAGAGGCAATCAAAGAGGATCTGAGCCTCCCTGAGCGCTCACATGACAGTTGGGATCATTTCGGATCCCTTCCAATGAAGATAAAATGGCATCAAAAGCAGGGAGGCTTTTTTTCTTTCTTTTAAGGATGAAAACACAACATCATTAGTCAAATTTACTCTGAACTTCCGCCTCCTCATGTTGATTTGTACTCAGGTTGAGTAAACATATCTTTCCATCAAGGTAAATAAATGTAAAAGCCTATCAGTAACTTAATTGCTTAACGAATGATGCAGTGTGGGGTGTAACACTGTTTTTGACTATACTGCTGGAGTTAACGACCTCTCAAAAACACCTATTATACAGCTTGGCAGTAAAAAAATCTGCACATACTTGAAAATTTGCTCATAAAAATTCAACCATTTTCCAGTCATTTTTCCCTGTTTTGGGGAGGGGGTAGACACCTCATAGGGCAATTTGCTCGGTGCACCTGTGTCAAAATGAGTACATCAGTGCAAGATGCTGTCTTTCTCAGATCTGCATGCCACAGAGAAATTAAATTTGAGAAAAGCTGAGGCTCCAGAGCAAGGGCAGAAGTTACCAGGTGGATGGGAAATGCTGTATCTCCAAGTACAAATGGCCATGAGGTGGGGAGGCTCAGACCACAGGAGCCTGATCTTGGGTGCGTGGCACACTCCTGGAGACATCTTGGAACACACAGTAGGAGCTGATGCCCTGGGCTGAGAGGACCCCTGAGAGAAAGCAGTTCTGCCAGTTACAGGAAATCCATTAAATAGATAGGTAAAATGAGCTCTCTGGTGGGTGGACAGCCAGGGAGGAGGGCATGCCGTGTGTTGGAGGCTGAAATCTGGCTGGCGATGGGCAGCAGGCAGAGTGCAGAGGCACAGCTGCCAGGCTGACATGATGGATCAGAAAAGCTACTGAGGAACTGTGAGAGTCCAGGAGGCTGAAGTAAAGGGAAACATGAAAAGGTAATAGGCCAACCCATTTTTGCAATCTATCAATTAAACAATCGTCTGCTTCCAAAAGCGTGTTATGTCCTGAGCAGTGGATATTCCAGCACATGATCACTGCTGTGATGGAGCGACAGGCTGAGAAACAGGAATTAACAATAATAATTACTAGGCACACTAATAATTTTGGATAGGGCATTCTACAGCGAGCCCCTCCAAGGAAATAACATGGTTGGGTATTTTGGCTTAATTATACAGTCGCGTATCAGCTTTACTCAGCCCACCACAAAACAAAGGTGTGTTCAAAATTGTCCATTATGTGGGAGGGTTTCGCCAAAATCTCGCCCTGCTTCGGACACCTAGCGAGGGTGAGAGTGGCACGCAGTTAGCTTCAGCTGCTTTCTCCATAGCCCTGAAGCCTTCAGAAACATTCATTTCTGTTGGCATCACTCAACAGCTCATTGTTAGGATTTGTTCTCATTGGCATGCATGAACTAAGACTGATGTATCGGGCGATCCGGAGTGACAGCCTTCAGCCCAAA
Source organism: Lagopus leucura (assembly GCF_019238085.1). Lineage (NCBI taxonomy): Eukaryota > Metazoa > Chordata > Aves > Galliformes > Phasianidae > Lagopus > Lagopus leucura. The sequence continues at coordinate 45,419,609 of NW_024962262.1, read as the reverse complement.
AAGCGAATACCTGCTTCCCTTAGAGTCCAGGGACTCACACTTGACACAGAGGATATATGCAAAAATTATCTTTCCTCTTTCATTTGCCTGTGTTAAGCCTAAGAGCATTCATCCAAATTAGCAATCAGGCAAACTGTGCATGCAAAAATCTGCGCTTGTACAAACTGTGTATTTTTTTTTTTTTTTTTTTTTGTAACGCTGTAAGATTAAATATCTTGACAAAAGATGAAAACCCTTTAACAAATCTTCCCCTAGAGAAAAGTAGCATTTTTTTTTATTCCATTTACTGTCAAATGACATAAAGAAAGTATAGCTGAACACAATTCTATAGGTTGATTTGTTGCTTTAAATAATGTCACTAACATCCAGATATCAATGTGATGGTACAAAAAAAAAAAAAGTTCACATTGAGCTAGATTCAATTACAGACCTAGAAACTGAAATTAAGTCTGATGCTACATGCCTAATTCATGTTTGTGTGACTGAAACAGTATCTGGTTTACCTTGAATTTCCTGCCTTAGCATGGTGAAAACATGACCAATCCCATTAATTAAAAAACAACTTTCAAATGTAGCAGGAGGAGGTGAAATCTTTTTTGTCCCCAACTTGTTATATGATATAAAGGAAACCGTTCAATGTCTTTTTCCTTGATTCCTGAATATGTCTTACAATTCTCACTGAAGAATTAAAAATAAATAAACAAGTAAAAAGATTATCTCTATCAATTAGAGGTCAATGACTCTTCTTTGATTAAAAACAAACAAGACAAAAAAAATTGTCCTTAAAAACTCCTAATCATCTTCTGACCACACTGGTTGAAGCAGGTGCATATTGGCAACTGTCACACACGTTCTTGAGGTCTGTACTTTGCTCTGTATTACCCCACTCACACATTACACCCAGCACGGTATGTTCACGTTTAATACCCCAAAATACCATACCGTATCAGTGGAATTTAAACCAGCTCAGATTTGACTACTGATTTCACATATGGGTCTGGGACTAACTTTTCTCCTAATATGGTGATGGCAAAGGCACTATTTAAATGATTCCTGAGCCTTGTAAATATACACCAGATGTATCTTTTGTAAATGTTACATTTTTCAACATCTCAGCATTTGTGAATAGTTGAAAGCTATGCCAGCCATGCTTTAATGGGGCACAGAAGCGTACTGCACTCAAAGAAATGGCACACCATTGCGATAGTCAAAATTACAAGCGCTGTCAAAAGCTACATTTTCACTTTATTGATTAGCAGCAGGTAATACAGCACTATGCATTGCACGCTCATATGGGCCATTCTCAGCTGAAGCTTGCGTCGGGGTGCACGCAGAGAGAAGTGGAACTGGATACACAGAGGAAGGAAGAGAGCAGAACGATGGGGAGAGCAGAACCCTTGGGACACAGCCGTGCTCCCGTGGCCACAACAAACAGCCTGAGGTGAGGTGGGAAAGGCAGCAGGGTTTGCAGAGCTCAGCGTTATCAGCACGTCTTTCCCACTAGCACTGATGTGGTGTAAGGCTGCATTCCTGCTGCTTGGTCCTCTGTCGTCGCAGAGGTACCTCAATATAAGGAGAATCATCACCCACTGGGGAAGGAGCATGGGTTGCATTCATTTGGCTGTCACTTCATGGGCTTTTCTAGACCTGGGATTTCCTGTGCTGCTGCAGAAATGTAGTTGGAGATCCAGGAGCAGGTGTGTGGCAGGTCATGGGAAATGTCTCTTCCTCACTTTCTACCTCCCAGCTCTTACCCTACCCACCGCCTATATTAGCGATGACCTCTCTGACAGTACCAGCTAAAAGAAGCAATCAGAAAAGAAATCAGCACTTTTGCCCAAAAACACACTTCTCTCCTTTGCAAGATTTGCACCCCAGCTGTACCACAAAGAGGGAAGGCATTTATAATGCGGCATGGTTAGTATTATTCAAAAGGCAGAGTGCTTTTTTCCCATGGAATTTTAGGCTGGAGTTGCACCACACGCCTCAGCCCAGCAAATCCACTAAAAATCAGAGCTAGGTGATACATGACAATAAACTTAGAGGGAACAGACTAGCTGTAATGCCCCACGACAAGTATTATTTCCAAGTTCACAGGCTTGCAAATTAAAATGTCCCTGGATCACTGCCATAAAAAAAGAACATTAAAAATCAGGGGAAGAGGTCTGGGCATCTGTTAGAAGCATCTAATATATACCAAATGTGTATGCTGAGCTTCTTAGATATGTGCATTGCTGAAATGTAGCCTACAACTAATGCAAAAGCAGAAATATTTTAATTGTATTTTTCCATTTGATATTCAAATGAAAAAAATATATCTTATTAAACACAACACTTGGCTTCGCTATTTTAATAAAAAATAAGTTGTTGAGGAAAAGAAAAGCAAAACTACTGATTCCTTCCCTTATGATGATCAAATGAGCCTTTCATGTTTGTATCTTATACTTCACTTTTTAGCATTTTGAGGCAAATAGCAGATATCAAAACTTAGTAAATAATCAAAGACATATTCAGTTTTTCCAAACTGTCATGCTGCTTATCTTGTAATAGCTGATCTCTTAGGTAGCATAAGCTATTTAATTGCTACTGAAGATTATTTGAATGAAAAAAAGAGACGACATTCTCCCTTACCCCTCAAAAAGACAAAACTATATTCTTCAAAAAGACTCATGCCAGCAGATAGATTCTGATCTCTCATACACACGCACAAGAGCGGCAGCTAATTTTACAAGATTTGATATGAGCTGTGGATCTGAGATTACACCCTGTCCTCCTGGCTGCACATTCCTCACGGAAAATGGCTTAATTTGGAAATAAATTTTGTAGCTGATAAATCCAGACTCTATGGTCCTTCGGTACCAGAATAAACCCAACTTATTAAAGCGTCTAAGTGTGTACAGCAATTGTGTTTTAAAGGGACTTTTCACAGTGTTGCCAAAGTGTGTATTCATGTATCCCTTCTGACATGATAGACTGTAATGGCTCCGGTCTGTCATGTCAACCATCTGCATATTAAACAGTCCCTAAGTACACATTGACACAGCAGACCCTAATAGCTCTGAAGCCGTAACAATCTATTGAGTCAATAATATGCATGTTAAAGAGCATCTCATGTACTTCCATCAATATCTTTTATCTTTCACTTAATTTGTATCTTCTTTTCATACGTACAGTCAGAGTTGAGGTTTTAGAAACCTTTATCCTTAACGTGCTGCCGCAGATGTGAAACATGTGGCACAGAAAGGCAGATGCAGTAGCAAAATCCTTCCCTAGGATCTGGGCCAGATCTTAAAATGACGACTGTAATATTTTTACACTGGCAGCATGCATTCTTCCCTCTGTTCCAGATAAGGTGGAAATATCCCCTCTTTTCTGCAGGGCCTGATCCGGTGCTCGTGAAAACCACGGGAAAGATTCCCGGTGATTTCACAGTCTTTGGATGGAGCCCAGTGTGATGCTACTCATTTCCTATTACACATTTCCTTCTAATTAAATGAAATAGGTCACAAGGGGAAAATGAAACAAAAGACAAATGTATTTACTTACAGTAATATCAACCCCAAAAAAGACAATCAGAAACAAGAGAAAAGATAACACAAAATACACTGTCTCTTCATTAACTTGAAATTACATCTGGTACCGTAGGCTTAATTCATTCCTGTGTGATCCTGAGATCTTTTGTGCAGTGGAAGAGGAAGGCTGTTATTTAAGAACAAGAGAATGGTGACTTAATTTCTTTTGTCTAAAAAACTGCAAAGAAAAAGCTTAATTTGCTTTTCCTTGACTTTGTGTCCTCGTAGCATGGCACATTCCCCTCACACTCCGATCACACAACTTTCCCACTTTCCTCCACTTCTCCATCACTGCTTGGCTCACACTTTTAAAAGTTAATCCAAAGTGCAGTCTGTGTTTCCAAAAGGCAGAACCAGGGTCAGGGAGGCCACTTGACCCTATCGACAGATCTTAGTGGTCTGAATTCCCCTCTCCTTTCCACTAATTTGACACTGATGTGTCTTTGAAGCACATATGGATTTATTCCAGCATATTCTTGTCTCTCACACCAGTGAGGGCAGAAAGGTGGTACACTTTCTATTGTATTTCAGAAGCATGCAATACATTCTCCCTCCTTCCTCCCCTCCTTCTCTCTACCTTGCACCTTTTTGGGTCCCTGCACACACCAGACTAGGTCACCTATATGCATGCCTCACTTCAGGACAGCATCCCCTGCAGCTTGGCCTGTTATTCACCAATATACCAAGAGCTGATGGCATCTGCCTTCTACCAGCTCCTCAGCAGCTTTCCTTTTGTTCCTAGAAGGCTTTTCTTCCCAGCACAACAGCAGGAAAAGCAATTGGATGATCCATCAATATGGATCTGAGTGACCAAGGGTCTAGAACTCAGAGCTCAGGAGTAGTGCGTGCACTTGATCTTACATACCATAGTGCATTATCAGGATGGGAGTCTGCAAATAGTGGGTAGCTTTATTTATTATTTGAGCTTATCCACTGAACATTAACAAGTAGATTTAGTTTTGGGCAGGACATATTTTCCCTAAATGAAGAAAAGCTACTGAAAAAAAATCAAAGCAAATGAAGGATGAGATTCTTAAAAAAAGATAAAAGCCAAAGTCACTGAAAGTCCTGCTAGTTACATTGCCACTACTTCATTTAGCAAAGGGAGTCAACATAAGCAGGACTCTGCAAGGGCTTATTCCTGAGGGAGGCTGTTCATTGTCAGCAAGGACGCAAGTCAGCACCAAAACACAGATGAAGTGCATTCTTCTCTCTGCAGCACTGCAGGTAAAGCCTTGCCCTTTTAAGGAAATTGTGTCCTCCCTGACCTTGCTGCAGGGCCTCTCTTTTGCTTTTGCTCGCTAGTCAGCCTTGGTACTTGCTATGTAAACATGAGGAAAAGGGTCAAAGTCTTCTAGCAGCCCAACAACCAGGACCAATCCAGCCCTGATGAAAGTAAGAAAGTCACAGAGCAATAATAGAGCAGCTCTGAATCATGGCACCTGCCTGCACGTCTGGCTCTTCTGGCTGCACCTAAGTAGACACACAGGCTTACTAGAGTTACCAGGTAATGGAAAGGACAGGAGAAAGAGGACTGCTGGCCATGCCTTCTGACCATGTTGCCAGAAGTAGTTCTTAAATGCAAATCCTCAGCACTGAAGATTACTGAGTTGGGTAATGTTCACTCAAGGCTGCAAACACTTCCAGGAATTGTTCCACTGATATATGAGTAGAGGTCATTCAGTCTAGCTGCATATTAGAGCAACCGATGACTGCCACAGGGCTAAAGAAGATGCAGTGGCCTCTGTTAGTAAATGAGCCTGACATCTAAGGGCATTGTGGGGAAAGGGACTGAAAAAAATGGGGTGCCACACACCAGGTACACCATGCTACCCAAGAAACCATCCTGTGAATGTTGCGAAGAAACAAGGTGAGTTCTCCAAGAGGGATGGCTTTTCATATTTGGAGGTAAGAAAGGTCTTGCTTCCTCTTATACCACATCCAGCTGCTGCTGAGCCTACCCAAGCCTGGCCTGGTCCTGAGCCCACCAAAGCCAATGGAAAGATGCCCAATGACTTCAGTCAAGACAGCTCCGTATCCTCAGGCAAGCACGGGAGAGAGAAATTTGGGTAGGGCTATGATTTCACTGTCTGTGTTCATAGGATGTCTCCTTTCCCACACGGAGGAACATTGGCCACCCTTCCCACTTTTTTGGTTCTCAGTGTTCAACACTGCACCTGGAGTTATCTCCCATTTACCAATGAGCTGATTTAAGTGTCTGACTCAGTCACATATGTTTGGCTCACTTATCCAGAGTAAGATTTGGCCTACTAGCTGCGAAAACAGCTTATATCACATGTGCTGCAAAGCCTAGCCAGAACAGGCTGAATAAAGGATGAAGTTTAATCATGGAAATGTTGACCTACAAATAGAGAACAAAATGTTAAACCACATGGTATAGGGTGCTGCACGCCCCAAATATCAAGGAGAGGAAAGAAGAATTGAACACATTTGGAAAGTAAAGCTTACTGTTTTGGTTGTTTTTTTTCTTTTTTTTTTCCCTTTTCTTTCAGCAGGATCGAAGAGTCAGACCCACACTGTTCCTGCTCGCGATGACACCCTGGCATCTGAAGAACAACATGACACCCACCACAAAATACTGCTGCTGGCTGGCGCTGTCTAAAATGGTGTGGTTTCGTGAGGGAGGTGAGACTGCCAAAGGAAGGCAAATGGGGGTGTCACAGCAATGGGACCACGCCACCAGCATGACTCTAGTCTATGAGACCTGTAAAAACTGCAGAGAGGTAAACATGGTGGAGACAAACGTCCCTTTTATCCTGTGTCCTTAAGAATGATCTGCGGGTTACCTCTAATAGCTGGAGGGTGGCTTTGTAATTATTTTCACTCCACCTTTCATCTGGAATTTTCTCACCTCTGTGGGTTTCACACAAGGAAGGGTAGCTTTTTTAATCGCAACCATCACACAAACAGCCTATCTCACAGAATGCGAAAACTTTCTCTTAGGCTTTATTTAACATAACGCTGTGGGTTGAAAAAGACAAAGGAAGAATTTTTAAATCAACAATCGTCATGCTTTCAATGCCTCCCATGCTCAGTCTTAAGGTACACTGCATTTTAGACAAATGTAGTTAACAACAGACCTTACTGACTGACAACTGTTTCTTTACAGGATCTCTATGTGCCAAGGAGCTGGACAGTAATATCCATTTGGTATTCATGGAAAGTACTTGCAGAACAATAATGACAATAATTGCTTCTGATTCTTGTGTTTACAACACTGCCAAAGTATCATTAGAGCCTTATTTATAGATAATAATGCTTATTAATCACACATATTTGAATTCTGGAATGTATTAGATTAATATTCTTTTGTAACTTAGTTCTGCACTAATGCTATGAATGCATTTTCTGAATGCAGCCCATTGGGACTGCTTTCCTCCAAAAAAGTAAAATCATCCAAACCATCTGCAGGTATGGACAAAGGGCACACCTCTTCCTTAGCAGTCAAACACCAGGACTGTAAATGTAATTCCCAAAAGTAGCTCCTTCAGATTAAAACTGGGGACAGATTCCTGAAATAAAAATGCTCTGAAAGGTGTGATAGTGGGATTACACTTGAGCTCGCTTTTTGATGCCCCATGAAACAGCATGCTTTCTATTGCTTTAAAAAGAAACCAGTTTCTTTCTTCTTACCCAGCCTACCTCTAACCTATGGACAAGTTCAGGTTTCGTGATCCCAGACCTTAGGATTCATGATCAGTCAAGGGGTTGGAAACAAGAAATAAGCTACAAAAACCACTCCTAATTTTGGTTATTAAATAATTCCAGCTTTTATGTATCAACGTCTGCTGTGATTCAATAATGTGATAGGATGAAAATGGATTTTTAAAAATGACAGTTGCAACAAGCAAAAATGTCACCCAAATCTCAGTATCAACTGCCATATATTCATATTCTCCTTTGTCTCCCTGTAGCCAGCCCATTACAGTGCTGAAAAATACACCAAAACAACGGCAGTACCAAACTCTCCAATTTTTGGTGTGTGGCCAGCTCCATAAATTTGCATTTAAACAAATAAAATCCAGAACAGCGCAGCGTATCTTTTTTTTTTCCTACTTTTCTTCCCTGAGATGGTTCTTCAAGCACATTTAAAGAGGTTCTGTCAGTTAAGAGATCCCATTTCTGCCTGCTTTTTTTTTTTTTTTACCCGCTCCTGACATAACTACTACAAATGCGACAAATTAGAGAAGCCGTTCTTTTCTCTTTCTGCATGTTATTCTGTGCCCATTTTGTGCTTTTTATGGCTCTCTGTGCAGCGTCAGTGCAACCTGTCCCTCAGTGTCACAGACCTCATTGTCTCCAGGGATCTTTTACACAGCCACAGTGGCAGAAAAAGAAATAATAATTAAAATGCAGAAGCCTTACACTGCAAAGAACACTTGTGGCTTGATGAAACTCCCCCAAACTGCTCTCGGCTGATATATTTTACCAGACTAAATTACCAAGTGGCAGTGCCCCTTTAAAATGCCTTTTACCTATTAATATGCTGGTGTGCTTTGCTTACTGCGTTTATAAAATGCCCGTTGAGGTTTCCCAGGGACCTCAAGCCTATCAAGGCAGTTGGTGCTGAGCAGAGCACAATCATCTGTAAATGAAGCAAAGATTTTTGGGGAAAAAAAAAAGAAAGAGAAAGAAAATAGAAAAGCTCATAAGTGCGGTTAGGGATGAAACCAAAGAGCAAAGTTCGGGCTGTGGTCTGTAAGCATGCCCAGGCACTACAGGTATATCCTGCAGAGCTTCTGCCATGAAGCAGGACAAAGAGGGGCGCAGCTCACATTCAGGGGACATGATTTTGTGGATTTGACTGATTTGAGGGATTTCTTTAAAAGAGGAGACTCATTTGAGTTGTTGCAGCCCCAACCTGCAGACAAAGCAATGAGTACCGAGGCCCAGCGCCGGCTGTGCACAGAGTGGCCTTTGGATCAGACCTGTTTGCTGCTTCTTGCTCAGCACCATCTGGCCAAAACTGACCACAGAATTGGTCCTGCTGTATTGAGGGAACTTTCACCAGTATCTGCCCATCTGGCTTAGCTCTCCCCATTCTCCCCTTCTGAACACGACCCCCAGAAAGCCTGGCAGAGGCTGCCTACTGCGTGCCTCCCCAACACACCTTGTCCCCTCTCCCACCACCATCAGTCCCTCCATTCAGCCAAAATATTTTCCTCAGGTTTCAGCGTGCCACAGTGCAGGAAGCTGTCCCTCAAACAGGCCTTCAGACTTTGCATGTGATTATTTCCTAACGCCAACAAGAAATACATGGGAGCATTTAGTACTAATGTCCTAATTTTCAAAAGTCAAAACATCAGCATTTAAAATCATAATCCCCCCCTATAGATGTTCCAATCTTCTTATTTTCTTAATTGAGTAATGAACAACAATTTATATTATTGATGTCTTTTTTTTTTTTTTCAGGGTAGTTTTGGTTTAATCGTTTCTTCTACCCCTGTGAAGTAAAAGGCAAAGCTAACAGTTACCATATGGTAAAGGTAGGTTAATGATTATGTATCCATAGAGCTGATGCTAAACCTAATAGGGAAGAAAAGAAGAGGGAAAGGAAAGGAAAAGGGAAAGGGAAAGGGAAAGGGAAAGAGAAAAGGAAAGGGAAAGATTTCCAGAGATAGCATTTTTCCACTTTTTTTCAAACAGAGATACAGGAGGTCAGACTTCTATATCCACATTCGACTTGCTCAAAAAAAGCGGCCCCTCTTTTTTTGAAAATTGTGAGTTTTAACAATTCCCACTGAAGTCAAATGAAGATAGAAATGCTCCACACCTATACAGAAATGGGCCTTTCTCCTGCATGTACAAACTCCCGATTTGAAAACACTGGTCTTTCTGCACAAAGTCAGTAAGAGAAGCCTACAGATACTGCTCGCATATCTCAGCACTTCTAAGCCCATGAGTAAGCATATGCAAAACCAGATCTGCAGCAAATCCCAAGCGACAAACAGTAAAACCACCTTCCTAACATTCACTGGGATTGCTACCGGTTACATTTTTGGATTTGTAGATATGGGATATGAAAACCAAGGTGGAAAAGTTTTGACTGAGTTGTTCACTAACAGCAACTGAAGACAGAGCTAAGCAGAGAGAGAGAGTTTCAAAAGTGTTGTTTCGTTACATCATTTTATTTGCTATTTTTCTCACTAGACCAATATTATCCTGTTTGTATTTAGTGTTGGTTTTATTATCAAATAGTTATTCTTTCTGCCATCAAATTGCACGATTATTGTGTATTTATCCCTCCAGATACGTAACGTGAACATTCCTCTTCCTTATTTTTATATCATTTATAGCCACTAAAATTTTGAATTTGTAATTCCACGTTATCTTCATAGAACTGTAAGACACAAGCAGGAATAAAAATAAAAACATACCTTTTCATGGAGTATTCCGCTAACCAAAAGGAGAAAAATTAATCTCTGTGTATTTCTAAATAGTCCTGTAGGAGTCGTACACTTTTACTAGCACTCTGTATACTGTATAGCTCCTTCTGCTGTTATGACACGTCTCATTACTTTAAAAAAAAAAAAACCTTCCAAAACCACTAAGGTACAAATTTTTGTGTGGAGCCCTTTTAATGCGCTTTTTATTCTGACAAGATTAATAATTATCCTATAAGCATGACACAGTTTTAAAATGTTGTTTCTAGTATGAGTTAGCATTGTGCATGTGGGTATAGATGTAGAAAGAGAAGTTATTTCACAGCAGAGAAACATATGTTTAAACAAAGAGTGCTAAAATGATGAAACTGTTCTAAAAAAGGAAAACATTTTTTTCCCATCACCATTATTTTGAATCTAAAATATCTATAGTGAGCTTCAGAAGGGAACTGGGCGCTTATAACAAAAACAGGAGCTACTGAAACGAGCTGGAAGCAATTTGGGGAGTTACATCAAACGTCCCAGAGCTTTGAGCAAAGTGGTGAGAAAGAAATCTGCCACCTGGAGGGTGACAGGCATGTTCCCTCCCCCCCAGCCACCAACTTTTGCCCTCTCCAGTGGCACCTGTGACTAGCTCCTGCTGGGAAGCAGGCTACAGACTTCCCGGGTTTTGCTGTCCTTCAGCAAGACGGTTCCTAGGTGTTTATAGTCCTCATGACAGCCGTAGCACTTGCCAGAAGGTGTCATTTCCCTCTTCGCTAAGCTCATACACATCCAGTGCTTTCCACTGGTGCAAACACACTTCTTTTTTTTTCTTTTTTTTTTTTTCTCTTTTTTTTTTTTTAATTGCCTTAGCTGTTCAAAATGCTCAATCATATGTACCCTAGGTATCGTACCTATCAACTCACATTGCTAGTGGCCTGGTTCACTGAAGGGAGGGTATGAACTGCAGGTTTCTTAGGCATGAAGCGCAAAGTTGGCGTGGTCCTCAGAGCTAAGCCCAGAAGAACTCCCATTTGAGGTCCCAACCATACCACAACAACCCCTTCACTTCTATTAGGGTCATAAGGAGTTTTCACACCAGGGAGAAGACCAAGGACCAGACCCTGCTCTTTCCAGTGAGGCCCAACTCCAGGTATCTTCAGAGAACGGGGCAGGCTGGATCTCCTTAGGGTCAGAGCAGGGCAGAGATCTGGTGTTAAGGAGAGGACTGAGCGCTGCACTCCCACTCCCACTAAATGGGAGTGCTCCCACTAAAGCCAATGGCAAGGCAGGCAGTGGCACCTCCATCTCCCATGAACTGAAGCGAAGGATTCATCCCTGCTCCTCTCTCCCTAACTTCTCTCGCAGGAGTAATTTTGAGGTAACACGATGCCAAGCACTACAGGGCTCACTCCTACAACATCAGGCTGAGCAGTATGAATTCCCATTCTACACTGAAAGTGTTACTGCATTACTTGACTTCATACTTTTTATAAATGCCCGTTGTGGCACGGCTTCACTAAGTATAAAAGCACAGGTAGGCATTATGGGCTGTATCACTTCATTTTGTCGCATTAATCAGCTGCCTTAAAATATTTTCTTTGCAGTGCAGTAGAAAAGAGAGCAAATGTGTTCTTTTTTAGCACTTTTCCAAACTAAATTTATATTCCATAATGACTGTATTCCATATGCAGAATGGCAAAATAGGCTTACGTACCTGACCTCACTTCTTTGGTGAATTGCCTCATTTGTAAAATGGCACATATAAATCTGGAATCTCAAACGAATTACTTGTTTTTTCTTGCTATGAAACCTTACTTAAGTTCACAGCAATTTTAAATATGATACGTTTAAAATATTAATATTTCACATATATTATTCACAGACTTTCAGGTTTCATCTCAAGTTAGAGTCACTTCGTATTTCAAAGACAGAACTGCTTCTTTTTTCTCAGTACTAATGTTCTATTAATTCACTTTGTAATATCACTCCAGTTCAGACAAATAAAATTGCACTAAATTGCTGATGCCGAGAATCATGCTGAAGTTGTTGGCATTATAAAAAATTCCACTTTCCATTATTATTTTACAAGATTTTTGTAATCTCTGCAGCGTCTTTTTAGGTACGATTCAAAGCCCTGTGTAGTGAGTGCTATGAGGACAAATATGCAAGCACAGTTATCTCCGTGCTGAGATAGGGGCTGAGTGCAGGTATATACAGCAAAGTCTGTAACTTCAGTGACTTCTATAAGGAGCTACAGGCAAGATCCCAGTGAACTAGCAGCCTCCACAGATGATCCTTTACGAACGTTTTGTATTTGGTGTACTTTCCCTTAAAGCAACGTGATGCATCCCATCACACACATGTATACGTGTGTGTGCACAGAGACACTGGAAATGTCTTATGTGCATATTACACAACATATGCCATTCATGTAATCACTTTATATACATAAATAAAATTTGTTTTATATACATAAATAAAATATGTGAAGGTATTCCTTAAAGGAGCCATAAAGGCCCACGGGTAGATGGATTCCTCATCACATCCAAAGAACTGAAAGACTGTGGATATAAAGTGGAATCTTTCTATGTGACCATGTATCTTTTATAATCTCTCCATAAAATCCACATGGCTGCATAACTACTTCCAGAGATGTGGATGGAAGTTATACCTGGACAGCCTGAAAGCTTTTAATAAGTAAAGCAGCACATAATCCTATGAAATGCCTTTCAGGAGTGAAATAATTACAAAGCGCCGGAGCAAGAGTAGTCAGCAGCAGGAAAATCACCTGTGAATAGATGTGAGAAACTATAAATATGCTCCTGTGTTTGTGTGGTCATCAAAATCAAATGCTGAGGAGCTGGAAATCCAACTCCCAGGAATGCAGATTGGTACATTTATAGGCATATATAGCCTGTGCCTCAAACTTTGAGTCTGCAGCATTGTTAGTGAGGTATCCTCCTTTATAATGCTTGGCATTTGTTCCCTTGGCAGTTAAAAAAGATGGGCTTCTTTAAATTAAAATTTGACCAAATTCTTAAAAAAAAAAATAAACTGCAAAATGACTAATGCAAATCCCCATCACTTGTGAGCACAATGAAATTCTACTGAGCAGAGAGAACACCAGGAGAAGCTCGTGATCAGCTGCAGCAGAGAATGCCCTGCGCTACGCAGCCCTCAGACGCCGGGATTCTGAAATATGAATTAGACCTCAAATGCAAATCAACCTCAGAAGGGGAGAGAAGAAAAAATAAAAAAGTAAAAAAAATCAGAGAGACATACCGAGTCAAACGCTCCTTTTTCTGCCTATCTCGTCCCCAGTGTTAAAACAGGCAAAACAAAACAAGTGCACATCAAGATAGAGCCAATTAAGGGGAAGGCAGCGTGGAGGGCGGGTGGGAAGCAGCCACCTCGCCGAGCACATGGGGAGCAGGAGAGCATCACCCCATCTCGAGCCGTCCCTGAGCCTTCCGAGCTCTCCCAGGAGGACAACGGGGGTAAATCGGAACCGGCTTTGATTCTGTCATCCGGTTGCACCTGGGATAACGCGGAGGAGAGGGGGGGGGGGGGGGG
>NW_024962262.1:45399260-45405975 GCF_019238085.1 Lagopus leucura | reverse complement strand
CCCCCCCCCCCCCCCCCCCCCCCCCCCCCCGGCCCGTACAGCCTTCCCCCCGCATCACCCCCGTGTACCCCCCGCGGCTGCCTCACCGCTCCCGGCGGCTCTCCCCGCTTGGAAATGGAGAGCGGCGGCTCTCGCCAGGGCTCACCGACATCCCGCGGTCCTGAGGAAGGAGTTTGGGGCGGCGGGGGGAGCGGGTATTGGAGGGGGGGGGGGGAGTGAGGGGGGGTTGTTTGAGAGTGACGGTGAGGCGAAGAGGAGGAGGAAGGAGGAAGGCTGGGAAGAAGGGGGTGGGGGGAGACGGAAGCCTGAAACGGAGCCAGCCCAAACGGGAGGAGATGCCGGAGTGGGGGCTGCGTCATTTCGGGGCTGGGAGAGGGTTCGGGCCCCCCCCCCGGCCGCATGCGAGGGGACCCCCTCCCTCCGGCGGGGCCGCCCCCCCGAAAGCCCCGCGGCCGGGACGGGGCAGGAGGAGCCCACGCACGGGGAGGGACTGCGGTGTGCCCGGCGGTGCGGGGGGAGAAAGAGGCAGCGGAAGGGCCGGGTGTGGGCACAGACACGCGTGGGGGCCCCGCGGCGGGGCAGGGCCGGGACGGGAGGGCAGGAGCAGGAGGAATGCACGGCATTTCTCTCTGCCTTTCTAAGAGGTTCTGCCGGGTGAGTGGAAATGCCTTCTGCCCTTTTCACATTTTGAAACATAGTCGGTGTTTAAGGGGGAGGAAGGGGGAGAAACGAATGGGTTTTTTCGTTGGTTTTTTTTTTTTTTTTCCCCTGCCAGATAGTGGGTCTCTTTGAGACTACTGTAATATCCTATGGCTGCGATTATAAACTTTCTTTCTGCAGAGAGGAAGTAGCTGAGACAGGACGTGGAGCCAAAAGAGCTGCTAGTGGCCACCCAGGCCCCACAACCCTTGCAAGGGGCAGGGATGGTGGCGGTATGGCCATAGGGGCCATGCATGGCAAGCCATGTGTCCCCAGCAAAACGACTGTTCCCTTCTTTCATTCATGCCCCCAGTCCAAGGCATTTTCCCTCTGGAAGACATTTTCCCAAAGGCTTTTTGAAGCATTCTCGTCTGTGTATTTGTACTTATTTCCCCACCCTGGCATTCAGTCAGGCTGCTCTGAGTGGGGATCGCAGGTGCCATCACAGAGGCCCACAGTGAGCACCTGCCACTGCAAAAGGGACATATCCCCATACTGACCACTGTCATCATTGCTACATGCACGCAGCTTATTTGTGCCCCTGCCTGCATGCAAAACACATGTGCACAAGCACACGTCTATGGATATGTACATATCCAATAGTGGTGGCCCTGTTAAACCGAGCAGTGATTTCTCTCCTCCAGATAGATGTATAATGCACACACACAGGGATGATACCTAAGGTGTTTGGGGGTGGGGATGCATAATATCTTCTAAATTTGAAGTTTTTATCAGGCAGAGCAGATTACTTTAAGCGTTCCATTTCTCAGCGATCCAATTTTATTAGGATTTACTATCATTTGTGCTGGGCATCCCTGGGGAAATAATGCTTTGATTAATGTAATCCTAGGCTGGGATCCGCCACATGCCCCTCTCCCTGGAGAAGGGCCCTGTTTGACAAACAACAACAGAGCAGCAACTCTTGCAATCCGCGCTCACCTTTAGGAAACACACGGCCACGCTCGCACAGAACGCTGCCACCGCCTCCCCCCAGCCCAGGCACAATAGCAGCGCTGCAAAACAATGTGCGCTCATTCATTTGCACACAATGCCCGCGATTCAGAGCGGGCTGTACGGCCCAACCCTCGGCTGCACGGAGCCAGCCCAAAAAGGACACCGCGCTGCTCCCCGCTGAGAAGCCGCAGCATCTCAGGGAGCTCAATGCCTCTCTGTATTGCAGCTCTCCGTGGGCTCACAGCACTTCTGTCTCTTTGTTTCCCACTGCAGGCCTCGTTGCAAACCGATTTCCAGGCTGTGACCCCCCCCGGGCTGGAGGCTCTCCCAGCGAATGTGGTCAGAATTCATGAATCCATTTTTCTGCCTTTTGGGATGTTCCAGCCACTGCCACCCCCATTTGTCCGTGCCAAAGGCTGCCAGGGGTTGTTGTGTTATTCACGTGGGTCTGGGGGAATACACACGCCCAGGGCAAGGGGCCAGCACCAGGTGACCCGATGCTCCTCCCTCCCTTCACCCCCAAGCGGTCAAAACGGCAATTTAATGATTATTTCTACCCCAAACATGCGGGTCTCACTGCACCCAAGGATAATGACAGAGGCCACGCGTGGGCTACTTTATTCCGAGTGTGAATTGTCAAACCCGGGGGCAGATGAGGGTGGGTGCTCTGAGGTTCACCACAGGGCGCTGCTCTGGGCGTACACACCGCTGACCCCGACGCGGTGACTCAGCGCTGCGGTGGCTGAGCGTCCTCACTGGGGGTCTCCCCCCCTCCCTTCCTCCCTCTCTCCCTCCCTCCCTCTTTTCTTTCCTGATGAAAAACGATGCAGTTCCGTCTCTGCGTGCTGGTCGGGGAGTCCAGCTAACACGCCTTAAACGCGTTGTCAGGCGCTGGTTAAAGAAGGATGTTGGGGGGGGGGGATGGAAAAGAAAGAAGGGGACAAAACCAGGCGTGCAGTGCTGTGCGTGCCTGGAGTGCGTGTCCCTTCTCCCTTCCCTTCCCTCTTCCTCTCCTCCCACCACGGGCTTCGTTCTCCGTTCCCCACATCCCTCCACCCCTGCACCCCGTTCCCGCCGGGCCAGGGGGGTTCCATCCTCTGCGGGGTGAGGGGGAGGCGATAACGTTAACTTTGGGCTGCGGTGGAGTTGAGCGGAGCTGCGGGGCAATGCGTCACGAAAGCTTCGAAGTACCCCGCAGCAGAGCAAATGGATAGATCGGGGGAGCGGGTGTGAAACGCGCACGTAGAAACTCAAGGCACGGCTAGTGAAAGCCCCAAGCGGGTTAAATCAATCCAAATACAGGGAGATCAAATAAATAAATAAATAAATAAATAAAGCAGGGTAAAAGCGTGGCTGCTGCGTTCACGCACGGAGAGCGGAGCCGGCAGCGTGTGCGTGTTTGTGTGCGGTGCCAAAAAGAGCAGCTTCCAGGTCGACCCGCCGCAATCTGCACCGCGCTCCTCACACAATGGCCAAGTTCAGACGGCAAAAATTGTAATAATAAGAGCAGAGCCGCCAAACTGCGTCCGGACTGCTTTCTAGTGCGCCACAATTCTCTTCCTTATCCACTACGAGACTGCCCGTCCCTATGCGCGTAAAAAAATCTATGCAGTGCATATGGATCTTTCTTCCCCCCCAACCCCCCCTTTTTTATTCACATGTGAAACGCCATTGAGATGGCGAGCACGCAAATGGGAATGCTATCATGTCTCATAAAAGCGGGGCTACGGTTTTCACCGTCTTTTAAGACAGACTCCAACTTGCAAATCCCCTTTTTTATGTTCCTACGTGCAGAATTATTCCTATAAACACAAACGTGCACGTGCGAGGAGCTGCTGGGTAACAGCACGGCCCCGAGATTTTAACGTCGGAGGGAGCACTGGGTTTCCATCCCGTGTACCGCGGGTCAGTGGAGACTGTTTCCATCCTTGGGCAACTTTCATCGCAGGATGGGGGTGAGCCCTGGCACGGCACCTCGGGAAACTGCGCAGTTATGGAGCTGCGAAGGACGGACCCCGCTTTACAGCCTCTCTGGCTTTGCGCGTTATTGCTCTAATGTATCACAAAACCAGAAATGCTTTGTGACTCTCAAAACAATAAAGAAGGTGCAGAGCGGAGCTTTCACAATAAAGGGACAGATCCCATTGTGCTTATCGTTGTTGGCGTGAATAATGCGTGTATTTTCTTGTTGCCCCGGAGCGGGCAGCGCCGTCCATCCTCTCGCAGCCATGAGCAGCACGGACTCGGCACGGGAGAGTTTGGGCAACGCGGAGCGGAGCGCGTCGACCAAGGGTGGCACGGAGCTGCAGGGCACCCCGCGCCGCGTTCCCAACGCAGCGCCGCACTCCGCGCGGCTGGGCTTTACGTACAGTGCTGTATGCGGGAGGTATCCTTACGTTTAACATTTTAATTTGTACATGCTAATTAGGCTGTGGGTCTCCACGGTTCTATCAGCGGATAGCTGATCGCTTCCCTCTGTAAGTAAGTGACTGCTAAATACGTTTCCTGTCCCCGATCTCCGTTTCCAGATGCCCGTCTAGCAAAGACGTCCCGTCGGGCAAAACGGACCTTTGCTATTGGAAGGCCAAAGGAGGTTCTTTGCAGCACCTCACCACCTCGGGCACGGCCCCAACGCGGCCCGCTGCAGCGGAGCCATCGAAATAACTCCGTGTTCAGCGAACTTGTTGCTCGCTTTCAGCTCTGCTGCTCACCCCTGCTCGGGCCGGTGCCAGACGCAGGGGCACAGGCAGCCTGGGGGAGAAGCCGGCGCTCGCGGGATGGGGAGCTCTGTGGTCTCCAAAGCCACCCGCTCTGGGAGTTCGCTGACCGTCGAGGGGCAGCGGCCGCTTTGCTGCTGGAAATGCGCCCTGGCCATGTGTTTTCCCCGTGTGGAACATCGCTCCCAAGAGTGGGAGGTGGAAAGTTTTGTTCACGTCATTATCTCAAAAGCTTTCCCGGCACGGTCAGTGCACGCAGAGTCTTCACTCCGTTTTCCAAATGAAAACCCACGGACACTTCACGTGAAAAGTGCATACTCCCATGGGCCGTGCTTTCTCTTTGCTTACTTTTTCTTTTTTCTTTTCTTTTTTCTATTCTTTTTTCTTTTTTCTTTCACTTTCTTTACTCCATCCCGCCAGGATCTCTCTACGTTTACGGGCTGTACTGTTTCCAGGGCTCCAATGGGGCTTTCCCTGATGGAGGAGAGGAACAGAACTTTCCCACTCGCTCGGAAACTGCTGAGGTTCCGGCAAGGCGGAGGAAGGGGGGACGACGACAAAAAGGCCCAAATCCCCCCCCCGGGGCGCCGGGACATCCCCTGCAGGTGCTGGACCAAAGCTACAGTGATGACCCAAAGCGCTGCGTGTGTCACCCCCGTCCCCTCTTATGACCACTATGGGAGTGAAACGGGGTTGGGAAGCGGATTCTTGGGACAGCGACTTGAGCCCACGCACGTTGGTGAAGGGAAACGCGGCGCCGTGCGCGCCGTCGGGCTGAGCCAGGTTTAATGCCTGCGGTCCCAGACACGCTGTGCTCGGGGCGGGGGGGGCCCGAGGGGGCTCTGCCAGCTGCTCCCGCAGCGTGGGGAGAGAGAGGGAGGGGTGGAAAGGAAGGGCCATCAGCTTATGGCATAAAAAACAATTTAAAAAAAAATTAAAAATAATAAGAAGAACACTACTTTTCCTGGTTTATCACAGCCATTAGATATTAAATATTCTAAAAAAGAAATTTAAAAAAAAATTAAAAGGACGTTTTATTGCATCTCTCCAGGCTTAAGCGCTTTATTTGGACAATAAAAAATAAATAATAAGAAAACAAACAAACAAATAAACAAACCCTGTGTGCAATTGGTGCCCTGACTCCCCTGACGGCCTCGGATCCCTCGGAGGTATCGCACCCCCCAGTCCCGCAGTTCCACCCCCCGCGCTCCCAGGGGTGCCGGCACCGCACCGCACCGCACCGCATCGTGCCGGGCTGAGCGGGGCCGGGAGGGGCCCCACGGCGCCCCCTGGCGTCCTCCCGCCGCCCCGGGAGCTCTCGGAAAGTTGGTTTTGTGCAGCAAGCCGTGTCGTATAAAATTAACGAGGACCAATAAAATTAGCTTCCATGTTTCAACTGTAAAAGTCCCCGAGAAAAGCGAGGAGGTTCGGGGGAAGCGGAGGGGCTCTGGTTTGGCTGCGCTCTCTTTGGCCAAACTGGGGCCCTTTTATCTAAAGCCCAGTGCACAAACATATAGCTTAATGTGACTAGTGTTCTTCCTTTTATTTCTTTCTCTATGGCAACCAATATGTTCTGCTCAGAAATGTTCCCCCATCAAGGAAACAAATGATCGGGAGGGAGCAGCTCTATGCGGCATCTGTTCCGATGGAGCGCACAGAGTTAACCCCGCTCAAAGGAGCGCCGGGCGGCGGCGAGAAGTGGAAAATGAGCGATTCTGCTCCCCCCGCGCGGAAACCGACACCTCCCGGGCCCCCCAACCCCCATTGATCTGCCCATCGACCGCTGCCAAAGGACTCATGCGAGGGAATTAGGGTGATGGCGAGGATCGTGCGTCCAAAAGAGCAGCGGCGGGGGGGAGGAGGGTGGAGGTAGGGGGGATCTGGAGTGGGGGGGAGGGGGGGGAGGGGGGGGTAGATCTATGTATTGAAAATAGTGCAAAAAAATGAAAATAAAGGAAAGTCTCGTCACGGGATATCGAAGCTGGGAGAAGTTTTCAAGCGCGTTACAGGGCCTACTGCTTTCACCCTACATTATACAGCGCGGTACCGACGGCACTGACTTCAAGCGCTGTGGGTTCTGCTTTGGGCACGCTGTCCCGGCACCTTCGGGCCTGAGCGAGGAGCTCTGCTCTCTCTGCTCACCTCCCTCCCACCCCCGGACCTCACAACCCCTCCTCACGTCGTTCACCCTCTGCGCGCCCCAGAGCAGCAGGTGCCGGCCCGGCCCGCGCCCCCGCGCTGCCCTCCGCACGCATAACGAGGTGCTTTTTCCAGACCTTTCCTCATCTCTCCCAACCCCCCCCCCCCCATCCCACCTCCCACCTCCCCCACCCCGCCCCCCACCC
>NW_024962262.1:45389701-45393384 GCF_019238085.1 Lagopus leucura | reverse complement strand
AAAAAAAAAAAAAAAAAAAAAAAAAAAGGAAAGAAAGAAAAAAAAATTAAAAAAAAATCCACTGCTAATATTTTTTTTATTAATATTTTTATTTTTTATTTCTGGACTGATTCAGATAAAGGGATTTAGAAGGACTGAGCATCTGCAGCTGCACTTATCTGAACTTCTCCTCTCCTAAATCCGTTGCCAACTTTGATTGAATGGGTGCTGTGGATGTGATTATATAATACTGCCATTTCCAAGCAGTGTTTTTGGTAGGTTTTAATAAACAGACTTTTCAAAAAGACGGCAATATAGAATTGTTAGATCCGTTGTTGATCTAAAAAAAAAAAAAAAAAAAAAAAAAAAAAAAAAAAAATTTGCTTTATATTTTCATTAAATGACTTCTTTTAATATTTTATTCAGAATACCTATGAACTGCTGCAAAACGGTAATTTATTTTTTCCCCAGATCTTGTATTACGTGTTTTTTTCAGACGAGCACAAATCAAAATGAAATGAAACTATGGACAGTTGTTAGGTAATAAGGGTATCTTTTGATGTGATAATTTGATTGTAATTTAATTTGAGTAGTGATTCCGTAAGAGCCGATTGAGAAAATAAATTTGTTAGAATGAACGACTCTTGTGTCTGCTGCATCCGACGCGGGGCCGGATAAAAAGTTCAACGGTGGCCGCGCCGGGGCCGGAGGGCGTTGAGCTGAGTGCGGCCACTGCGCGGGGCCCCGCGGAAAGGGACAGCGCAGAGCCGCGGGGCTGCGCCGTGTGACGCTGCGGAGCGGAGATGGGGAAAGGGGGGGGTTGTGGAGGGGGAGGATGGGGGGGGGAGGGAGGGGGGGGGGGGCCGGGGGGGGTGGCCGTGCTGCCCGCCGTTCGCTGTCGTTCAAACGAATGGGAGGGGGGAGGTGGGGTAGGGGGAGAGCCGTGCGTTGTTTTGATGCGTTATCTGTCTCTGGAAAGATCTGTACCTGATTTATCTGCGGGGTGTATGGAGAAGGTGCTTTTTCTTTCCCCAGGAAGGGTGCCCAAGGGGATTGCTTCCAGCCCACCGCACACAACGCTCTAGCTGCTGCTGCTGCTGCTGGGGCTCCGGCTCTGGGTGAACCGTGCTCCCTTAGCAGCAGCAGCAGCAGCGCCGTCACACCGGTGCGTCGAACGCGTCGCGGTGCGCATCGGCCGCTGCGCTGCAGAGCGGGGAAGCGGTGGGGACGGGCCGACCCTCCAGCAGTCTTGCGGGTGCTCTCCGTTAACGGCACGGAGCCCGCGGCTCCTTCCTCCCCTCTCGTCCCTCCCAAGCGGTCGGAGCCGGCGGTGTCAGCCCGTGAATCGCGGCCGTATGCCGAGTATTGTATCGCTGGATCGCGACACATGGCAGCGTTCGGGGGGTTTGTGCAGTGGTCTCATTGGCACAGAGGAAAGGAGAGAGGGGGAAAGAAACAAAAAAAAAAAAAAAACAAAGAAGAAGGAGAAAAAAAGAAAAGGAAAAAAAATATTTAGAATAAGATAAAAAGAGGAAGGAAAAGAGGAGGTTGACGGCAGAGCTTCTTTGTTTGCCTCCCGGAACTCCGGGCCAGGGAAACGGGGTTTTTCGCAGGCGAATGACAGCCACGGAGAGGGACTTTGCGCATCTCTCGGTGGTGTTTGGTGCCCATATTTGTGTGGCCACAAAGGGCTGGAGTTCGGCTTCGCTCTGTGCGCTGTTAAAAGACGGCCTCGGCGGCTTGCCGGGGCCGAGGCTGGGCCGGGGCAGCGCTCGGCTGTGCGGACTCTGCCAAATGCGCCCGTTTTGCGGAGTTATTGTGACAGAAAAGTGAGGCCGTGGTCAGCCCCCCTTCTCCTCCCTCTCCCCCCTCCTCCCCCCTCCCCCCCCCCCCTCCGCCCCTAACTGAGTCTTCTGAATTTATTTGGGAACGTCAGAGATAACCAGGATAGGTGAGAGCTGAGGGCTCTGCGTTCGGGCTTGTATCGTGACACGTGTAAATAATGAAAATATTGTTGTGTATCGCCGCATCTCCTAACCCACTTAGTAATTGTTTTCATTTATAATATCAGCGTTCTGTGAGTGGAACTGAGTCGGTATCGTTCTCCTCCTCCTCCCTCTTCTTCTTCCTCATTTTTTTTTTTCCCCCTCTCTAAAACCAACATCCCACAAAGTTCCCATCGCTCAGCCCGGGCCATCCCTAGTCGGAATCACTTTATACTCCTCATTCCCACCCCCCACCCCCCCCCACCCCGGCCGGACGCTCCCACTCCGTCCCCTCAGGTGCGTTGCAGCCGCCGTCCGTGTGTGTCCGGAGGTGAGCAAAAGGCTCCGCGTTGGTTTTGGAGCGGCGGTTCCCATCGGAATGAGCCCGAAAGACCCTCGTGTTTCGTGCCTCGTGTGTGTGCACTGCGCTGCTTGTCACCTGCTCTGTGCGAATGGTTTCACATGGAGATTAATCAGTTCTGGTACGAAAAGTAGCACATACTGTTGGTTATTCAATCAATAAGTGTAACATCTCAAATAATTTCAACAACTCGATTTAGGTTGTTTTGTTTTGTTTTCTTAAATGATATATTTGTAAAATATTTATCCCGTCGAAAGCAACAACGTCTTGTTGTATTTATTCGTTTATTTTTGTAATAAATGATGGACACCCCTAAGCCGCTGCTGCTGTGTACATCTGTGCAGGTGCGCACGCATTGCTCCCCGTTTGTGCGGGGTTGCGATTGCGGGCTGGGGCCCTCCGTTCGCTCCATGTCTCAAACTCAAAGGGACGCAACAAGTGACGGCCCCAGGTGCGGCTTCGGGGCAGGGAGCGCAACGCGGAACGAATGGCAGAGCCTCAGCTCCGCGTCCCCGCGAGGTATTTTCAGTTGCACTTTGGGATAATGGAACGGGCGCAGGTTTCAACGAGAGGCTCGAGAAAGGCGAGAAGAAAGGCAGCGAGCGACCCCGCGGTGTCAATGACACAGCAGTAGGGAGCTCCTTTTTTTGGCCGAGACTCTTTGGCTAGACAAAAAAAAAAAAAAAAAGCGGAGGGGTGACCGCCGGCCGCGCTCCGAGCGAACAGCGGGACCGCGCTCCGGGAGTCGGCTGCGCCCACGCGTGGGAAGCGGCCTCGGGCGGACGGGGCGGCGCTGACCGGGTCCCTCCCGCCTCCCTGTCGCAGCCTCCCGGGCATCTGCGGGCAGTCCGCGGGCGGCGGAGCCGGGCCGGGGCCGTCCCGGCGCGGAGGGAGACGAGGCGGCAGCTGCCGCGGGTCCCACGCGGTTGTTTTCCTCGTGGCGAGCATTGAGCAGAGAGCAGCGTCCTTTCTGAAAGATTTAAATTTCGCGGATGAATTACCATACAGCGGTTGCTTAGCAACTAAATTCAAGCCGGGCTAAGAATATGCAAGCTTTTTGTGTTCTCATTAATAAAAATGCCACTCTGACACAGCAACCTGACTTTGGATCACTGCAACTTCTGTAAAAGCCATAGGAGAATACAAACCGGCTCCTCCGTTTAATTACAGATCAGAGTGGCTTGAAACGCGATGTTTTGTTAATCCATCTTCCTAAAAGCGATGTAAAAAAATAACGGCTTTTCGAGAGCACTGGAAAACCACTTTTTTAATGGAGCTGTCTGCCGGTGCCGCCCGGAGCTGGAAGGCAAAAGCTTCCCAAGCACTGCGTTCAGGCAGCATCTCTCTCCTCCCCCTCC